>NW_020270366.1:14184441-14624566 GCF_002803265.2 Melanaphis sacchari
TGTGAATGTGTGTGTGTGTGTGTGTGTGTGTGTGTGTGTGTGTGTGTGTGTGCATGGGAACGCGTATGTTCGCGGTTATACGCATCACTAATAACCGCAGTGGTTATTCGACTTATTGAGGTATGTGTTTTGGTCAATGAGATTAGGTGTATTACCGCGGTCATTGTTGCGGTCTTACGCCTTTTAACCCATTTGTTCCGGTCGGTTTCGAAATGGCGTTGGGACTTTAAATGAAATTCGACGGGATTACAATATTAACTAAAAGCACTAAATAATCTATTATTATTATTATTATATCCCATTGAGTATAAAAGTTTAGGATGCACCAAGCCGACGAAAGTTAATGATTAAATAATATTAACGAGTTGATTATATTTTTCATTTGTTTATATTTAATAGGCGGCTCAAAAAAAAAACATACTTTCGATCTAAAAATATATTCGTGAAAATTATGCATATTTTAGGTGTTTAGTTTTCATTCCCCACAAAGTTCATACGGTTATTGTTATTTTACCACACGGTTTAAATATTGATTCAGTTTTCCGCTGTCCAATATTTATGTATACAGTATATATCTAAATATTTAAATTCTTGTAGGTAAAACATTCCAATAAGTATACAGTAGTTTCATATTATAAAAATACCTTAAAAAACAATTATTATTACATAAATTAACGATAGTCTTTTGACCAATATTTGTTTCATTTATTAAATATTGAATAATAATTATTCATTTTTACAACACTCCGTTTTACTTTTTATAAATATTTTTTCACAACAAAATTTAAAAAAAAGTTGCACTTGTACATTTAGGCGATTGATAAATAATAATAAATTGTAACGAATATGTTATTAATTTATAAATTATGTTTAGAAGAAACATTAAACAAGTAAAATAATAATAGTAGGTATTAATAAAATAAAATTTATTTTAATTTTAATTTTATGTAAAATATTATGTTATTCTATAATAAAAACTAGGATTCTAAAACCATTTAGTAAAATACAAATAAGTCCTTGAACAATAGTGTTACGTGAGACATAGTATTAACAGACACAATCAAAAAATAAATAAATACCAGGTGATGAATTATTTTGTATTTTGGTCCTTTCAGGTGAACTATCATTAGTACACTATTTCAAAAGAAACATAATGGTATTTTCGCTTATGTCGATATTACTCAATGACTTATGTTTACAAACAAAATGACAGTAAGACACATTTTTTAGAACACGTAACTATTTTTATTTTTTTATTTTTTTGTCTTGAGCACATCAATGTGTACTTAACGAATATGCTTTTACGACATCAGAACATTAACATTAAACAACACGAGGCAGATAGTAAGGAGTGTTTAAGCAGCTTCGCATGCACGTCAGCAACTAAGTGAAAATAACTATAAAAAAATGTTATATTTAATTTTAGACGTTAAGTCAATCAGCTTATAAAATACCCAGCATTGTATAACGTAAAAGTAAAACCTTTTGGGAAATTCATCCAATAAATCTATATATAGTCCATGTGATAAATCGTTTTCAAAAAACATTAAAGCTATTCTATGAAATGCTTAAAAATACATATTTGTACCTTTAAAGTCTAATGTTATTTAAATTTCATATATAGTAGATTTTGAAATGGTATATTAATATAATGTTTTACCCTCTAAGAGAAAAAAAAAATTAGGACAATAAAAATCCTCTAGAAGTTTCACAATATTCTTTTTGATAAGTAGTAAGTAAATTATTGCATATTAATAATAATATCATTTATTGGTTGTTTTTTATAAACACAATTGTATTGAATCAAAAGTAAGAAATTTAAAGTTCTTTAAAATGAAATAAGTAATAGGTATTACTAAGAAAAATTATGGAAACACGATAAATATTACGTAAAACTATTATTTTTTAATTAAATTTAATTAATTTTTACATTTTTTAAAATTTGATAAATTAGTCTTTATAATTGTTATCGTGTTTGCATACATAACTATTAAATCTACATTTTTCTTAATATTAGATTTAATTATATATATTTATATTATGATTTTCATTTATTATTAATTTATTTTATAAATATTATATTATTATTATTGGTTGTTTTAATTAAGTCGTATTACTTTAGATGTTGTTCTTATTAATAGCATTATGAAGTAATTTTAACTTTAATTCACACCCACAATAAAGTTATCGCAATGTAATCTTTCTATTATATTTATCTTCTTATATTTGCGTGCAACGCACTTTTTTTACTTACAGCTAGGACTGTTCTTAAATTGTTATTTCTTCAAATTTATTATTTTTTGTTTACTTATCACTAAGTTGTTCAAAACATTTGGAACAATATTTATAATCTAAATCTATTAAAATTTGAGAAACATACTATTATGGTATAATATTAGTATATTTATCACTTCAATGTTTTAACACTACGGTTTAAAAATTTGAAATACAATTTATTGAAGTTTATTAAGATGTTTAAAACTTTTATCAGATCACATTACTATTTTAAAATTATTAAACAATTTTCTTTTCACTTATTTTCTGTTAAGTTTTTTGTTATATAGTACTGAGTTAACGACATTAATTGCCACTGCATCGTTTATATACACTTCGAATGCATTTCAAGTCTACTACGTTAAAAAAGAAGATATTAGGTTTTCAGTTGCTTTTTTTTTTTAATTGCCTAAAGAAAATATATGGAAACTTACTGTGATATTTAAAGAATATATTTTTTAAATATGTAAAAAATAATACTTTTAATTTTCTTACTTTTTCCATGTGATACAAAATGCCTCAAATATTTATATAATATCAGAAGAAAAAAACAAATAATGATATCATGTTTTGACTTAGTTACGCGTTGATTACCGATACAAATGCAATTAATAATTTTATGAAGAAATATGATAATATTTTAACATTTTTAACCGTTTTATTTAACAATAACTATAAATATTGTAGTGTCACATTATTATTCATGCGATAATAATATTGTAAAAATTATTTCGGCGAGGTTCACAATAATATTTGTTTCCGAATGAATGTATTATTGGTATCGGCTATGTTATTATAATATACTTTGTCACGACTAGCTGCTTTACAGTCAGCCATTGTATTTTTATTCCTGCCGTATATGATAAATGAAGTCCACCGCCGTCTCGTACATTTATTCACTATACATAATATAATAATATAAGTGCACTATTTAAGTAGGTATATAAACGAAACGTATTCGAGCTCCGGGCACAGAGTGGACATATTATTCCTGTGCAGTAATTTATGATCTATATGAGTTCGATCCGGTCGTCTATCGCGGTGGTCTTGGGTCTCTGCCGCGCGCGCGCTGTACATTATATATCTATAGATACTTCGGCAAAGAAGAAGGCTTGGTCCTGTATACGCACACGGGACGGGTAACGGTAAAATAATAATATAATGTTATAATGTGCCGACGACTTGGAGCATTTCCGCACGTGCGTGGGAGGCGCGGGGCACACTCAACGTTTCAACGTTCTAAATATTGCGGTCGTGTGACAGACGTTTTACTATACATTGGTTTCTGAAAACCCATGACACACGGGGCCGCCACCGTATAATAATAACAACGTATAAATCGATCACCGACGCCCCCGCGAAGTGCTGGACGTCCGACCCGATCGGTGCAGCCGCCGGCGGGTCGTCGACGGTTTTCGGGGTGTCACACGCGTAAAGCAATAATATACGCCTATCTACAACTAAAAGACACTATTACATTACGAAACGTATATTATGCTCGGTTGGCTTATAAATAAAAATAATTAAAACGTTTGTCGAACCAGTCGAAAACGGCGGCGGAAGCGTCCTCGCGCGTCGAGATAATAATACGACGACGGGTGCGGGGAGATGGAAATTTACGGTCTCCATATATTATTATAAATCAATCGGCTTCCGCAGTCTGCTGTTTTTTTCTTTCTTTTTTTGTTTCTCGTCCCCCCATTTCTTGTCACCGTGTGTGTGTGTGTGTGTGTGTGTGTATGTCGCACGTTCGTCTATAAATCCGTTTGTATTCGACAGCGAAAACTCGATACGTCTGTGGGACCGACGACGTCCGTTAATTATTAACGTACGTGATTATAATTATATTATATTATTTTAATAATATAGAGACTGCAGACACAACGAGAAAATATACGACGTGCGTACACACGCGTATATCCCCGGTCGTGTATTTTGGTAACGGGTGTTGCGCGCGCGACGTAGAGCTGCAACAGTAACACGCGACTACGATCTGGTTGGTCGAATTCGGAGAAACGTTATAAATGTGTGGCTGTGTGGCCCGTGTGGGTACATATATTATTATAAAATTTGTGGGAAGCGAATTTTCAGTGATTAAGTGTTAACGAAAGACGCGTAATTTGTCTTCGAAATTAAAATTATAATAATATTATATAATATGCATCTCTCTCTATATATATATATATATATTAGGTAAGTAAGTACCGTAGAGGTTCGTGTGTTTTTTTTAATGTTGCTATTTAAAAAAAAAAAAAAAAAAAAAAGAAGAAGAATTTTGCGGTTTTTATTTAATCTCGCCCTTGTGTTGGCGACCATTCAAAGCCGGTAGACGATATTATAATACACCTCTTAGTATAATTATATATGCACCGTACAGACTAAATTAACCGACGGAATTATTCAAAACGTAATGGAATCGCATTGTACGTTTAGACACATTTCGATGTAATGATTATTATGCGTGTGCGATTGCGGTACAGATTGAGTTGTCTCTTTATACTAAGTACCAACGTCTCTCATTCACACACATTCACACATAAGACACAGACACATTATACACAAGTCTGAGTGTTCGGATTCGCCAACTGCTGCAACGTTATTGGCACCGATAACCAATTATTCGCATTGACAACGAATTTATTTCGTTGTTATTCCGGTGTTTCCATATTACAGTAGGTTTATATCCGTTATATAATTACACCCTATATATTATATACGTACAACCTAACACTGAATCCGTCGACACGATAGTGGGAAAAATCGATTATTCGACATGATTTATGTTTTTGTAGAGTTATCTGAGTTATTCGAGTCATATTTATAAATCCGTTGTGTATATACATGAAATCTGTTTTTATACTTTATATGTATATATACATATATAGGTATTATTTTAAATAATTGTATGTTATTTATGTTTAGGCGTATATTATATTATACATAGAATGTACAGAAAGTTTTTACAATTATTTATATATTCCCTATATTATAACTCAAGTTATATATTTAAATTTAAAAACAATTTAATAAAATGGTGGCAATATTTTTTTAGTAGCATATTGCACAGTGTTTTTATCGTTTTGAGTTTCTTGAATTTAAAGAATAAATAAAAAAAAAAAAATGTTTGTTCTTACAACTATGTATATATATGGCAGTATTAACTTAACGACTATAAGTGCACTACACATGAGTTGTGCCTAATACTGGTTGTTGGTATAAGAAATAAAAATAACAATAAGATATTTTTTTTAACTATTTTATAATTACAACTCCACAACAGAAATTTTACTTTTTAGCAAGTGTAATTGATCGTGGACGTTGAACTTAGACTTAAATTAGGTTATGGCATAAATTATTTTGAATTCTTTGTACTAAAAGCCATTTGTTTCAAAAGCTACCATCAGGCATTTGTTCAATTACTTAAGTTACTCTTTTTTTTTTTTTAAATTAAGTATATTATAACTTTTAACTGCAGAGTTTGCATCAATTCCGAAAGATTAAAAATAATTTGGAGGTCTTAACGATGCTTACATTTAACTCTATACAAAATTTGAATAATAAATTATGACTAATTTAAGTTTAATACCGTTTATAGTTAAACTATAAATTAAATTATTTTTTAAATAAAACCTTTACTCATTTTCTTTTAACTGTTAATAATAATGCGATTTCTAAACTTATTTCGTAACGTAGTTTAATAACTCTGTGAAATATAGTGTTGCTAAAACTTTATTGAATTTGTGTGAATGTTTTATACTGTTCAATATTACATAAATTCTTAAACATTGTACGCAATATTGGACATCTTTGATTTTCATAAATTATTGAAACTATTCAAATAGGTTGTAAAGAAGTTTTCAATTCGGAATACTACCTATACTCGGGTAACATTTATTTATGTAAGTTTAAATTTAACTTTCCTACTCGCCCATCTAATTTATTACATAACCTCATTTAATAATGTTTTATTTATTTTATTCGCGTGTACAATACATGTTACCTTTGTGAAAGAAAACAAACCAAAACTACTGCAAAACTTTCATTGCAGAATATCAATATGATCGGTTTCTTTTCATTTATTATACACTATTATTTATAAATATTTAAATGTAAAAATGAACTATTTAGGTTATAATACAACTATTAATTAAATATATGCATAATTATTATATATTCTTATTTAATCAAAATTATAACTATATCTGAATGTTAAATTAATTAATTTGAACACGAAAAGCTTATATTCACATAAATCTTTTTATGTTAATGTGCTAAGTACAATAGACTTAGTACTAAAATTTTAATATAAGTTCATAGATAATGTTTAGTGTTTACTCTATTATAATAAATTAATATTTTTTTCATACATATATTAGGTATTATATTTAATGTACTTATATATTAGCATTTTGATTTAGGTACAGCTGGTATTCATTTTTATGCTAGGAATACAATAGTGTACATATTAAACCTCATTTTAGTTAATATATATAGATATGTATGTGTGTATGTATGCATATTACGAGAAAATTAATTGTTAAATCTACTTAACATTTTTATTTAACATAACATATATTACACAATTATTTAAAAAACAATAAAAATTAATTTTATCTCGTGAATTGATTACGTGTTAAAATTTATTCTCAATAGTTATAAATCATTACTTATTATTAATATTAAAATAAATTATTATATATTATAATTATTATAATTATAAATATTAATATAAATTTCTTTTGCAATAACTATAACATCCTTTTGATTTACAAAAGATTTTTCAAGTAAACCTTTAAATTATGCATAACAGATTTACAGATTACTACACGCCATTTTTTAAAGCATTTTTTTTTTTTCGTATTTATATAAACATTACAAATAATAACAGATGTGTATTATATAATGCATAGGTTTTCTAAAATTACTTTTATTTTTGTCCTTAATTAATTAAAATACGTATAAATCTCAAGTACTGACATAAATTAATTATAAATATTTTTTTGACTATTTATTTAAAGCTACACGAGTTTTAAGTATCGTTAAAGTAAAAAAAAAAAAAATGCATACAACAGCAGCAAGTAGGGGATATATTCTCCATTTTTTCTCAATAATTTTCAAAATAGTGATTTTAGTTTACCATTAATATTGATACCGTTTGCAACTTTGTGGGAATAAATCATATAAAATCAGAGGGACGTAAAAACGGTTTCCTGTAAATAAAACATATAAATCACCCGATCGTTTTTATGCCTACAGTGAAGACTAATCACTAACGATATATTTTCTTGTTTGGGACACCTGACCCGTGGAGGTGGAGCCTAAGTCCTCACTCATACTATAGATGATATATTATTTTATCACTGCTACAGAGTCCAATAAATAGAAATGTGATAAGAAGTTGGAAGTTGATTTATGCAACATAGGTGAGAGAGGTGAAAATGGATATCATCCTTCTACCCTTGTTTCTGTTTGATTAATGGTCGTTCGCGCCTCTTGGATACAGAGAACATCTAACATGTGCATTTGCATCTAACTATATATTCTGTACCACCGCAGAAATAACCCAAGATATTTTTTCTGATCCAAAATCAATAACAACAAAAATAACTATAATAGACTTTGGCATAAAAAAAAAGAAAAGGATAATACTGTATGTGAGATTTATAGTTGTTAAAAGGTCCATAAAACCAAGTGCACGAAGACCATTTCGATACCTAAGTCAAAATAATGTATTTATTTCTGGTAAAATGTTTTTTTTTTCATAAAAGAATATTTTTACATTTACGTAGGTATATAGTAGGTGATATTTTGAAATTCCTATACGGAAGATAAAATAGCACATACGTATAGAACCATAAAACTACAAAATTGTATCATCTTTATTATAATAATAATATTAATAATATGAATGGTCGGAAAGAATAAATGTTTTTCATTGCTATAAATTGTATAGTGATATGTTGCTATTATTCGATAGACCTATATATAATATAGTATATTATATTAGGTAGGTAGTAGGTACATATTATTGAACACGGCATGCACGCACTTAAAGTCTTAAACACACTACACACATACATACACTTACACACACGAGCGCGCGCGCAAACTAAACAGTAAATAAATTACGAGAACTCTATAGGGGTAATATATAGGACGTAACGTCGGCATTATATGACATCGCGTGTATGCAAATTGATGATAATGGGAAACGAAATGTATGTAGAGAAGTACCGCTACCGACCGGTGTCAATCGTTCCCATTGCCCTGTCGTAATCATTATTTTATAAATCCGTTTTAAATGCGAATGGATTACATTTTGAACAACGCATTTCTTATACACAGTGTGGCCCATAGCCATCGTTAAAATTCGCCATTAATAAAATAAATGACTTTTTGCGGACAAAGGTATTAGCATGACTCGTGGAGTACGTCGCGCACACTCGCGGAAAAAACGATACACAAAATATATATCTATATTTATTATTTTATTTGTATGGATTGTTGTCAGAATTTTTGTGTGTATATTAAAAATATCAACGAAAAATAACATTATGAATAACGTAAAAATCAATTAACAATGCTGCATCATAAGAATTTAAATAATATAACTTATTATATAGTACGTTTTTAGTGAAGTGAAATATTTTTTATTACTAAAAAAATGAAATGTTTTTATTATAATACAAAACCGTTTTTTACAGTAATAAAGTTTTTTTTTTTTTAATAGGTATTATCAAAATTAAAATGTCATGATATAGTTTGCTCATAGAATTTTCAAATAGTCAAAACTAATATTAAGAATAAATTATAAAAAAATAATTTTTTTTTTATTAAAAATTATATTTAATCTATGACTTCATTATTTTGTAAATTTTACATTTTAATATTAAAATAAAAGTTTAATATTTTTACGAGAGTTAATATCGCGTGTTCAAGGTAAATGTTTTGAAGTAAGTATGTTTCAAGACTATATCTAATATTTATGTAACCCATAAATGCATAGGATATAATAAACGTTATATGTTAGTCTGCAGTAGAGTCATAAGTGAACTAGTTAAATTTATGAATTATTTTTAAGTAGAACTAAGTATAAATGTATCTATGTACATTATACAATATACATATTATGTACCTATATATTTTATGTTTTTTATACTTTTATTGTTAAACCATGTAATTTGGAAGCATAGACTATTATGAATAAATAATTAATTTATATCAATACAATACTTTAATACACGAAAATGAAAAAAAATATTGACAAATTAGACACGGTATTTTAGTAAAAATATAAAAGTTCTAATAATAGATGCGTTAGTACTTTTCTTAATTGCAATAATTTTCTGCTTGGCCCGTCGAGTTTACAAATTATTCTGAATAATGTACTAACTTTCACACTTTGATCAGAAACATATAAATAAATATATAATATATTTTATATTACTATCAGTAAAAATCACCCCCCCCCCCCACGGCTTAACTATTTATAAAACTTGTACTATTTGTTTTTATCAGACCAGTAGTTGGTTTTTAATAAGCATATATAATGTTATAGTATTAATAATAATTATAATAACATAAATTAAACGTTTGTTTGTCGAAAACATTAGTCATACGTGAAATAATTTAATGAATACAATATAAATAAGGATAGTTTAATAGGTATTTATTATACATTTCATACCCGGCTTTTGGATCATAGCTTAAGAATTAAATCTAAATAAACCATGTATAGATTCCGTAACATTAAATTGCGCTAACTGCAGCGTTAGATTAACGTGTCGCCATGGAGAGGTAAAGGGCATGTGTATGGGGAGAGGAACACTATTGCTGATGGAACATACTCGTTTTCGATGTAATAAAAATCCCATTAGATTAAGCTTCTCGGCTTGTTAAAAGAACACCGACATAATACATTTTTATGATAACGTGCTTTTGGCTTGGTTTTTATACGTCTTTCTTTCTTTCTTCTTTTCGATCGTTTACGAGGCCCAATTCCCATTAATTCAACAAGTCATTTGTAACTATATTTGATTAAGCACCGAACATTTATTATGTGGTATTATAAATATCAACTTGTTTAATGAATAATGTATCAAAATGAAAATACAACTCATCTAAGACTACATAAAAGTTGTATACTGTAGAATGGAAATATTATAAATTTATAACTATCAGTATGGTTGTGATTTACCATAAGTATGTCGCGTTTCTGCTACATGTGCCCTTAACAAAGTAGGTATATTACCAAACAAGAAAAACTAGTAACTCGATTGTTTACATGAAATAAGGTACTTATTAACTTCGAAAAAAATATAATATTTTTTTTAATTGTTATCGCATGTGAAGAATTAAAAATAAATAAATGTTATAAATGTAAATTTCACAAAATTATTTTATATTATATAGAATAAATTATACAATAAACAATCTAAAATATGCACCAAACCAAGTTTTGTAATTTTGTTATAGTTTTATGACATTTATCATATGTAATTTTACATTATTTCTTAATCATTTAGTTTTTATAACTAATTTTTAATTTTTAAACTCTCGATACCAAAGATTATTTACCCATGATAATAACTACCTATACTTGTATAATATATCGTCTAAATTTGTATTATTAAAATTCGGAAATTTTTTTCTTATAATTTAATCCATTATCAAAACCTTTTATCTGAAACGAACTATTTTCTCGTACTTTAAAATCTTACAACGGTCACATCCTTAGATTTTTATCTATTTATATTAAGTGTAATTTATATTATCTATACATTTTATACTGTTAAATTCCTTGTATAGTAAAAGGTGTGCCACATTTAACAACATCGTTGCGAGCATTCATATAGAAAAACAATACAAATACATGATTTTAATGTTTTTCCTTAATTGGAAATTGGAATTGAATAACGAACAATTGAATTTATTATTTTAATGATCACAGAATAATAGTTTTATTTTATTGTAAACGTAAATTTAAAAATATTATTTATGTCTGTAAAACCATATTACAATTTATAATCATTTATGGTTATTATATTTTATTAAAACACAAACATAAAAGTTAATTGGACATTGTGTGTTTGTGAGTGGTAACCTTTAAATCATAAAAAAAGACTTAAAAATTGATGTCATATATTTTTACTTTTATATTTAGTACATTAACCTATTACCTAAATGTATAGTTCCGTCTTCAAAATGCTCACGAGACTTAAGGCTTATTTATTGTTGATACTTTAAACGTTTGGTTAGTCTAATTTTATTTATGTGCGTATACCTTTCATGTCTGACACCCATAACTTTGTCATTTCGCGTGTTAACTAATTATGTTTTCGTGTGTAATAAATATATTATAAAATAGAACTTTTAAAACAAGTGTCTTTTATTTTGGAAAATTATCAAAAGTGAATTTATGAGGTTTTTTAAACCAGTTGTTGTGAGTCCAATAAAATCATTTTTTTGTAAATTTGTATAATTTATCGAGGTTAATGGTTACATTTTAATATAAAAATATTGTAGTAATAAATATTTAAAGGTGACAATTGTATATTGTTAGCATTATTTATTTGGTTATTCCATATTATATTTTATATTTTATGATGTACTTGGGTGTGAGCTTAATGTGTTTACTGTATAGATACGGCCGATCAGTGAATATTAATAACCATTAATCGTTGAATGTTTGTTTACTTTAACTAACAAATCAAAATTATATGCGTACAAAAAATTGTCGTCACATATAAATCATTTAAAAGATGAATTGCGAAAAAGATATTTTACAGATAAAATGTTTAAACGAGTTTTGCGAGATATTGAAATGTTTTGCTGAATATCTATTATACATCTGTACTGCAGTCATTATTTTAGGTTTTAATGCTTGAAATTTAAATAACAAATTCTAATTTTCCGGAACATTACTCTAATGTATACACATATTTTGTAACGATCATTTTGTTTTTTGCGATAAGGGTAACTTTTTACCCAAAGAAGTATAGTTGATAAACAAATTAAAAACAGAATATGATTAATATTATTTTTAACAATTAAACTTTACGAAAACAAATTATAACTCAATTTTATTGCATTTGCATAATATGTAATAATGATATTAAAATAGACAGCGAATAATGTGTCGGATTACGTGAGACACATCACAATGTATACTTTTCAGTAAAATTAACATACACGCGCGGACTTATAAAGTTATTTGAACCCAGCGTTAGGTTGTCTTTAGTGTTAATAGTTTATATATAAAAAAAATAAACACTCTCATCATATTATTTGAAATTAAAATAAATGAAAAATCTCAAAACGTATACTCTCACACGTCATCTTATTATTATAATCTTCCGGTTTAAAAGCCAATTACACGTCATTGCTCGTTTAACTATTCAGAATAATAATATTATATATATTATATTTTTTTTTCTATTTATACGCTATAATGTAATTCGTGCGCATAATAATTTCTAATGAAATATTTTAGTATACAATATCACACAATTTAATAATATATGTCATAGCTGAAAATCTGCAATGCGTAAATCAGTGAGCGTGTTTTTTTATTTTTGCATTTTTATTATACTATTTAAAACGATTAATCGTGATTGTGTATAGTACTTGGTTTAGCTTCTTCAAGTGGTATAAACCTAAGATCTCACACTGGTGATAGGTAGGTGGTATACTAATTGTTTCGCCTATATACCAAGTCATGCCGCACTGTTTCGCCAAACCCATCCCACACCATACCCGTACATCCATCACGCCGTCAAAGTATATTATTTATGTAATGCTATTGAATCTCATATCGTTATTAATCATTAAAATCATTATTATCATTATCACGAACAGAAGCGCGTTATCCCATAGAGAGTGGAAAGCGACCGTTTTTCGTATCGAAATTCTATTACCTGCCTATTGTGATAATAATAATTATTGCGCCGTTATTAAATAGAAGTAGCCGTTATATCGGCAGTAGCGTGTCAAATTCGCGATATGCTTATAGATGGTGATTCGAGAAGTAAGGATAATAAGTAAAAAGTGATATCTATGACGGAAAATTTTATCTTTTGCGTTTTCGTCACGTGTTAATGTGTTATAATAACTGTTTATATAATAATATATAGTATATGCTATTATACAATATCATTAATAACGTACGCGCATAATATTATGATTGCCTAAACATTGCCATCATCATTGTATTGGTAGGAATTTATAATAAACATTAACATAAATAATATGGTAAAGTATTATTATACTGCACTCGGTGCACTCTTATTTTCACCACACCAGATTCTTATCCCTTTCATTGGTTTGATTGTTCGAAGAACTGCATTAACCGAGGTTTCGCAGTCGTACGTTTAGCACGCCATTCGTGTCCTGCGAGATTAATTATAATAATTTTTCTCATCTCATTCACTCCTTCTTTCATTACTTTTCTACTTCATGCGTGTATTATGATAAAACCTTTCTGTTTCCTTTTTTTTTTCAATTGGCATCGTTCCAAAAAAAAAAAAAAAAAAAAAAAAATGAAAATAAATAATAAATAATAGTAATGATATTAAAATATAATAATAATAAGGTAAAAACCTTTCGCAATGAGCAACGGGCGCAGTGTCTGTGAATAATAATATTATCGCGTGCAGACGGCGGCGGTGGCGGCGTCGGTGATACCGGCTATATTACCTACATACGTTTTGTAATACTTGCTACAATCGTCGTCTTGGGCAGGTGAAAATCGTGAAACGGACGGGGTAAAAATAAAAAGCGACGTCGTGTACAGCCGAGCAACGACAAGACGGAAAAATGACAAAAACAATATGAAGTGAATAAAAAATTAGACCGGTCGTACCTATATGTACGCAAAACGGAATGGATAAAAAAAATAACCGACAGACGATAAATTACGATAAATCTTAGGGTAAAACGTCGACGACGAGACGTCGTGTGTCATAATAGTAATAATAATAATAATAATAATAATAATAATATTAGATCGCATGTCCGTAAACAGATGCCACGGAAATCGGCGTGCACGCGCTTCGCTACTCTGCACGAGTGTTTGACCTCCCGTCAAAACCTCCGGTGTGTGTATGTGTGTAAGTGTATTTGTGTACTTACTACTTATACATAATAATATTACACATACTCCCGCCGTCGTCTGAGACGTAACGTAATGCTTATACTGTGTAAGATAATGTATTATTTTTTTCGTAATAATACTATACATAAATACTATGATATTATTATATACGTTGATTTACTTACGTGCCTTTCGGAAATCGCGCGCACGGAATATCTTTCGCGTAAACATGGCCCGATCGTCGTTGTCGTTTATACACATATTATATACATTTTTTCCTATTTGAAACGTTATTACGTGTCCGTGTCGGTTACCTGGTAGTACCGCATAAATAACCAAGCTAACCGCATTTGTTGGGGTGTACTTGAATGGGCATTTACTATCGTTCAACAACGTTCCACAATTGCGTACCTACGTCATACAACGGACTCAATCAGAAGTATAATTTCATTCATTTTTGTATATTTTCGTTTCCCGTTTCACTGTACTTCTATCAACTTATTGAATTTTTTTTCAGTAAAATTTAAACATAATAAACAATTTGAAATTTAAAAAAAGTCAATGTAAACTATAATTCATGGAATAGATTTATTTTAATAACCTCGTCGATTTTTTAACTGAAATATGTTGTTTATTTAAATCTTAAAATTAGATTGTATTTAAATACATTTTTATTCAAACAAATAAAAACTTATAGTGTTAATAACCTCAAATAAAAAAAAATAAAAATAGTTTTATTATTAAAAAATTGTAAGTGATATTTTGTTGATTTTTCACAAACTATTAACTTTAAATTTTTATAAAAGTATTGCATGTTTTTTTTTCTAGTATGGAATTGAAAAGAAAATATCGGAATCCACTCTTATTATACTTAAAATAACACATTAAAATAAGTCGATTGGAAGTAAAATTGATATTTTTATTTCAAAATTGTATGTTATATCTTAATGTAACTAAAATATTGTTTATACTTACTTACATTTTCTATGTTATGATAAAACCAAACAAATTATTACAACAGTGCTTGGAAATTTTATAATATTGATTTTTTTTTCTAGTGGTTGTGTAAGACAGCAGTCTTTTGTGTTTGTATACGACGTACTAAAAATCGCACGTGCGCGTACGTATAGCCGATGACAATGCGATAACACCCAAATAGAATCGCATATGGTCACATGTATAAAATCTAATGTGTCCTTGCATAGGTTAGGGCTTTCAGGATGATATGCTGTTGGTTTCAGAGGGCGATCAAGACCACCGAGGTTGTATGTAGGAACATCACACCTGTCGCCAAGTAGTCGTCTGCTGGTTAAAGTGGGGACGATTGGATAGTTTCAACGAAAATGACGGCATAAGACAAGACTCAGATTACGCGATAACTATATAACAGTTATTTTACTTTGATGCACGTTCATTGCAATATAGTTTTTCCACTGTTTCTTTCTCCAAGGTCTTGTTTCCTCTTCAAATATGTAAAGATTGATGACGATTTTATTTCATATACAGTATTACAATATTGCCAGATCTATCATTGGGTCTAGGTCACAATTTTTTATGAGCTGTATATTGTACTGTAGAAAAATTACTATAATCATGTATTATACAAGAGAATTCAACAAGCATTCTAACCACCATATTTCCTTTAATAATGAATTTCTTCAAATAACAATTTTTAAATAAAATTAATAAAATTTAAAAAAAGACCATAATTTTAAATTTTTAAGATTTTTTTGTACTATTTCAGAAGTATTATGTGGTGAAACGAACTTGTATTACTAAATGAAAAACCATTTACATTTTTTTTAATGTAAATTATTTATAGGATTATTTTTTTAGTAATTTTAATGTGTCACATTCAAATTTTAAACAAATTTAAGCTTAAATACAATTATAAAATAAGTTTCTCAAAAATTATTTACGTATCTTTTGAATTTATTACTATTGATTTTAGTATATTAAGTTAAATAATTTTAAATTTTTTTGTTTAAATTTTGATTTTTATATTAGAAATTCAAAATATTTAGAAAAATTATTCACTAAATTATTTTTGATATATAAGGGAATTCTTGTTTAAAATAAAAAAGTTTAGGTAAGGTTTCTATACGACACTTTTTAATACGACAATTTTAAAATATGTGTAAATCAATTTGAAATTTCCAAAAATTGTGATTTTGATAATTACATTGTTGAATCACTCTGTATAATAATATAATAAAGTAGATATATTATACTGGCACAGACAATTTTATGCAAGAATTGATTTAACGATGTCATATATCTACGCGACGAGCTCGTTTTCTTGTTATAATATGCAATAATTTATTTTCTTTCTAAATTATTGCAACTAAAATTATCGAACATTAAATAACATACATCTTATGTCTTAACCTAATATATAGGTATACGTGTATGGCGTTACGTTTTAGTGCCCGTTAAAAGAGAAAACTATAAAATCAGGTAGAACTCTAGTGGATAATAAGTGCCCAGTTATGATGCAAAAAATAATTCCTGCAGTATGCCTATATTTTACGCTCACTATTTTAAACATAAATATATTATGAAGATACCGTAAAATGATGTTAGTGATCTATGAATAAAAACTGAAAACATAACAGTTTAATATGAACGACAATAAATATAACAATATTTATTTTTGTATGGTTTTATTTAATTATTCTAAAAAAGATATTTACATTGTACACACTATTTCCAGTTAGTTTGTGAAATCGTATACGTGTATCAACATTTTGCATTACTTTAAAAATAAGAACCATACATATAGAAAAGTGACTAACTCCATTTATATTTCAATTCGCGCCGTATTTGTTGCAAATCGTAAGCTGAGACGTATTTTTCTCTATGGATTTTACATTCAACACGAAAGGCCACCACTATTAGATTGTGGAAAATCTAATAAAATGAAAACGGAAAAAACTAGAATACTTATTTTCTCTCACGAGTGTAAGAGCTGAAATGCACGTTCTTCGTTTCTTTTGAATAACGGTAGTAAAAATATAATATTTATACATAAAAAAATAAGATGAAGCAAAAACTGTGCATGTTCAATCTTTACAGTGCAAATATTAATGATATTAATAGCTTTTAAATTATGATTTATGAGTAATAGTATATCATTGATAACAGAATAGGGATCAGTCGCGAATGCTCAAAAATATATTTTTGAAGATATTTTAACTAAGTACTTAAGGTAATTTAATTAAAGGAAAACCAATGGTTTCTTAGAAGTTTGCTCCTAAAATCATTCAGTCTTCGTTACTATGGATATTGATCCTTTAATTATAAATAATACTTGTGATTTTGGCAACATATATTAAAATTATTTAAAATTTAAAAATCAAACTTACATAGAAAAAAAAAATAAACTGAACAGAGGAAAAAAATGTAAAATTATTGGCATTGGAATAATTGACTTAGAAAAAATATTAATTTAATTTAATAATATACATAATATACATGCGTGTATACACTATTATAGATCATGTAAAATGGTTTATGATACATATACACTTTTCAATTTTGTTTTAAATAAATTATATGCATAGGTTTACAAAAGGTATTTTAGTATGCATGTAAATCAAGAATAATTTAATAACATTTTTTTTTCAGAACTACTGATGTAAATAAAATACATTTACTCAACAAATGATTATAATCGTAAAGAATGAAGGATAAAAGCAATTTTTAAAATATACTAACCCATAAAACGCAAATGTCCATTCAAATTCATAAAAACTAGCAATAAGCATTTTAAACACCATTAGTGAAACTCATTTTCATTAAAAAAAAAAAAAAAAACTGGGTAAAATTTAAATACATTCAAATTTATTATAATATGCACTTACAATTAAATTATTATGGTAAGGTTGGTCGTTAATGTGGAGACTAAAGTTTACGTTATTGTGATAAATTATAAAAAATATATTAAGTACTGAAAAATATTTCTAAATAAATTATATACACAACTTAATTAATACGAAATAAAAACTAAAAAACTAGTGAAAACATTATAAACCATTTATTCAACTTCAACAAAATATTATCCGTAAACGATTATTTGCTATACTTTCGCTTGAAGTTACATTAATCCTTATGTAAATATATTTAATTACATTTTATCATTAAATTGTTAAACTTAATCAGTGATATTAATTTTACACTTCATAAAAGGAGAAACCAAATTAAAATATTATCATATTAATAATTTTAGTTTATTATTTGTATTAAATAAATTATAACATGATATTACAACATTATAACATTCTATGCCATGTAAAATAAAAAAAAAAAAATAGGACATGTTTTATAGTAATTAAATAATATATAGTGTGTTAATAATATACTTATGTTGTGTAATAGTAAGAATTTTTATGACTCAGGTTTTTGATTAAGAAATCTAAAGAATTTTGAAATTTTTTATTAATAGTGTATGATATCAATTACAGATTTGATGTAAAATACAATGTACTCGTTTTCAGAAATATTGTACTAAGTAGAGTACATACGAGTAGATGATATGGCTACAGAAATAACACATTTGGGTGAATCACAGTATAATACTATGATAAAAAAGTATTAAAGTATTTAACTTAATCAAATCTCAAACCAATTGAACAATTTATTTTACATACAACATATCACATAGTTAAATTTTGTTCAACTGAATCAATTTTGTGTTTTAATGTTTAATATAAAAATGCATTGACTCAATAATTGTTATCAAAAAAGATTAGAACTTTATCTGTGTTTGTGAATTAATATTTTACGATGTTTTAAACATTCTAAAATTTTTGTATATTTTCCATACCATTAAGACTCGCTTAAAAGTTGAAAAATCGTAAAAATCAACGTACAAATATGGATAATGTACTTAAGTACACACCTCGAAAGTTTGATATTTAAGCGAACAACACAAAATTGGTTCTACTTCATATTTGACTGAAATGTCTTATGTTGTATAAGCACTGGTCAAATAGAGATAACTGTATATGTAAGTATGTCATCGTATTTATTATTTAAATTGAATTATACGATAACAGATGCAAAAAAAAAAATAAATAATAAAAGAACAGCATATAATATTATCAATAGCATGTTATTTTTGTGTACAGATAAATATTTTGATTTCCTCGAGAATTTATCGGACTTTTTTTATTTCTAAAATATAATTTATCGATTTTAACAAAATCTTAATACTCACATCTAAAAGTTAAAAAATAATCGGATTCTTACATGATAGCATAATTAAATAATTTTTATAAACAGTATCTACCGGTGGTAGTAGCTAGCCGCGATGTACCGTGGTGGATACTTTATTACTATAATATTATATTAAACTATTATGACATTATTATAATCAATAATAATTGCGTTACTCTGAGTCAACGAAAGGCACGTACCGGCTTAAAGGTTCAGTCTCGCGTTAGCGGGGGGGGGGGTGAGAAGGAGGTATAGTGGCGTTGTGTATGTATAGTCGATGAAAGCAGGAATGGGGACAATAACAATTTTTGCATAATCTGTTGAAACGCATTTGGTCTAATACGCGGAGACACGCGCAAATACGCACACGACGGCGGCTTATCGTATTTCCGAGCGTCTCTAAAAGCCTTTCGCCGAAAACCGCCGCAGTCAGCAGTGCCAGAACGACATGCCGGTGAGGAGGGTCGCAGTGGGTACGCGATAAATTTGATAAACACGAGCTGCGTGAAGTGGTTAGCTGTGTATAACAGCCGGTTTATTACGATCGCGCTACCTGCTTCCGCCAGTGACTATCCCTGCAAAACTCGTGTTTATTACGCGGGTGAGATGGTTTCGCAGCAGAACAACCCTTGTACGTAAGTAGGTGACCGTGTACAGGGACATATTATAATATAATGCAACTTCTACTTCGTAAAAAATAAAAAAATAAATAGTCCGTCGCTCGCGCTCTACAAGCATCAGCAGCTCGGTAGTTAAGTCATCGCGTGCAAAATGACGGTCCCTTAATGAAAACACACGTTGATTAACGTGTCCGGCGTTGTTTTCGTCACCCTTCGAGTCACGACACACCCACCCACACAAAACCCACATTACTACCACTATTATATCCCACCGCAATCATATCGCCGCACTATACAACGCCTTCGCTTATATATATATATATACATATCATACTCTCTCATCAAATTTTGAGAGACATCAACGACGGTGTTATTTTACCCTGCACTGTTCACGCTCTTTCTCTTTCCACGCGTTCGTTTCTCTCTAATAAAATCTACTGTTGTACTATATATATATATATATTATGTGGCGTGTGTGGAGCAGCAAAGCGGACGTGTGTACTGCAGTTTGTGAATAGTGTATAGACTGTAACGCGTTGTCGAGCTACACCGTAAAGGGACGGGAGAGTAGGCGAGCTAATGGAAAGACGCTGTCCCTTTGTTGTATTGTTCTTTTCTCCATTATCAGGAAAACGGCTACCGCAACCCTCTCCGTTTCCCTTCCATCGTATTTACACACACTCAAATATATGTAGTTAATACACATATGCGAATGTATGTGTGCGCGCGTGTGTGTGTGTGTATGTTGACGGGAATAACAAATTGCATTTCACGCGATGCCTTTGTATTAAATCGGACACCTCCACTACTGTTGCAGTAGTCATTTTGCGAACGAATTCATACCAACGCTGCGACGATTCGGACACGTCCGAAATAATAGCCCGGCTTGACCCTATATACAGTAGTAATAATAATAATAATAATAAAATACGTCCTATATTATTATATTATTATATTCGATGGTCACATCGGGTGTTTTTACACAAATCTTGTCGAAAAAGTCTATGTTAGTACCGCAATATTTGGATAAAGTATATAATACTACTATGGCTGTGTGTAATGTTAGTTTTTTTCCACAATTTTATTATTTCCATTATATAGTGTGCATTTCACTAAAATTATGCACTTGGCTAATATAATTGTACCCAGAACTGTATTGTAAACAAAATCGCGTGTAAGCCGTTTTTTAACTAACATGTTTTTGTAATAATAATATGATATGATATTATCAGGCTGCGTGTTGTTTTATATTATTTTAATGGGCATATAATCATAATATCATGAAAATAATACGTTGTTAAAACTATTTTGGTCAACAAATCATAAAAAAAATAAAAAATATACTCTATTATTGAATATGATTTCACTTTTCATTTCGCATTTTTCGACAGTCAACTGATAATCTTTAAGGCACTCACTATCAACATTATTTATATGAGTACCAATACAACTAATTTTTATATTATACTATGTAGGTACTATTAAGTTTCTATATATTTTATTTTTATCACTATTCGTAAAACAAAAAAGTATTATGTATTGAAGAAAATAAATTACTATAAGTTTAAATTTTAAACTTACTCATACGAATTTTAAATCTAAGAAATTCAAATTCATTAACTAAGTGGTTTAAACAATTTCATTAAATTTTCTTAAAACTTTAGGTAAATATGAAATCAGCGTGAATATTTAAGAAAATATATGATACATTGTGAAATCCTATCATTTCAAACTGTTTTTAACAACATCAAATTTGCTGGAGTTGACCCAAAAATTTTCATTTGGAGTTTTAAATTGTAGGCATAACGCAGTCATTTTAGACATTTGTTTTCTAACATAATGACAAAACATTTATCATTATCGTAAGTTTATGGTACGAATGGCGTGCGGACTTTTGTTAACACAATGTATACAAATTGTTTTAAATACACATAGGTATGCGCTATGTTTTGATTAGTGATAAATAAAACCTTTTTTTCAAATGCTTAAAGTTTTTAGTAAAATCTCATTAGCGACATTTATTATGAAAAAGCACTAAAGTCAGTTGAATTTTTGATTAAGAAGAAAATATTGTTTTTAAAAATTGAAATTTTTAATAATTATATAGAACAAAATTATTTTAAGTATTTATTTTGTATTACTTTACCTCTAGCCTATATGTTAAGTAATATAAAAGCAAAAAAAAAAAAAAATGATTAGTTATTTATTTTATGTACACCGTAACCATATTAATATCAAATGGAAGTTCAGTTAAGAAACAGGTTTAATTTTTGCACACAACGTTAATCTAAAAGTCGAACCACAGTTTGCAGTGAAAAATAATGTGCAAAAAATACTCTAAACTACGAATTGTATGTGTTAAACAAAAACATTAACTTATACTTATGATAATCTATATCATTCATAGACAATCGACATAGACACAATGCCGTACACTCTTTTCTTAATATGTGCGTCGATTTACGTATCTTGTTTCTTATTAATTGTTAATTAATTAATAAGTAATAACTATACATAAAATAATACAACAATATTATAATACCTCCCAGTATTACTCCGGAGTCACTCTTTATAGTCCAAATCCGATGACCTACAAAAATATATGATCATAATACTATAATTGTCATTTACCTGTTACTCATCACGATTTTGTGAGACAAAAGAGACACGTGGCGTCCGACCGCGAAACAATAATTTGAAGATTCAGTGACGAATGAACGTGTGTATATAGTATAATATTTGAACAGTTTTTGACATTTTTTTTTCCGGACGGACGTGACGTTGACCACGACCGCTGCACGGTGTGTAAACATATAGGTACTACCTTGTTGACACAATGACGCGAACCCTCATTACAATAATATATTCTCGTGCCTATTATAATATTGTATTAAATAACTATTACTATACATTCGTACAGACGTAGGCGTGAGGAGTAAAATTGTGAATGCGCGTGCATAATAATAATATAATAATCATTGTGCGAGAGATGAACACAACGACAATGCTCGCGTAATCATTGGAAGATTGCGGCACTCTATATTTGAATACAACATGGGTTATCAAATAATTGTAAACGTTAGAAATTCCGGAAGTTTTCTGAGAGAAGGGTAGTCTAAATTTAATTTATACAACATTTAACCGATGAAAGTAAAGGCGAAATCAAAACTTATCAAAACCTTATTCGATCCATCATTAAAAAAAATAGTAGTTAAAAAAATTAATTTCTTTTCACGGAGCAAAAAAAAAAAAAAATTACCCATAGACCACCATTTAGTTATACAAGAAATATAATATTATTGTACTCAAAATTTCTGTTGACAAGAAAGTCAGTTCAGTCTTAATTTTGTATTTAAGAACAAATTATAAGCTTAATATGACATATAACTGCCTAGGAATTAAAATTAATTAAAAAAGCAGCAATTCTAAACCAGTATTGAATGCTAAAAGTTATACAAAAAAAAGGGATCACGACGGTGACCGCAAACTGTGGTTGGGATCACTATTAAAGGGCCGATACAAAATTAAGTTCTTGGTGAAATGTTTCAATTCGATTCCAAATACGTCTATATTATATAATATATAATATAAATTTATAAATAGAGAGAGGGAATATTATGCATAAATTATGATAATTTTATTATGATATATATACGTGTAATACGCATACGTGCGACGTAGCTGTTACGCTTTATCGTTCTATTATTGTGTTGTACGGTTATAGGAGAGCTGCTCAACGAACGTCCCCCTAATTTTTGCCATACGCGCGCAGGACCCCGCGACGACCCGGTTTAATCCAGACCGTATGAATTACGAGCTAAATACGATCGTCGTATTAAACTATAATATACGTACACGCACATAATCCCTTTAGACGTGCGTGATGTACACATAAATATTCAGTTTTTGTATTTTTTTGCACGTGTTTATTACATACAATACCACGCGGCGGTTTTCAGTACTTATTGTTGTTATTATTGTTCGATTAAAATTCACCCGCGATAGAACGCGTTATTTTTCTCGCCATCGATCACCACGCTATTAACTATTAAGGTCTTAATATATGTGGTATATTATATCATATTGTAACGAGTGTCGTCAGCTTGAGTCGTTTTTTTTTTTTTAACTATAAATAGTGCACAACGAGCTAGACAACATTGAAATACAGCACTCTGTAAACTCGTCAACTGCAGTAGTGTGAACTATAAGAATAAGTCCCTTATTATTATATTCAACCCTTTTCGGTCGATGGCATTTATAAACGGCCATTAATCTAAAACAGCTGAATTGGAAAAAAAGTTTTGGTCATATCCCCATTAAAAAAAAAAATAATAATAATAATAATAATAAATCAGTTCAACTAAATTAATTAATAATAACTTATTATTGTGTGAAAATAGTTTTATTAACCGAATGGTTTATGATACTTAAAATCAGATAGTAAAAAAAAAGTATGGATATATAATATGGTATTACAGTTAAAATAAGTCTAAAGATTTATTAAAAATACTTTGTTGTTTAGTATTTCGTTCAAGTATTATGATCAATCAAAAAATTATTTATTTGTTTTTTTTATTCTATACTTAAATTTAAATGCAATACATTTAATACAAAGAAATACTTATTATCTGATAATGTATTTTTATTATTCAAGCCAAAATTTATTTTTTACAATCTCTACATATATTTGTATGATAATCACATAGAGCATCTTGTGTTTTTAGTGATAAATTGATAATTTAAATGAAAAATATATATATTACCTATCCCTACAAATTTATAAAACTAAGTTTGTTATTACTTATTACTAATCACTAAATAATGAAGAATTTATATTTAGTAAATACAAATAATAACCTTCAAAACATGTATGGTTTATTAATGATTTAAATGTGTTACAATATATTGAGTGAAAGTGTAACTAATTATTTTGTATATTTTTTTATTTGTAAATAGATTATAATAAGGTCAGTTTATTGAAAACTTTTTAATAATTAAATGCAATTCAAGAATTAATTAAAATTATGTTTATGAATTAGAATTTAAATTATTCAAAGTCATTTATCACATATTTACATCATTCATTTTTATATAACTATCATTTTAAAAAGTGCAAATAAATCATTATACTTTTCCATCGATTTCAATTCAAATAAATTATTGAATAACCTTATTGATTGCTCTACATTTTTAAAAATGATAAATTGATAATCAAATAAAATAGGTCAAAAAATATGGTCTTACTTTTGTGTTCAATCATGTTGTATATCCAAACAATGACTTAGGTCATAATTATTTTGATATTGGTACTTTACTTTTTCAAATTCAAAACATAATAATATATGACTGAATTATTCACTGTTAATAATATTATAGTTTGCTAGACTTGGTGAATAATTGCCATGATTAAATGTATCATTTAATAATAAAATAAAATATTTCATAAGATAACATAGATTCGGTATTATTAACTAAATAACTAATAAACTGATGACATTTCAGAGTAATAAACTTTAAAATATTTTTGGCAATCGTTATAACCAGCTGAATGAGTATGAAAACCCATTAAATGCACCATAAAAAATAAACAAATCTATAAAATAAGCCACAAAAACCTCTAAATTTCAGTTAACTATCAAATAAAAACTGTGTATACTACCTGATACTATCATAAAATCAGTGTGCGCCTGTACGTAAATTATACACAAAAAAGGCATTAGTAAAATCTTAATGGTAGTAAATGACCTTCAGTCTTGCCACCTCGAAGATAATATATTTATACGTAGGTATTACCTATACATACAACATTTTATGTCTTAGAAAAACGTAATGTTTTGGAATGCAAAAAATAAAAACATTTTTGTGTGTAATAAATAATATTAAGGCTAATGATGGTTAAAAATCATTTTCAAACTTAATTACATTTCGGAATCAGAAAATATTTGTATTTTCGCAAATTTTTTTAATTACGGAAGAGGATCAAATACTATCTCAATAGTCATAAATGTATTTATATCACATAGATTATTTTTTTATGCGTATACTGCAAGTTAAAGGTACAATAATGTTTTTAAATTGAATAAGGATGTAATTGTTTTAAACTGGCTAATATTATTTGTTTGTAAACGGTATTCTCACAGTTACTGGTCACTGCAAATGTCTGCACAATCTTATAATTTTGATATTGAGCAAAATCTTGTGGAACAAGGTGTCCGGATTTATAAGGTGTGAGTACTGATTGGAATTTGAGATAGTCGAATAAATTATACTGTATTAGAATAGAATATGAAAACGGTAGATAGGTAATAATAATTATATTCATTTGAAATGCATTTGTAAAAATCCACCAGCCGACCCGCATGGACCTGACGACCGTCTCCGGCGGATGTTTCTTCATTAGCCCAATGCAATATCCGACCGCTCCACACCACCGAGCGAATACATAGAAAGGTATGTTTTATGTGAACGTATTTTAATGGAGAGCGAAAATACCGGAAACGGGAAAAACGTTCTCTGTGTGTCTCCACAACGGAACCAAATCCGGTGTCCGGTTTTTGTTTGCGTGTGTATATAAATTTTATATATATATATGAAGATAAATACCCTCAGGACATGGTATTGAATTCTGAGAAACCTATCAAGGACGGTGTAAGGCCGGGTTGTCGACACGCTTCGCATATTCTCGGAGGGAACCAAAACCCGTGGGGTGTATTACTGTCCACATTTCTACGTTTCTGGTTAACTACACATTAATGAAAAATCTGTAAAACACATGCACTTAACTCGTATAGTCGAGTCAATGTAAGTTTAAAAGTAAGTTACTTATATTGCATCATAGGATTCAAGTGTACTACGACCATCACGTCATGATAAATTAAAATGCAATTATAAAAATATTGTAAATTTAAATGAAAAAAAAACAATTTCAATACATGATTTAGCAATTATTTTTAAGAATATCTTATCTTATAATAATAAATTTTCATTTAATATTTATTTAATTATTTTTAATACTTTTAATCAAAACTATTACACGTTTTTACAGCTATAATATATCAATACCAATGGTCGCATACCATGAAATGCTGTGGTCCATGGCATATTTACCTTAAATATAGTCGTATCGAAAAATTATGACTTTATACTGTTTATAAGTACTAATAATATTTTTAAATTACTGTTAAAATAACTTATGGAAAATTTCATATTAAATGTTCAGGTCCTAGATATTAAAATTAAAAATTGATTTAATTTTAAATTACAAAATGTTTCATAAATAACTGTGATTTTGACAAGTTTTAAACACTTTTAAATTTCAAAGCTTATAAACATCTATAAAAAACTCAAATGAAAACATTTTAATAATTATATAATTTTTAGAAAACGCTGGTAAAATTAAATCTTTAAATCGTGTAAAATAAAACGATTCATGGATTTGTTCCATTGTCAGAAAGTTTTGAATTTTCGAAAAACGAATACATTTACGAATACATTTGACAACTGATTCAAAAACAAAAAGTTCTTATAACATATGAATAGAGAATTTTTTTTTCGTGATATTATAACATAACAACGACCTCTATGAGCATACAATATATTACCTATACACCTTATTGTAATTGTGCACGTGAGCGATGTTTTCGATAAAATATTTAGTTGTTGGTATTATGATAAGTACGTATATACTTAACAGCTGTATAGCAGTAAAAATATTTATCAAGCTATTCAGAAAATTAATCTTGGAGCCGTATTATTATACATTATAATAAATTAGAATTAAGCCGACGATCACAGCATTCTGGTTGAATTATGTCAATTGTCAAATGTTTAAAAAAAAAAAAAAAAAAATTAATTAAAAAAACTATACGAAACTGAAAGGAAAATATATTGTGTGCGGGAGACGACGACCCATTTCATGGATCGAATAATCGCAAACCTGCTGCAACAGACGACATTCAACACTTATTTCAAACGCCACCACCCCTCGACACACAGTTCCTCGGTTTCTTCCACAAGACTTACCCGACTTTGACCCGGTCCGCATTCACTCGCAGCGAAGATCACACGCAACGATGTCGCAACATCCGCAGACCGTAATAATACCACCGGATAATCCGCGGCGGATCGCATATTCTGTATTCGATTGACAAAAAAACGCGCGCGCACGCGGCGGAATACAGAGAAAAAATAAATATAAATCTCCGATTGTTAAGATTTACTGTACCGTTAAGACAAAAAAAATAAAAAACACCGAAAATAATCGCAATAAATAAATAAGGTGACACTCACAAAAGGGGTTTTCGGACAACTGTTTCAGCAGTCGCGGTGTCTCGGTATCCTTTCTGTTCCTGTACGCGTATTATATTTCTATTATTACTACAGTGTATACGCACACCGCAGCATCGGGTCTGCGTATTATACGTTTATACATGCCCACTGCTAGCAAAACCGTAAATTTAGTTTTGACAATCACCATACCCGTACGACGACATCACTACGTAACTCGTCAGTTTGAACCTGGAAACTTTTCACGGCGGCAGCGAAACAATGGTCGGAATATTCTTTTCATCGCGCAGTCTTTTGCCCTCTTCCCTTCGCCGGTATTTCGCGGTCGTGTGAATGGAGACCTGTAACGTTATTCGGAGGTTTTTTCACACACCAACCCCGCCACTCGTAAAATCGTCGGGTCTCGTGCGGTCCACGCGATTCACGATGGTAGGTGTGTAGTGTGTACCCACAGGGGCACTAACGTAACGTGTCAATATTTATACACAATAATAATAATGATGACGATATAACAGTGATAATAATACTACGGACGTCTCAAAAGTCGTCGTGCTTGTGTGCTCATAATAATAACGAAAATAATACAAAAAACGTTCGTGATTTATCGATCGCTCGGTGACACCCACACCACACGCGCGATGTGTGCGGTATAGTATCTGCCGTTGCTGCGGGAGGACGGCAGATGTCGACGCGGATGCTGCGATGGGGTTCTGCAACAGCAGCAGCAACATCACTCGCTATTATTTGACGTATGCGTGCGTCTATGATAATAATTTATATTATTATTATCGGGCGATAATGAAATTATGTGTGCGCGCGTATGCGACGCATCTGTCCCCCTCGCCAAATCGCCCACCCAGCGGTAACGACCGCCGTTACCACTAAATTATCGTTGTTGTTATTATTGCGTTTTGTGCACAGCACATGCATGCAATTTATATATTTATATACATAAATGATTGTACTATGTACACAAACGACTGTGGTATATAACGACTGTTTGCGTTTCGATGACCAGCGGTGTAGGTGTGTGCACTGGTTACTATACCGATTTCGACGAGACGTATAGAACGGCTCTGCACACAATGACGAAAAATAATTCGAATAGTTTGGTTGAGACGACTCTCAGAATGACGTAAAGTTATGATCCAATAGTTATCGAATAATAGTATATTAAATTTAACTTAAGATGTTTAAATTTAATATGGAGGAAAATACTAACTCTACTCAGTTATAAAAGTTAATTGATTGCTTTTAATTATCGACCAGTTCACACTAATGTGTGAACTAATTTAGTAACTTTCAATGATTTTTTTTTGTTGATTAACTGACCATTTTATTAAAAATTCAACCACGTATATGTATGACATATGTGTATTGGCTTATTGGTCATTAATGCCTTATAAATTAGTATTTACCAAATTATTAAATCAATAAATATTTTTTCATTTACTCGTTTTTGAAATCACTGAGTCTGTGTAATGTAATTAAATAAAATAAATATTTAACTAACTGAATTATTATAACCTTAGTTATTGATTTGTTATATAATTAACTTGTATAACATGATTGCAACTTGATGCGTACACCTACCTATTATTTTTTAAATTAACTGAAAAAATCAAAGTTTTTACAATGAATTTAGTAATAAAAATAACTTTTTGATTAAAGCTAATGCTCGCTTCAGAAAACTTTTAAAAAATAGATTAAAATACAGTCTAGTAATAACGCTTGTATGGGACCTAATGGATTTTCGTTTGTTTTTCGTTAAATAATGGTAATATTATCACCCCTACTACATGGGGCAACAAATATTAACTTCAATTCATTATTATGTCTGCGTTTATTTTAGTGTATATGGTGTTCATGTGCGAACAAGATCAATTTTTTTTCAATCACCACGCCGCCATTTATAGAACCTCTGCGCAGTTCTGCAGCTGCCGAGTAACTACTACTCGATAGTCCGACTCGCGCCCGACCCCGACCATACATAAATTTACGTTTACATATTGATAATGTAATAACAACTATTATTAATATAATATTAATAAAATGGAGAAACCGTGTCGCGTTTATTCTAGGATCTCGGTTAAACATTATGTGAAATTTTCCGATCGATTATGCACGCTGCTGACGGCAATTCCAATGCATCAAAAGATCGGCAGAAGCAAAATATTATTACATCCCGAAGGCAATCGTGGGTGTTCCTAGATCACACGCCGAACGTCAAAACGCAACGATTCGCATATTATAAACGAACATTGACGAATTCCCCGCGGACCGATTGCGCTTGACTGTGTAATAAATACACGGCTTACGCATATTACAATATTATGGTGCTTTTTTCGAGTGTACACATCATAACGTTGTGTTATAAGAACGGGCGTTTGTTTTCTTTATTTTTTTTTTTTCATATTTTCGCGCTCTCTACCGGGTTAATGACGACGAGGACCCCGGTCGTCGCGTATACGCATTTTGAAGGAAACGACCCCGGCGAGACCGCTTCCGCGATTTCCGGAAAATGACTCATTTTTTTTTTTTTTGTATAGTATTGTTTTCCCCCGATACGAAAACAACGTACGTACGTCGTGATAGCGATAGTGGCCCCTTCGGGACAATCGGTTTTTTTTTTCGTTTTTCTTTTTTTTCATTATTATTCCATATACACACACATACTATTTTATATGATTTCATCGTTTGGCAACAAGGGACCAAAATCCAAAATCGACGCGGACCATCACACACGAACACACACGAAAATATTATTGCAGATAGACGCGGTGGTTCTAAAATATAATATGTGAATTGAACGCGAGATGGTGGCACACGACATACTCCCCGTTGCCCGTTTATCGGACACGCATGCAGTGTAATATCTTCGAATAATAATAATACACAATATTATATTATGTATTGTTTAATTGAATTCAACGAGGACCCTCATCCGTATAATCTAATCGTGTCTCGTTACGTTATTCTTTCCTGGGTATTGATGGACGGGCTCTACCCCTTTGCAAGGCCTGACAGGGGGTCTTCTATGTATATATATATAAACATACAATATTATCTATATAATATTATGTATTTAGACGAGGACGATGACGACGTCTGAATTTAATTCGTCCCATCGTCGAACGAGACACGCGTTTTGAAATTAATCAGTTTTGATTTATACCAAACTCTATAAATTATATTTATTTTATATGTATATATATATATATATATATATATAATATAATACGTGTAAGTAAAGACGACCATCATGACGAAAAATTTTCTCACGGTTCTCCAAATTTAATATACTATAATATGCGCCCAGTTAGTGTACGCGTGTCGAACGACAGCACTCGGCCGAGTCATTCGGTGTGGACAATATTAATTTTATTCACCTTTATGATAAGGACGTATGATAATGTGCCACGGTCAACTGTGTTATTACAATATTACATACATCGCAATAAGTACAGCCGTTGAGCAGTGCTGCACAGTAATGACTTGTATGTATAATAAATTTGTGGTAAAATGTCAAAAGTCGATAAAATGTATTAGTATTTGTAACTTAATAAATAAATAAATAAATTTTAAGTTGAATTATTTCAATTTTAAAATAATTTATTTTGTACAAATACAGTAGTATAGTACACCGAATACTTTCTTTAAAGTAATACCAGGAATCTAATGTAATATGTCTCGTCATTTTGTGAAGTACTATGAATCTTATGAAGTATCAGTATAAAAAAAAACTCTGAAAAACTGGCATAATCAATTTCTGTTAACCGCTCATAATATAGATAAATAAATCGGTTTTATACATTGATTTTTACTAAATTCTACGAATAATACGGTATTTCATTTGATTAATATTTATGTAATTTTTATTTATTTTTTTTTAAAGCAACTATTTATAAAACGTGTATTTCTATATAAATTTCCACGATAAAATCTTAAACCTTCCACTGTGCCGTTTTGCATAATGTTAATACACAATAATAGGAAATAGGGATGCAGTGTGGCGGAAATTACGATTTATCTCACCATTAAAAACTACGTTTTTAAGGGTTGTTAGGAACATATTATGTACAATATACTTAGTGATTAATTATTTTTCTATATAATTTGTTTGTTACCCCATCGAAAGAAAACTACTGCAATAACTATAATGATATTATAATTCATTTTCATTTTCAGTAAGAGTATAAACGTATAATTTGTACCTGTACACATTTTTTTTTTTGTTAAGTTTATTTGATTATATCATACAACTACAAAAACATCTGATTACATTTTGATTTCATATTACACAATATTTTTTTTTGCCAATGTCTTTTTATGGCTCTTCTTAAATAATCATATGAATATTTTTACTGAGTTGTCTACTATGCTATACCCGGAAGTCTATTGTACATATATAATATATGTTTCATACAATTCCAGTGAGTTTTTTTTAAATTATTGAAATTTTAGTGATATCCACTGTTCTATAGATTAAAACCAATATTAAGAGTTAAACACAATATATAATAATGTATAGAATTTACTACACTAAAGATATTTTATATGTGAAGTTTTGAATGTAACTTATAAATTTCAAGAAGTAGTTTTTAAATAACCAGTATAATCTAAACTATTCATAGTATTTAACAGAAATTTTAGCCTAAATTACTAGATTTTGATGAAATTCTAATGGTTTATTTTAATAATAATAAAGGAATCTAAATGTAAATACTAAGGTTACAAAATGCAGACAAAACTTAAGCAACAATGTTTGAATAGTTTTAACCGATTGCATTATACAGACGCTCTCTAAAGGAATGCACCAATAATAATTATTATTAGACACGTAAGCAGTATAAAACTCTGTTTCAAATAAATTTTTATTTTTTCGTAAATTGGCAATGTTTGTTTGTTAATAGCTATGATAAATTCATAATTTTGAAAAAAAAACTTTTACAAGACATTATTACAGGAATTGAATTTCCATGCTAGTTATAATAATTCGTACTTAATTAATTTTATAATTATTCAAGTATTATATATTGTACCTACAATAAAACACCATTAAAAGGCAGTTTATTATGAATTTCAGAAATAAAAACTTAGGGTTCAAGAATTCATTAAAGAGTTTAAGTTAAATATTATATTGACTAGAAAAACCTGTATGTAATTTAGCATTTATTTAATATTGTACGATAATGTGCTCAAAGTAAAAATAAATACTTTTGCATATGATGCTATGTTATAACACTTACTAAAAAATAATGTATTTGTATGAAATTACTATGTGTGGCATTTATATTTCTAAAGTCTAAAAAAAAAAAAATTAAAACCAAATACAAACGATATTATCTCGATACTTTACGCAAATTGAATATAAATAATAAAAAAAACACATTTCTTAAAAAAATATTATCTTTGAATATTTAGATTGAAAAAAAACGAGGAAATAGAAGCAGTATACGATCATCATCGGCGGTACTTTATACTACTACAATATTATATCGAAAAAAACTAGTGTTGTGTGTAGGCGGAAGTTGGAGCTTGTATACGAAAGATAATATGCGGAAACCATTTCACAGGATTATTATTTCCATAATACTTTCGTGACCCGAAATGTCGAACGCTACCGAGTGTATAAGTTTGATACGCAATAATAAAAACATAATATTATATACTTATGTACCGCAGTAATCGCATGGCAGGTAAATAAATTGGTATACACAAATTGATATACCAAGCATATTTACCTTCAATTTTTCTTCAAAATTATGTAGTTATTCAAAATCTGAGTTTTTGAATTTTTAAAAATATTAAAATTATTTAAAATATAATTAATATCTTGAAATTTTTTGTACTATTTTAGTCTAAAGGAATTTCCAATAGAAAAAATAGCTTCTGTTTATTTTTTTTTTTAATAAGAGCACTGTTTCATATTTTGAATTATTTAGCAGATGATATTTTTGAAAATATTAATGTATTAGAAAAAAAAAAATGCAAAAGAGTAATTTTCGATTATATAACTTTGAGTACAAAGAATATAGGTTTGTGATTATTATTTTGGAAAATATGATAACTACGGTTATTTAAAATCAAAATGATTAATATTTATAATTTGTAAAAACAATACAAGTATAATACTAGATCCAATATCACATACATTTTATATTCTTGTAAAACTACTAATAAGAATTATAATATAAACTTTTTATTAGCTGAGAAACTTTTACTCAAATTTTTAATTTGTTACATCAAATGTTTTTAAAAATCTATCCAATACATAATTTACTATAAAAACGGAAAAGATTTTGGGTTCTCATTTGAGGTACCGAATTTTGTATCATTATAGAGCATTTGTTAAGTAGTGCAAAAAATCTCAAAAATTTTAAAATATGCTGTGTACAAGTATATATAAAAAATGAAAAAAATCGGAATTTAAATAAATTAATCATCGTAGGAAAAAATGACGGTGACTGGTGAATCACTCTGTATGCCCATCTAATATTATATTTCAGTCATTTAAGGCTGACATTAATTTGAATGAAAATAAAATAACAATAATTATTATAATATTACACGTCATCACTTGACAATTACATCGATAGATGTAGCAAAAAATCATATGATCACTCATAAAACGATTGCGGTGCCATGCGCAAACCGTAAAAAGTATTATAACTTGGTCGTAGTAATGACATAACTCGGAACAGCGTCTCATTAACGCAAAACAATAAATGTGTAAAGTATTGTTGTATCAGTTCGGCGTAGGTACAATCGTTATAGTATAGTTTGTCGACGTTTGGCCGAGGCGGCCCGGCGACGGTGGAGGTCATCGTAAGTATAAACGTCGAGTTGACGGGTTGACAAGTATTGGCCGGGACGAACGGAGACCACACGCGCACACACGCACCGACACACTGAAACTCGGACGCAGTTTATTTCCGCGTGTGTACTGTGTACAATTACATATTATTATTATTTTAACGTCGGCTTACGCAAAGTCGTATCGATGACTTTAATCTCTGGACACAGGATATCGTCGTCGTCCTAATAATACGCGTGTATTCGTGTATATTTATGGACGAGTTTATAGCATCCCGTCCGGGTATGTCCGCACAGTTCAGACCGCTGAGAACGATGCGTTGGGTTCGTCGTCGTTGATAACACGGAAATCGTGCACGATTTGGCACAAAAAGTCCATTACGGCAACCAGAACACCATTAGTCGGCGGCGACCATTTACCGCATTTGCTGTCGCTGTTTAAGACTTCACGTGCTTAAGGGGAAATCCATTTTAACTTACCGGTGGGGGAGGGGGGAGATTATATTTTTAACGCATATGTAAGACGTGTGTGTGTGTGTGACGTGGACAGCCCCGCATCTCCCTAATCGTCTAATAAACAATTACAATATATTATTTCATTGGTTAATAGTTAAGTATAAATAAAACATAATAACATAACTGAATAAATATATATTTATATACATGTATTGTGTTTTTAATATTTTTTGATAGTAGGTATACTTATTGAAAATATCACAAGACAATCGTAATACTATCTATCAATTATATTACACAAAAAAAAATTCGATAATATTTCTGTAATCAATACTTTTTGGCAATATTTCAACCAAATCAAAAATCACAAAAAAAATATATATACACTTGGGAATTTATTCTTTTAAGTATCTCATTTCTGCACACGGTTTGATATATTATTAAATATTATTTTTTGTAGTGTTCTATAATATTAACTTACATTATTAGTTATTTAGTTGTGGTTACGGACGGATAGATGCCGGTATCTCGCAATGAACTTGACACGTAGCTGATTCTATTTCAGGTGAATATTTCCATGCAAGAATATATATGTTTTGTTGTTTTGTTCAATAAGTAAATACTATAACTTCCCATCGTTTTAAAGTAGAAATGGTATCTACTGTCGGACCAATGTTTAATGTACTTTGGACAAATAGACTATTTTTAGTAATTTTAATGTTTAGTTATTTACCTATTTCATATCTTATTTAAATAAAATCATTCTATAATATATTTTTATGAGATAACAACTGAATAAATTACTATCCTCGATGTAAGGGAACCACATATCATTATTTTAGTTTACATTTAGATTTCACATTTTTTCTACGAAATTTTCAATTCAAGCTTAAGCATTCACTTCTTTAAAATTTAAATTGTGATAATTTTATATCAAATATTTACTACATTTTCTTTAAAGCTTTCAACTTACGTTATACATATTAGTTTAATAAATACTTATAAACTTGTAAGTTGTATTTAATAATACAATGAAATACTCAATTTAATTATATTTAGTTATTTAGTAGGTATAATATAAATATATATGTAGGTAATTTAAAAATATGGAACAGTGAGAACACAAAAGAAATTCAACTCTTTAAAATTGAAAAATATTTAATAAAATAACTATTAATTATATGATTTCTATAGTAAATAATTATTTTTAATGGGTAAAAGATACAACTTTAAGGCTTCAACATTTCAAAATATGTTTAAGAGAATGTTTTTTAAGTATAGATAACTGGGCTAGTGTCCCTTACTACCCTAACTTTAACACAAATATACAACTTAAAATGATATATTTAATTTTTTAACATATTTTACAGTATTGTAATAAAGCAAAAAAAAAGTTATTTTTATAATTGATTAGGTTGAATTGAGAGGTATTAAAAATGTAGTTATGTAGTACTGTGACATTATTCATATCACAGTAATAATATAATATAATATAAAATTATAAAAGTATTAAATATATAAATGGAAAATAATTCAAAATGATAATATATATTTTTACAGTATTGTATAATAATCTAACACATTATCAAGTCGGGTCAATAAGTTTATACAAGAAAAATATAGAATTGCTTTTATTTTGTGTCGTTAGTTGCTACTACATATAAATCATCTTAACTGCAATAACCTTATCTTTATCTGCTCTTAAATTCTCAACTGAGTATTTCTTTTTGTATTATATTTATTAATAGTATATTCACTTCTATCTGCAATGTAATATTGGTCTTCCTTATACTTTCCCTCTCTCTCTCTCTCTCTCTCTCTCTCACTCTCTCTCTCTCTCACACACACACACACACACATATATATATATATACAGAAAGAGAAAAATACTTTTTAAGTATAATTATCCTTATTAAATTTTCACTCTCCAAAATTGAATAACAAATTAATGATTTTTTCCCTGTAATAATATAGATATATTTTTTATATATTTATGTATTAGTTTATTGAGTTTTTATAAAATTGTATTTTATACTTACAAATTTACTTTTTATTGCTTAACCAACTTTATAATTTCATACAATAAAAAATATATAGTGTACACTATGAAAATTACCGAAATTATAGATAAGTTTTATTTAGATTTGAGATTGTAAAGTGTTGGACATTTTAAATTATTATATCATAAATTTTTTTCCAACTTGCATACAAGCTTTTAGAAATTCTAAAAATGATTACTTAAAATTAAAATTTGAGTAGATTTTCCTAAATACATAAGGAATAAAATATGTAAACTTTTGAAAATTTGACCTATTTTGAAGAACACACAATATCATAAAATCAATAACAGATTTAATGCTTTAATAAACTCGACATAAAATCTATATAATACATTTAAATAAGTTTATGAAATATTAATCCAAAAAACCATAATAAATAAAAAGTGTGAATAATTAATATTCTATTGTTATTTTATAAAAAATGATAAATGTAACAAACATTTTTTTTTTACGTAATAATATTAAATTAAAAAAACAGAATTACGAATAAATTAATTTTGATATTAAAACTACCCGATGAAATGTATAAATTGCAGGCATATTTAGAACAGATGAGCTTCGACAATAAAAAGCTGCTCTTGGACAAAATTTAGCTATACTACTCATCATTTCAAAGGCGAATGGAGTTTTAAATTAAAATGTTTTTAGTAAGAATCAAATTGTTTGATTACATGGGGTGAATCAGGTCTTAAAACATTTAAATTCCTCGAATGCGCTGAAAATTAAATAACAATAAAGCGAAAAATAACAATTTCATTAAATATTTTTCTCTTTTGTATCGTACGATTTTATAACGAATTCAAAAATAAACCAACCGGATTAATTGACGAAATAAGTAGTCGAAACGCAATAAGGATAAAATATAATAAATAAATGTAATTGCCACGACTTTTCACGGAGGGCAAATTATTTAGTGATTGTAATAAATTTATCCCAAAATCTCAGATATTATTATTTATTTTTTCGGTGAAATATCACAAAACTATGAATACTTTTCAGTGCAGTGTACACAATTAAATATATAATATCATGTCATGGTCAGTGAATAATATAAAATTAATTAAACATAATATATTTGTGTGTGAAAAAAAATGATTCGACAATAATTTGCTGCACTAACTGTACTGGGTAATTATTATAAAAGTAAACTCTCATTCTCTTGAACAATAAATTGATGTTTTTAGAATTATTTTTATACGTTGACATTTTCAAAAGAATATTCTGCCTTGAAATGTGTAATTAAAAATTGTTGTATCGTTAATATAAAAGTAAAAAATATGAACGTCTTTTAAAAAAAATATTTTGTTTTCTAACGACTTCAAATTACCTAAATAATTATTTTTATAACCGTTAATACATTTCGAAAAACTAGAGGTTTAAATTCAATATAGTCTTCATACTTAATATAGAATTAATATAATATGCTCAATTTAATAATTCGTATAAAATAAATAGTGAACTGCGAAACCTCGCTTATACGGATATATTAAAATATCGAGATACCACCTATAGTGTTTGAAAAGTATTGCGCTCAGCGGCCGGCAAACTATTCGCAAAAACCGGACACGCGTTTCAACCAGCTCGGTAAACATAACAGCAATTCCATAATACCAGGCGTATAATGCGACGCGTGTTTGGCACGTTTTTCTAGATTTTCGTAGCGGTCCACGTGTGGAGCGAGCGAACGATGGTAATAATAATAATAATAATTATTATTATTATTATTACGCTGTCGACTGTCTTATAAACGCACGCGACCTGGTTGTCGCGTATAGCGTATTATTATTGTCCGACATCGAAGCTCAAATCCCACGAGTTTTTCGACAAAACATCTCGACACACAACCGTTCACGTGTTCCAGTCATATCACACCACGCGGCTCGCTTCGGATAGACACCGACGGCGACGGCGAGGACAAGAGATCGGTAGGTGTATACGTATCGTACGATGTACGCGTTGCGGGTATGTATGGGACATGGGAACGATAAAAGCCGCATCATGCACCGGGAAAACAAATCGGGCCGACCGACTGATAAATCGCGTTTCGGACATTATTGTCTCCCCCCACCACCACCACCTCCCCGTGTTCCCGTGACGACACGATCCAGGATACACTGACACGTACGCGCGCACAAAGATAATAATAATAATATAATATATTAATATTATTAGTCGTAGAACTGTGCACAATATACACGTATATGATGCATCGTAGGTATATTTGTTATGCGTGAGACCCCGGAAAACGGTCGAGCCGCCCTGCAGGTTCGTGTACGCTCGTAGGAAATATCACGGCTCGTACACTCTCATGTATACCTGCACCATGTAATACTATGGTTAAGAGACGACGACGTGTTCGGGTCCCCGCGTGCGTGCAGTGAACAAATTTACTGGCCATCAATCAGTCGGCCGGGCATCGCACGTTTCATCAAAGCCCCCCCCCCCCCTAGTCGCACAATAATATATCATACGATAGGCGTACGCGTTTCCCGCGCCGCCGCTGCCGACAATCCGTTCGCACTTGCGGAGACAAAACGAATGCATATATATTTATATATATTTATTTATATATGTGAGTGTGTATGTGTGTGTGTGTGTGTTACAAAACTGTGTAATATGTATATTGTATATATTATATTATACTACGAGATTCTCGTGTATAATATTATTCACCTCCACGACGTGGAGGGATTGCGCGTATATACAGACGACTCGACCGCTGTGCGAACCCCACAGCGAGTATTACGTATACAATTGTCGTTAAACCGTAAACATTCGAACGCAACGCGCACACGCTTACCCGTGCATACTTACGCGTATGGGTATGGAAATATTATGCGCCGCGTGCGAGAGCAGTATCCGTACACTCGAAGTGGTCTGCATGCCGCGGGAGAGACGAGGTATCCGCTTCGGCGTTTTATTGGAATCGCCGCACCCTCCCCCCCCCCCCAAAAAAAAAAAAACCAAAAAAATCGTTCTATACCGACCGCCGTACTCGGTGAACATTTCAGGCGTTATACGTTATTGTGTACGTAACCTATATTCGTATATTGCGAGTGAGTGCGGCTAGTTAGACCACGATGAGAAGGGTCTTATCGAATGTATTTGTCACCTCTTTCATCGTTTACCGGCCGAAACGCATAATAATACACTTGTGCGCGTTTTAGAACCCCCCCTCCCCTGTGAGTGACTCGTCGTCCTCCTCGAACTTTTATCTCGAGCTACCGTGTCCGCAGTTAGCGTGCGTTATCGTATTTCAAGGTCGTTGAAAGCCCGTGCGATCGCCATAGATTTCACGAATAACAGTAATAATTGGTCAACGATTTCGGAATCACGCGTAAATCACACTGACTATTAACGAAAAAAAGTACAGAAAAAACAGAAATCCAACACGGCGGTGGTCGTCTCGAGACCTTGGGTTTACAGTGACAAAAATCGGATAGTACATATTATATGTATACAAGTATACATTTGCTTAATTTTTTTTTTTTTTTAAATTATTGGCAAATATAATATGATTCACCTTGGACTATCATAATTCGTGTTTTATTATTACAAAACGACGTGCACGACGTCGAAATTATATTAAATTACTTATTTTTATTTTAGAAACATAGTTACTATTATCAAATTGAAATGTGTTTTTTGAACTTTATAAGCTCTCAATAGGTTATTGAAATGTGAATACTACCTATAATAAATATAGTTGGTATAAATAGTGGGTACGTTATTTTAACGTTTGAGTTAAACAATTATTTTAATAATAATAATATAGAAGTTGTGTTATATAAATATTGTTTTTTACATTATACATTATATTACTCATATATCATATAATATTATGTTCCCAGACAACATTAGAACTTGAATCAGGGTAATCAATTTTCAATATAATAATATCGAGAGCTATCAAAACAGATAACACCATAAATAATTTATTTTGTTCTCTGCCACCTTATAATAATATACATATTTTTCATAGTTTTATCATGACATTTCAAACATTTTTACATTTAACTAAGTTATCTATCATATTCTACCTAGAAACAACAATATGCTATTTTATATATTTTGAAGTTTTGGTAAAAAAAAAAAAAAAACACTTTCTATTGTAAGTAAAATATTTTAAGTTATTCATAACTTCACATCATTCGATCTTATAAATTTACCTCACGAGTTCGGTTTATTAGCATGTTAGAAAATTATTAAAATAATATTTATGATTATTATAAAATATATATTATACTTGTATTATAATACGAGTAATAATATCGCTTTTCTTTTTAAATTTTCAAAATTTATCTCCATACATTTTTCCACTAATAAAACATAGTAATTATTTATTTTCACCCTTAAGAATCTCTGCATCTCAATTTCCAATTCGTACACTGACAATAGCAGTTGTTCATAAGTTGTATAAAAACTACAAAAATGGCAAAAGTATTTTTAGTTGTTGTTTTATATAATATATTATTCGAGGATTAAACCACAAAAAAAAATTCAGCTGTCGGATTTGTCTGCAGAAAAGTTGTTTAAAACTTTCGAGAAGTGTACAAACTCTTTATATACATGAAAAAGAGCGAAAAAATAGCACGGGTAAGACGTCTAAATATCGTGTTTACGAATGTCAGTTATTTTTTAATTGAAACTAAACTTTTCAGTGCAGCAATATATAGCGGTCATATGGCCTTTGAGCTCCTTTCATTTTGACTCGTGAAATTAGTTTTAAGCGCGGTGGCGCACTGTGACAAGAAGGAACTGGAAGATGACAATTGACATTAAAAAAAAAGTTTTTTGTTTGACGAATAACATTGTTTTAAGGGAAAACCTTTTTGCAATACTCTCTCTCTCTCTTTTTCTCTCATTCTCTATTCATTTTGTCTATCTATCTTCCTCCTTTATTTTGCTTTCTCTCTATATATCTCTTATATTACTTTTCAATATGCATTATATTTTTTCAACGGGAGTAAATAATACATAATAATTCTATGACGTAAATGATTTGTATAACCCAGCTTAATGGTTAATTAAAATTAAACAAAACGTTCTTTATTTGCTAATGATTAAAAATTGACGATAGCTTACAAATAATTCATTTAAATACACTTCAATCAGAGATTTGTTTAGAAAGGATGACCTCGTCTCGTGGTAAATTTAAAGGTAAGTATTTTCAAAGGATATTCGATAGTAAATTATGGTAGTGTAATTATTCAATTAACCAATAACAGATTTTATTTGTTCACATTTTTTTTTTTTTTAATGCATAACGTAACGTATGTTTATCTCCCTATAACAAATGGTATGTATATTTTCCCTTTGAAATTGTAAATCACATATCTCAATACATTTTATTATTTGGTTTTCCATCTTAAAACATATATTTTTCAAATAATTCAATTCATTTTACTCATTTGTGTTAGTTAAAATGATGTTATTTGTTAGCATTGTTTTCATAAAAAAAAACACGCATTGTTAAAATTATAAATCAATAACATATTGGTATTTCGCTCAATTTTTTTAAAAATCGATGTTAAATTAAAACTCAAATGAAAAATAATACCACCTTTATACATTATCATCAATTATGTTATTTTTTATTACAACAATAGGTATACTTACCATAATATACAAAAATTTACAAGTAAAATGTTGGTTTAAACGTGTGCCTATTTTTCGTATTAATATTGTAATGTATTATTATATTTTACAACTTTTACCCTCTCTTTGTCTGGCTATCCTTAAGTTTTTACAATTTGTAAACGTTTATTATATTAATACAGTAAACCGATTGCATGGAAGTATCAATGGTTGTACCATGTACAACATACATTGTACGTTACATTCGTGGCACGTCTAAGAGGTTGACAGTTTGATATGGGCCAACATTTAAACAAAGTTTTGATGAGCATCGTCCTTTGCATGAAATACATCATTTTATCACGCTGGTACAAAGTCCGGTCGTTGTGTTAGCGTAATAATATTGCGCTATGATTTATTACATCATATCCACGATAATAATATCTTGTATTGTGTATATTATACTTCAGTATTTTTTGTATTTTTATTTTTATTTTTTTTTTTTTTTTTGTCATTATTGTTGTTGTTATTATTTTTTAAACGACCCCTTTCGGATTAATTTTTTTTTGAGACTGACGGAAAAGATAAAATGTCGAAATCATATTTAATTATATATATACCGCGTGCGTTTTGTAATCCAACATGCCAGAAAAGTATATAATTTCAAATAATTATTATTATTATAATTCTAAATACGTGCAAGTAGAATAATGCGTACGGCCTCTACATGTACAGCATATAATGTACATATAAAGGTAGGTACCTAGATGTATACAATATAATTGTAATATGTACCTATCACGCGTATTATATTTTTAATCTATTCAAAATATGATACTAAATTACATGTAAATAAATATCGCATTAGTTAGTTGAGTACTACTTTAAATTGTAACTTGTTTTTTACTTAAAATGGAAATTGCATCGCTTTCATGAGTTTAAGTTACAAAAAAATTCAAGACTACAAAAACAGAAATAATTACGTATAATGTTATTTCTATCCGACGCCCCAATGTATAATAATACATGTACAAGTTAATTTATTATCAACTTAAATAATAACCTACTCATACTTTAGATATAACTACCACGTTAACTTTTATAAATAAGTTCTGTTGTGTATTATATTATTATGTATAATATGCTCTATTAATTTAGAAATTTAAGAAAAGCCAGTTAAATTTGTCAGGAGATTTTTAAATAATAATATTTTAGTAAATATTTCGATATTATTATTTAATTCCTCGTGGAATATTTAAAAACTATTTAAAAAAATATAAAACAATTTATTTCTAATAAATAAAGTTTTAGTCAAAATACAAGATACTAAAAATTTACATTTAACGAAAAAATAAGTAAAACATTTTAAGTATGTTTACACATGACGTGCTTGACAGTGATGACCATACATTTATAATGTTATGTATTTTTTTTGAAATCATTACTGGACACAAGGTGCAATTTATATGCAAATTACAAAGGTTTATTGAATATATAAATAAAACGATTCAATAGCGCATAATAATTATATCATTAGATACAATTTAGCAAAAATCGTATTTTATTGTGAATAATAATCAGTAGATATCTACATCTATTTACCTATAATATAATTTAATATAATACAAAAAATACTTTCTTAATTTAATGTTTTATCGAACTGTAAATGGCGAATAGAAGTCAAAACAGGAAAAACGAGCTGTCAATAGACACATTTTATTATTCGGAAATCGAACTGAAAAACTTTTTTGAATTGGTAAGTTTTTTTTTAGACCAATGTCATATAAAATAAAATGGAATATGCAATATAGCGATACCTATATAGACACAATAGTATAAAGTTATAAATAATAATTTTGAAGAATGCTAAATTGTGTCTATATCCGAGTACCTATATACAAAATAATAATAAACAATAGTGTTAGCTTATACCTATACGAGTTGTATCACGTCGTGGGTATTATAGTGTGCATATTATAAGCTATATAGACATAAAGTATAGTTCTATATTATACGAATACATAATATAATTTCGATTCGTTATGTGTGAACTATCGTTTTAGCAATGGAAATGTGAAAATGTTTGTCTTTAGGATATTTTATACGTTATTTATGTAATATATAAATAAGCTACGGGCCTATATTATTACGTAGACGTTAAGTTTAATCTTATTATTATTATAACTGGTGTTATGAGATAAAGTTATTTATTATTTACTTTACTATACGGCTGTATTATTATTATATTGTATTCTAGTCAGTATTATATCTATTGCGACTTGCGCAAAACGATAATTTTTTATTAGCAATTTGCTCAATTTGCGCTAAACGGTTATTTATTTATTTTTTTTATTACTCCGACTCGAGGCGACTGCAGTTATCAAAAAGCCCACATATTATTATACTCGTTTATCTCGGTAGCGGAGGACAAAAATTTAGTATTTTTTTACTACGACGAAAATGCCGACTTGCCAGTTTCTTTTTACTGAAACTCGTAACCACAGCAGAGGCACTATAATAGTAATAATAACACCTACTTGAGTTTGCAAGTATAAACCATTTAATATTTACAATATTCTTCAACGTTCGTCGACTAAACACGGTATTATTATCGTAAGCATGGCAGCAATATTATTTCACGGAATAGCAGGATTTAGATTTGCGCCACTACCGCCTAACGGAAAAAACAATTTTTTTACTTTTATGGTTATATCTCTTGCGGGATTGCGAACTTGAATCGTTGTTTTCACGCGGAATATCCAAGTTTTCGATTACACAGGGATAGAAATAGAGGTTTAGAGCTTCACTGTTTCGTGTCGGCAGATATGCGGAAGTGCGAAATGTTCTCCGAAAAAATCCTTGTGGTTATGAAACAGAAAAGACAGAGGTGGAGAAAAAACAGGTACAAATATCGGTCGAAGATTTTTGTGTCGGAAAAGGCTGGAAAACGAGTGAGCGAGATAATAAATGACATATTGTAGTAACAAATGTTTATAGAAATTCAGGGAAAACGGAAACTCTTGAAAATTGCGCAACAAATAATCAACGATAAGGTATAGTCTACACTATATCCGTTCTACATCCGATTGCAATATGTTTGTAACGGTGCGTTGAAAACAGATGCATTTTACCGAATTGTGGTTTGACGGTAAACCATAAATTATTTTATTCCATTTTTTTCTTTACGTCTAGATACCAGCGCGGGGTAAGTATAAGTAATACTATGTCCACCGCCATTAAAAACTATCTGTACTTATGTAGAAATTGGTATCCGGAATCTGTTTTTATTCGTAGCATTGCATTGCGTTTGGATCCGGTAGATGGACAATGAAACATTAAAGTATGACATCAGATAGAGTATATTGAGCTCTGCACATATGTTCATATCAACGTGTTTTGTTTATCAGCTAACGTATCCGTTTACTGTTCAACATCAGTTACCGTTTTTAACGGTAACTGATGCGATGAACTATCCTTAATACTATTTCATTCGATTCTTATGAACCGTTTGCTGTACAGTGAACGCATCGCCTTTTAACATAATAATAATATTTTATTCAAACCGTCATACTATAATATCGAAGGTGTCATGATATTTTTGTTATTTTCAATCGTTCCTTTTGTATTATTGTCACGTTGATAATATATTATACTACGGAATCCCTGCAGCTGTTACAAGTATTTTGGGTTTCTTAAATCTTACTAGACAGCAGTAGACGAATATAGGATTGCCGTTTGTATAGAATTTTAATATTGTCATGATAAATTATACATGTACACCTAACGGGACGATCTAGCCAAGTGTATATTACTGTGCTCAATAAGATTTAATAATAAATAATATAATATACTTAATAAATATGACGTGCTGTTGTTATCGTCGTCGTTGTCGTGCCTATCTAGCGTGCATGTATTTAATAGTATATACCATGTATATACGCAATCGTCCGTCAATAAGGTCATTCGGGTAACGGGTGATAAATGGACGAGCGTTTTTAATCCTCTCGATTTTCGGCTCGCTGTAGGTGTCCAAACACTGTGGGGGCTATAGTCAGACGGGCGAGAGTCTGCTGCACGTGCAGCACCCTAATAAATATATACATATATTGTATAATGCTTGCAACAGAGCCCCTCTGCGTATAGAATTTTTTGGGATTTTTTTTTTTTTTTTTTTTACCACTGCGGGGTTTCTATATACGTATTCGCGTACGCCCTTCCATTTATTATTGTTTTCAATTTTTCAATTTTTAGCACCTCCCTAAAGCGCTCGCCGTGATCATTCGCCGACGGACGCGACAGCAACAGACTATCACTATATCGCTTACACTGCATATACGATTCATGCCTTCGTATTAAATTTAACAACCATACATAATGCACCGGACCACAATATTTTTCACCCTCTGTTGTTCACCCGAATGCATGATATTATATTGATTTATCATTGCGGAAAATCACGCGCGCACAAAAGAAAAATAATGCATGCATATTTATCACATTATTCATGGAATATTTATATATATTTATCAATTGTCTTTGTGTATATGACCGTCCATTATTTACGTCGTAAAAAAATAATCACTATTTATAGACGGCAAATACTTAGTTAATTGTATTTTTAATATTTTATACATTATAAAAACCTGTATTTTAAAAAAAAATCAAAATGAATACTTTTATCCACAAGTTTTTTTGAATAACACTACATGACATATTATTTTACTAATCTTATAATCATGTTAAACTATTTTATTTTGTTTGGTATAAATATAATATACTGTTCATATCAAAGATAGCACAATACTATTATATTACATGATCATAATAGCTTTAACTGCATTTTAAAATATTTCTCTAAATAAATAGACATTTTCTAGTAGGTATATAAATATGTGTCTGATTGTTTTTAGTTGTTTTTTTTTACGCTTATATTGAATTATAAGTTATAACATGTTCTTTCAAATTATAATTTAAAATAGATTTTTCACATTAAATTCCGATAATTGTTTAAAAATCAACGTTCGTATTTTAAGTATATATTATGTCTGTTGTTACTATTAATATCTTCCCATTCTGAAATTTTCCGTTATTTAAACTATTATAAAAATTTTTTATCGTACAAACATTTATGTATAAATTGTTATTTACTATGCTTTTTAATAGGAAAGTATAATATTGTACTTGTTCAACTTGATTTATTAAGCTTAAGGTTTCTAATATTATGATATTAGGTATTCTTTCAGAATTAATCTTACGTTGTTCATTTCGACATTAATTCGATATTTCGTCTTAAAACAAAATAACACTTTAATACAATCAACTTGTTGTGGTGATTTACGAATAAAACTATAAGTTCTTAAACATTAAATCACGGGTGCTTAACGCTAGGGCTTACATTCCACTTGTGTTATTATTATTATTATTTTTTTTTTTTGACGTCATTATTGACCTGGACATTATGTGCATGTGTGTGCACCCTTTCGCAGAAGGGGCGTTGAATTCCGGTTTGGAAACGATTTATCAAAAGAGTACGAGTATATAGGTTTTTTTTTTTTTGTTGATTCGCCTATACACGCGGAAACAATAAGTCGCGTAAAGTACTCAAACGGGGGGTAACGCAACGAGTTTCGGCATCGGGGTTTTTAATTTCGAATAGAGTAAATATCGTGAGTACGAGTGTCGGGTAACCGATGGAGGCGGTGGCAGCAGTGGCTGCGGTGGTATATATAGGACAATATAATATATATATGAGGGCCCCGGTGACATTGATATAGGGGTTTCATTACCCACGACTATATACGTCTATATATACCTATGCACAAACAAACACACCATATATATATATCATATTTTATATACCTACGCTGGTCTGTTGGCGACTGGGTAGTGTGCTCTCTCTCTCTCTATGTATATTTAGCACATATTATATACACAATACACCCAGTACCTATACAGCGATAAAGGAGACAACCGCGACTACCGACTTCAGATAACGAGGACGAAGTCCTTCTAAATTTTCTTGAGTGGATTTTCAAGATCGTCCGTGACATCTTCTGAAAATAAGATAATAATAATATTATTATTTAACTATCTATCTTGTTTGTTGTAATATATAGTATTTAAATATATACATTTTTCGTTTGACTTCAAGGAGATCACAGCAAATCAAAATCATTTCGAATACTTTTACGCAGTCATCCACAAAATAATGTAATATACGATTATAATAATAAATAATAATACTACGTTAGTACTCATTTTACCACAGTTTGACTATTTATCTATAATATTGTGACTAAGATAAAAAAAAGCCACTAAAAAATTACAACTAAGGAGAACCAAAACAAAAACAATTTTTAAAAAAGCATTATAATATTATACAATTTTACAAAAGTCAGAGGGTAGACGATAATAAAAAAAAATAGTCATAAGTAAATCTTAAAATAAAGGATCGTATAAAATGAATAAAGCGTGAAATAAAATAATACCTACTTAGCTTTCGATTTAAGCTTAAGATTCAAATTTTCACTAAAGATAAATTATAAATTATACTTATCGTAGTTATTCGTTGAATAGCGTTTTTAATATAAAATACATCGAGTCAACAGTTTAAATTCTATTTCAACTTGTTTGATTAAAAAACAAAAATAAATAAATAAATAAATAGGAACATTTTTGCGTTTATTCTAAAAACAAATAACTCGTATAGCGTAAAATATTTGTGTTTCAGTTGTACAGGTACTTTATTATATTATATATACTCGCACATATTATACTTATACCATAAATACTATTTTTGTAGCGTTTTCGACGTTTGCTATTTAGTTGGTGAAACGTTGTTCTGCAACAATAGTGCCATTCGTTTATTTTGTTTATGGAAAATTAAAAAAATAATATTTCCCAATTTGTGGAGTATCAAATATATAACGGAACTATACGAATAATGTTTATACGCGTCTGAAAACGACAACCCTTCGATTCCTTTACGACGTTGGATTTTCGCAAATTATATGGGGTTATTTTATTATTACCTAATCTTATTGCCGTTGTATTTGAACAGTTTTAGCAAAAATACGCTATTTTCGCGAACGACCGATTTAAAGTTCAGTAAAGGACCAAACGGTTATTTCTTAAACAAATGGTGAGCATAAAATGCTTTAACCGCCAACTCTATGACCTAGCATTTAATACAGAACAAAAATAAATTTCTTAAATTTGATTTAACTTAACTTTAATAACATAATAATAATAATAATAATAATACATAACATTACTTATAATATACTTATGTCAAATGATATTATTGTACACGAATGTACACTGTCACTATTCATCAAATTACTGGTAACTAATATAGTCACATCACTCATATCTAACACATTATTTTTTTATAGTTGTATCAGGTAGCATTACTGAATACAATTTCTCTGTAATCGTTGGATTAATGATTTTTGGATTGCACACGAAATAACATTACATTAATCGCGTGAAGATAAACGTATTTTGACTGTCTCGCAGAAAATATAATACTTTGTCACTGTACGTATAGCATAAGCATTTGTTATTTAAATAAAAGATTTTGAGTAATATTTGTTTCGTCGTTTCACCTAGGTCCTAGTGTATACGTAATAATATAGTTTATGCGTTTTTAAATTAAACCTAGTACGTTTTTTTAAAGATTTGCATATTTCAGTCATAATTTCTGTTTAAACAAAATTTAGATTCTAAACAAGTTAGACAACAATTTAACATTGCATTATTCATTCGATGTTTTCTCGATAAATTACCGTACACTCGACTGTAATAGAATAATAATTCGATAATTTCAATCAAAATATTTAAATTATCGAGTAGGTATAAATATTTTTAAATTATTGTATTCTCGGCGGTGTTCCTTTTCTTTGGCTCGCCGCGTTGAACGACGAACACACGTATATATATTATACGGCGTATGCAGCAACAAATGGATATCGAAAGCAGACGAAAGTGATACGATTTGTTACTTTTTCAAACTATGCACACGCGCAATGGTAACGTCATTTCACTCGCCCATAATAATATAATATATACCTATAATACAACGTGGGGAGCATCGAGTCTCCCAGAAACTTTGCACTTAACACAGCGGTGGTATAGTAAATCGTTTAAAAATACACCCGAGTAATATTAAACGAAAAAGGTACACGACGATGACGACGACGAGGTTCCATTAGCCTAATGGGTTCCGTCACTTACGAAAACATATGTATTATTGTTTAGTGCGCGTAATTACGCGGTGTCTGTGGAGGCGGTGGCGGCAGCGATGCTGCCAGTTCGCTGTAAATTGACACATACTCCGGAAAAGTTTTGCGTTCGTCTCGAACGGCGTTTAATAATAAAGTGACGCTAAGAAACTCTGAGGGAGAAGCAAGTCGTGTGTGCTTTTACAGCGGGTAGGGTGGAAGGGAGTGGCCTTATTCTAGATTATATTGGTCTTAATCGCTGTCGAACGTTCCATTTTGAGTGCCATCGCATTATTCGATTATCGCCATAAGTTTCTCGACGTGCTTACCATTTCTATGGGCTTTACCTAATAGTAAACCGTTAACAACCCACTCGCGAGTCACGGTGACTTTACGGCATTTGCAAGTTAATGTCATGCCTGATGTATAATATGCTTCATCCACCCGAACGGCAGACACATGGGCGTTTGGACGGTTATTGTTGTCGTCGTCGTCATCGACGTTGTTATTGTTTTTGTTCATGTTATTGTTATTGTGTTGGTTTAGGTCGTGTTATTCGAGATGACATCCAAGTGAATCTAATCGAAACATATGATTGTTTATGTGATCACAGAGAGTTTATCCCATGAATTTGCTGAAAGGTTAAATCTTCAAGAAAAAATAAAACTAAATCGTTGAAATAAATTTAATATAATGTTATGTATACATATACATTTTGTTTTTGATTCATTTGTTGTTAAAAAGGATATTACGAAAGTATTTTGATAATATCTTAAATAATTTATCGTTCTACAAATTTCGAGTAACATGACGTTATTGCTGCTGTTAGTTATTATATTATTTATGTTTCATTTGTATTTTTTTTCGTCTTATTCACAAAGACAAAAATAACAATGAAATAAATTTTATTTGCGTTTTTCGTATATCAAAAATAAGAATTGCAAGACAAACTTATCATGCTCACATTAATAATGCTGCTTTTCCGGAAAATAATAGCACAAAGAAAATGTTTGTAAGACGTATATTTCACTTTTATAATCGATTTAAAACTTAATAAAGATGGAGTAATTAGGTACCTTGTAAGAACTATTTTTTTTTCTTAAAAATGACTGTATATATAGTCCTTGTAAAATATAATTTTATTTTAAGAAAAGTAACAGTATTTTTCGTATCGATATTATCAAAATAATTTTATAAATATAATAATGGTTAAAATAAAAAAAATATATAAATAAATTGCATTATATTTTATAACAATAACAATGATTGTTTACAATAATAAAATTAAGTAGTTACTTTGTTAGTTACGATGTTATAAATAAATGTAGTCTACTATAACATAAAATTCACTTATAAAAAAAAAAAAAATAATAATAATAAAACACTTTACACGGCAGTTTGTTCACCTAAATTACATGGCTTTGCATCTTAAGATTCTTAAGTGACAAATCAGTTTAAACGTTTCCGGTCATGTGTAGGTAATATACAGCAAATGTAATAATATAATTTAATGTGCAGAGAGATTTGTTTAAACAAAATAAAATTTATAATATACATATCCTGATAAGTGATAACACATTGCACTTTTATTGGAGTAAGCAGATATTTTGCGTTTTTAAGCTTTAATATCACGATCTAATTTTAAGTGATAACTTATAATATGTAAGTAGTTATGTGATGTGTAATAATTTTATTTGATTTTAAATTAAATAAAACTTTTTTAGAATGGTCCATTTTCATTGTCAATCATTTGGTACATAAATATTTTAAACTTGTAACTTATCTTTTTTAATGTATATGTATAGAGATGTACGTGATAACTTTTTGAACGATGATTTATAAGAGTTATTATTAACGTTCAAAAATTATCTATCGTGGTATTCGGATCAGTAACTGTTATTAAGATTTATATTTTTTGTTGGAAATAATATCTCAAAATCACCCTCGTGTCTTGGTCCTCGGACACGTCAATTAGTGTACCGCACTGCTTTGTACAGTAACAAATCAACGTTATTAGACATAAGTGTGCAGGATACACGTGTATAATGAAAGTAATTTGTCAGTCCTATTTTTATGCTTGAACCATTTGACTAAGTCGAAATAGCTTATTAGACTCAAGAGAATTAATCACATCAAACGAAATATAATTGAACGACGCTATGTGCGTACTCACTGATATTTTTGTAAATAAATTCATTTTAAGACTAATATAAATTAAACATTCAGTTTCTATGTGAAATGTGCTTCGTCGTAGTTGTTTTTATTTTTTGTTATTTTTTTCTATTTTTATTTTTTATTTTTTTGTGTTTCATTCTAGTGAATTATAGTTGCTTTCAAGCTGAAATATATTTTGATATTTTACCAAAAACAGTAATTGTTTAATTAATTATGACAAGTCAAAATGGAGACAGTCTGATGCTGCAGGACAAGATAAATGTGCACTTAGATTCTATGAACGGAAACGATATGTTTCGATTTCGCAACCTACAACAATGGTACGTAACGAGTATATGGGATGTGAAGAGAGATTTTCTCCGAAATATATTGGACGTTTGCAAGGATCCTTTGTTTTTATTTATTTTGCAAAAAGTTTTCGACAGGACATATTATACCAAAAGTCTTACAGCGTACAATATTATTGAGTAAGTGTATTATTTTATTGTTTATAGAATAACGTGATGAATGACGAAAATATAAAATGAACTTGATTATACAAATTATAATTAAAAGCACATATCGTATTCAGTATCAACTCTTTTAGCGATAGCTTAATGTTTGAATAATTTATTTTTTTTCTCGTGATATTCTAGTTTTTCCTTTGACATTAATCCGGTCGAAGATATAGAATCCTTAAAATTAACAGCATTAAAATCAAAAACGAATAACGACTCTGATTGGTTTTATGGATTGTCGAAACATGGCCAACTAGTAGTGTTTATCAGTTTGTTCAAATTTAAAGCAACGATATTTAGAGTGACAGTAAAATATATTATTTATATTTTAGGACTTATGTTATTAGGTGGAATCGATATTATAACTGATATTTGCAATTACCTTAATCATTTGATAAAGCCATATGGTAAATTACCGAGATTGAAGGACATAGTTGGTAAAAATACTGGTAAAGAATAGTATTTAAAATATTATTTATATTATAAAATGTTAATAATGTTAATATCTAGATTTTTAATCATTATTGTACAATTTTTTCACTAATAAATTTTCATTTGCCTACAATTCACGTTTTCATTTATGACTTATGGGAATATAATTGACACAAATTACATATTGTACTTAAAATATTTTGGATTAAAAAATAATATCAGGAAAATATAATAATTATTGGTAAATAAAATAAAATACTTGTTTATCATGTTTATTAGTAATTATCAATTTATCAATGCTTTAAAATTTAAAAAACATCCATTCATCTGTTGCACCTTGTATAATGCTTAAAGTGTATATTTTAAATTTATTACAAAATACCATGCAAAGAATAATTTTTTATTGGAAAAATATTAAGTCACGCTTGGAGTTTTTAAAAATCATTAAATATAAAGAAAAATTTGTTGGAAATGTAGCGCAACGAATGAAGTTGAATAGTAATGAACAAGGCAAATAATTCCATAAACTTCTTATATGTACGATTTAAAACTTGTTTTAGTTGTATCTTAAACTAATTTATAAATTCATATGCAGTAATAATGCCCAAAACATAGAAGTATAGAACTAAACATTGTTTTACACCCGTTTACGTTGTACATTATTTTTGATATAGAAACTAATAATTTTTATTTAGAGATATTTATCATATTTACTAAGAAATACATTTTTTATTATATTGTTTATTTTGATCTTATTTAACCTTTTATAATTATTACGATCTTGTGATAATGGACTTGAGAAGAAAATGCGTTAGCACAACATGAGCTCAATCTAACGTGACATATTTCACATATCTTATTATATATACTCGTTATGCTAACTTATTAAAAAATATATTTATAATACCTGCTTTTAAATATTACCTTGACTAAAATAATGATGTTAAATATTAATTGTTTAATAGAATAATACAATGATTATTTTATCCAATCTTACCTGTTAATATTTTAATGTTTTTGTTTAATATAAATATATATCTACTCTTATTTTATTTAAACCCAATTGTGTTTAATTTAAACGGCGTTTAATGGTTTAGAAATACAAAATTCAATCCTCACAGTACAAAACGACTTACTACTGACGGACAGATTATCAGGTTCCGAAAAAATACTATCAAGATCTAATTTTGGTAAATAATATATTATAGTTGATAGTCTTTAACATGTTTTGTAACATAGTAATATACACAACCCTCTCCCATCAGACAAAAATAAGTCCAAGATTACTGATGTGGTATATCGGAATTATATTGAACGCACAAACGAATGGAAAAACAAATTGGATTTATTCGACCAGAAATACCAAACGAATTGTAGAACCACTGAAGTCGACAACGACTTGGTACGTATAGGAAAGTCGAAAAAAAATTGAGTATTAAGAGCACTTATATTTTACTTAGACCCAAATGCTTCTGGTTAGTCATGATATTCCTGCTAGCGAGGAATTATTAAGCGATCATTGTAAAGAAAAGAACAAAATCCCAATATCAACTAACGGGTAAATAAATATTACCTAATGCATTTTTTATTTTTATTATTGATTTCTCGGCATTTTCAATGAGGTCATTTTCAATTATCATATTATATGACCAATATAGTCATATCATACATAAAACATAATTAACTAAATTTACGATAAATCAGTAAAATATTATTTATATTTTAAAACATATAATTCATATTACATCCATAATTTACGTTGACTTTTGTTAAATATTAATATTTACTTATTTTATTTTGACTTTGTTTTTTTCATAGTATATTTTACTATTCTTACTTCAATTAAATGCAAATACTAGTCAAATTAAAAAAAAAAAAAAAATTATGAACAAATAAAAATAAATTATGATCAAGAGCCAAAATATGAATAATTTAATGTTTCCATGCTCTTAAAATTACCAATTTGTTTTATATTAGAGTTTTATAAAGAACACCGTTGAAGTTTCATGTATATTTTTCGGTGAAAATAAATTAATGTTTACAGCACCAAAGTAAATTTATAATTAGTTGGTGAAACTGATACCACGAACAAATATTATTTATATTTAATGTAGTCTTTTGTACGTATGTCATTCCAACCAATGACAGGAATCACGTTGAGTAACTTGACAGAAAAGTTCCCCGAGACTTAACTCTATTTTTAACAAACTCTTTACTAGTGCTTAATGAGACTGTCACCTACAGGAATACCGAACATAAACCATTGCATTTAAGTCTTACATTGGCTTCTATAACAGAGTACAAAAAAGCAAGAAATTACATTGACAAGAAAATTGACAGACGTTTAAAAATAGTAATCGTGATAAAATTTTTAAAGTATAAGCTAAATGAACAAGCCTGACTATATCAAGCATAATATAATACACTATATAGTGAATATTATATAGAAATACATTTTAAATCGTATTTATTTTTGATATAATTGATATGGTTATTTCAATGTATACATAATGAATATAAATATTTCATTACTTATGCAGTTAAGTTTGTAATTTATAAAGTTATGATTTTTAATTCATTTGTGGTCATCTATATAAAATATTTTATTTTTTTAACCCATTATTGAAAGAAAATATGGTATTTAATATTATAATAAGAAATAATGAGCACGGAAAAAAATATTTGAATAGAGATAGTATTTTTTTATTTTTAAACAACAACAGAAGTATAACGATGTACCTGCTATGGGTACATTTATAAGTTATTCTTCAGAAATATGTAAAATCTAAAAAAAATATATTTACCTCATAAAATTGATTCGTTAAATAAAATATTTTACCTTACTGTACCTAAAAACATAATTTTGATTTCAAACTTCTTTATGGTTATAGCATTATAAAATATAATACACTATAATATGGCCATATTTTTTAACCAATCGATACAACAAAAATTTTAATTTGGTTTATTAATCTATTGAACAATAAACAGTCATTAAAATTTTTAGTAAAATAATGTACTACACTAAAAATTGTATTTAAATTTGATCATATTTTTTTAATTTTCAGCAAAATACAAGGGAATTAAACAATAAAACTGAACTAAGTATAAAAAAAAACTTTTAGCTTAAAAAATTATTTTAAACTAATATTTTAAAATATTCGATGATATTTAAATTTTAGACAACTGCAGAAATTTAAAAATCGATGCGAAACCATGTAATCATTTTTTCACTGAAAATGATGATATTATGTATGATTGAAAGGAAAAAATCAATTTATAATTACCAAATAATAAGCAATCCATCGACGATTTTTCCATGGAAATAATAATATATCCATAATGAATATAAGTAAATATTTAAATGATATAAAATATTATAAAATATCTACGTGACGCAAAAATAAAAATAATACTAAGTTAATAATTATTTTTAAAATTAATTAATTGAATTTAATGTTAATTAATAATAAAAAGTTATTTCATTAGTGATGAGTTCATGATTGATCTATTTTTTACATTGGTTATAAATTAATTCATAAAGCTTAATACAAGTATTTAAGAAAAAAAACTCGAAATAATATTCCAATTATCAAAATTATTACAATGGAATAAGATAAATTTTATAAACTTCTCATTCTCCCTTTTATCTATGAAATGGGTTTATAAAGCTAACTCATCATTTTGTTATTTAGACATTTAAAGATATAATGATAATTGATAAGAATGCTTATACTAGCTAATTATTAGCTACAGTAAATATATACTAATTAAATACAAAATAATACAAAACTATCTTTTTCCATAAATCGTTTGTAACATTGAAACACATAGATTGCCGATTAATTTACAATGAAGTATATAATGGATTACAAGCAAATAATAGTGACGAGACGAATTGTGTCTATCATAGTCAACGAGTTATCGCCAATTTATGATAATATATTATATATTATATAGGTAACATACATTAATAAATTAAAAACAATTTTTATTCTGCGTATCTTACATTGGTTTTATAAAATACGAATTAAAAATTAAATATTACTTTTAGTTTTTAATACTAATACTCGTATCTAAACATAATAATAATTATCATTACTCAAGCTTTAAATAAAACAATAGCAGCTATATTAACAGGCACTTCACTGAAATGATTGACAATATTTAATTTTAAAATTTAACCGAAAATACATAGATGCATAGACAAAATTATGGTTAAGCTACTTATAACTACCAAAATAAACTTCTAATAATAATACGTTTATTCAATTGTTGTGACGTCTTATAAATACCTATCTTAAACCATAAGTTCAAATTGATTTACTATAGAAACTTCTCAGGTTTCCAATTTGAAATTAATTTATATTGTTAATTATTCCAAACATTTAATTTTAATTTTTTTTTTTTTTTTTGATTTAAATATATCAAAATGTAACTTTCAGATTACGTTTCATTTGAGTATACATATTAATGTACCAAAAATTATTAGCTTAATTTATTTAAACAACGTTTTGTCTCCCATTTTATTTTTCAAAGACTCACTGGAGAAAACTAAACATATATACAAGTTGAAATTCCTTAATGTTTTTAATATTCTTTTTAAGTAATTTTATTTTTCTATATATTTTAATGTTGATAAAATTCTGACCACATATTACTATTATATTAATTTAATTTTTTTTTTTTTAAATTGAAGTCGTGCCAAAATTTGTTAAATCTAAAATGATGATATTTAATAAATTATATGTATTTTTTAACTATCGTAAATAAATTTAATAACGTTTTTTTTACAAAAATCGTAGAGGCGTAGACATACGTACATATTTTGTTTTGCGTGCTGTATAAAAATATATATAAATAATATAGAATATATGAAATTAATAGACACTATTTATTACATTTTGTACTTTATATGTAGACACCACACGAGTTCATCGATGACGCTTATGAGGTTATAAGTTTCCTAGATCTACGATTATACGTTTCCTTAGAATTTCGTAAAGTGATAAAATTAAAATATTTTATATTTTATCACGAAACCAGAATTTTTTAGAGAAAGTATATCATATTATAATATTTATCAAAATAAAATAACATTAAACAGTTATTTTTCAGATACCTAATAATAATTATTATAGCACTCTGAAGTCAACTGGCCAAAATCGGTTGGGGAAGGAGTAAGCGACTTCACGGGAGTTTACGATATTATTGTGATGTTCAAATCGTATAATCTCATATTTTATAAATAGCTGGACTCGAAAACGATTCGTATCGATGCCGTTCGACATTTTATTTATATTCAATTTTTTTTTTTTTTTTTTGCAATCCGAATTCTCGCTTTCCCGCGGGACCGGCCTGCGTGGTAGAACAAACATGAAACAACAAAAAAAAACAAAAAAAAAAAAAAACGAAAAACCGTATTCAATGTACTATATACACATACGTGTCTGTGTTCGTGTGCGCGCGAATGTGTGTGCACTGTGCATAAAATACATCTATATTCATAAATATATGGCTAATACGCGTACAGTATATTACAATATTATCGAAAAGAGAGCCGCAACAGCGCGCATACATTACATGTTCGCGTGAATTAATTGCTATATATACGCCAAACATCATTCGGCCGTACAACACAATATAATAATAATAAATGTATAGGTACGTACACGATAATGTAACAACGGATCGAGCGCGACATTTCACCTATTTTGCATATTATATACTGAATAAAAACTAATAAATTATACACGGCATTGATGTTTTAATTATAATAGCATTAATAATATGTGCACAGCGCCTGGACCACTGCAGTGGATATATCTATTTTTGTCTGTACGCAATTTACGCCATATCGTTTCAGTTTAGCACACCCGCAGAATCCTGAGACATCGTCATCGCAAGGTGAAATATCACCGCTACGAATTCGCACCCCACACAAAACTATCGCAATATTTTAGAACGTCGTAAAAACCGCGAAGAAAAACAAACGGGTAAAAAACCGTTTAAAAGTACGGATCTTTTTTTAGTTTTTATTTCGGTCTTTATATTGTTATTTATAATTATTGTTTATTGGGCAAAACCGTCTCCTGTCCACGCGCGTATAGACGTCGTCTTTGTCGTCATCGTTGTTTATACCCGACTATAGTAATTCCGTATACATAATATATAGGTATACATATTATTATATCGTATTGTAATATTATCGAATATGGGTTTTATTCAAGACGTAATAATATAAACGTTATATTATATTAGATATTATTATTTCGGTATGTGCGCTATATTAATGTTATATTATTTGTGTATTGTATCGTGTATCGTAATATATTATTAAGTGATGTGCATGTTACATTATGCGAAAACGCAGTAGTGTATAAAATAGTTATACTGCAGCGTATTATTTTTTCTCTTGCCAAAACATCTACATGGGATTGTGTCATATATGATCTTAAAAATCCTAAAAAATAGTCGAATAAATAAAAAAACAGCTCCTAAAAAACGTCAGCAAAGCATGTCGGAAAATACGCGAAAAGAACTCGTTTCTTGCGGGAAGAAATACGGAACTGGCGATAAACGTGCATATAACTACAGTTTGTTATGTGCGTGCGTGTGTCTCGATGAATAAAACATACGTATTAAGTATAAGTACGTAGGTACCACCTCAAACATCATAAATGATCGAATAAAAACTTTGCAGTGCACTATTCATCTTGGCGAGGTTTTGGTATAAAACGAATATGCCTTACATAAATGATCATATTATATCGACCTAGTTTTCTTTTATATTAAGTATAGCTACAAGCTGTAGGTTCTTTTAACGGGTATAATATGCCGATTTGTTGAATTGTATTATTCAAATGTACTGAGTATATTTATTTAATGTGCGCTTTTTATTTTTCAATAATAATACTATACATTTATCATTCATGTAAGGTGCGTATCGCGTATACATTTTATAGGTACACCTAAATTAAAGTCGAGAGATTAAAATTTCCTATAGCAGTAGTATTACTGAATGCACACACCGCGTTAAATACGTTTCGAAAATTTATACAGATATTCAACTTTTTAAGTATGATAAATTAATATTATTCCCGATTACGTCTGAACGGTACATGTATCTAAATAATGTACGACGGAGAATTATGTAAATTATCTCGCAGTTGTATATCAATATCCACGTCCAAAAATTTCAAAATTATCGTTGCTCGTGCACACAAATTCTAACGAAAACTAACAATGTGTTAAATAATCACCACGCGTCACGTTAGCTTAACCTAATCTAACTACTTACCACGTGTATACCTTCAATGGCACGTCTTCCGTATACGTGTTACGTTGACCGTAAGTTAGTTGTTTTTATTTTAATATTTTAAGCGATCAAGTGAGTGGTAATTTTTTTTTTTTTCTTGTCGGTATAACTTAATAATATTTTACTATCACATAATTATTTTCACTATAGTTTTTCCATGTCGATTTTTCATTGTACCTATACGATCTATGAAAAACTATATATTTACTGTTTTTAACCTATACACACGCACATTTGATATACATATATATACAATATACATATTTATAAATTTATATACGCATATTATGTACGATATACATTGTGTGTAGCAGGTTTACTATATGAAAGCCATTATTCATGCATTATAGGCGGTTCGGTTCAGGGGGAGAAATGCCATTTGTAACAGTCACAACAGGTTTCTAATTAATTAACGTTATACTAAATACCTACGCAGCGGTCGGTTTCTTTGCAGGATTTTGTTTTTTTTTTCATTATTTTCAGTGATTATATCAATAAAATGCTACTCTTGCGAGTACGACTGAAAAAATATGTACAGAGCGATTAATAACGTCGGCGTATGTTATCGTTTAAAATATGTATATTTTGGATGACCGACCTCGTTGGTTATTTGGTCGGTAAGTATGATACAAATCACGTGTTGTTGCGTAGCCTGATATTATATTAAATGTACATAATATTATGCATCGTAATTTACCTATAATGTAATACATTATTTACATTTATGTTATGCACTTATATATAAACGCAGTCGGTCGCTTCAATTCTATCGGTACAAAAAGTATAAGCCACTTTGCTTGCAAAAATATGACGATTGACGATATAATAATAATAATATCTACAACAGCTTATACTAATTCTATTTTTAGCGACACATATATAGGTCACCTATCGCTTGTTTTCGACAACATAGAAAAATAGTGAAATCACAGTTTGCATAACGTAAATGTCGCTATTTATAAAATATTATTTTTTAAAAGTGTTTACATAGTTTTAAAAAATTAAATTAATTTTATTAGTTATAAATTTAAGAATAAATAACACACATCACAACAAAACACTGAAATGACACATCACCGCATAACTAGCGTTTAAAAAATGTGAGCTACGTTTTTGTAGATACAGATAGATTTAACAGTTTTGTTTTGAGATTTTCCTTCCTGAATAAAGCATATAGATTGTTTTTAATTAAAAAATAAAAAATAAATAGCGTAACATAGAACGCGTACTAGATATTAACACGAAATAGTGATAATTAGTGTAGCGTACTGTTTTCCATTTTTTTTTTTTTTAATATTTTATTGTGAAGCGGTGACGATTTACATCAAAAGTAGTGACATAATGCCGACGACTAAACTGTTTTGGCCGTCACGTACGCATTATGATATGAAAATAAATACATATATGAATACATGTGCGTATTAAATACGCAATAAAACACTCATAGATCACATGCGTGTCTTGTACGTACAAGCGATTTGTCATACTTAAATAATAGAAACTGAGTAGATATATGCGACGAAAATCCACAAAAGCACAAATGAGTTTACAAATGTATTTGCTCATTGTCGGTAGTGATAGCGTTTGGCAATACTTACATTAGAATTTTCCATTATAGTGTGCAAATATTTCACTACTTACTTTAAGCGCATAATTTGGCAAACATACTGCAGTTTCTAATTACCTAAAATAAACCATTTCTATTCTATTCTGAATTAAAATAAATAAGATCCGTTCTTAGTTTAAAATAATGTTTACACATTCAAACAAATTACCAAAATGGTGTAATTACCAGGAGCACTATTTATGTGTTTAAAAAAATTTTAAATTTTGTATTTGTGGACACTGGCAGGTTTAGTAGTAGAATTATGGAACTTATTTTTGGTATAACCGTAGACTAGTATGTACAGTAATATTATACACGGAATTTGTCATTGCTAGAATATCATTACAAAATTCATATTATATTATCTTACAATACATATTATTATTATTATTAATTTTATCTGGCGGCGCATTATTATAATATGACGTATCGCGTGCATTCATCGTCGTACCCGTCACCATACATTAATATAATTTATAATAAATAATAATATTATAGACATGTGGCGAAGAACTCCAGCGAGCAGCGACCTACGCGGTAGTTGCCTACAAATCCATATAAATAGGACATATAGGTATAATATATACGATGATATTTTAATAATAAAATACACTATATTTTAATACACCGGAGAAACGGCAAAGTAGTCGTTGTTGTCTAGACGGAAGCGGTACATGTTTCCGTCAACGTGCGCGGTCGATCGCGTTTTATTTATTTGGTTTTTTCTTCTCTTTTAATTGAAAGACCACCACTGGGCTTGCGCGCTCCCTGCCGCTACACAGAGATACGTCCGACGATGGCCTTAAACGCATATAATATGTGTATATATTTATTCGTGTAATAATATACTTTTATACCATAGACAACCAACAGTATCTTTATATAATACACGTGTACGCGTCTCATGTACTGCCGCGGGTATAACATACGAATCGAATGGCGAAGAGACAGTAAATGTCGTCGTCGTAGTTGTTGTCGTTTCTACCACGGGTGTTTGTTTGCCGTTTTTTTTACTATATTTATCGTTATCAGATCGATGTGAAAAAGGACTGAAAAATAAAATATAAAAAATAAATAAAAACGAGAATAATGCACCCGCTAGCGTGGCAGAAGGCGAGGGCGGTTGTGTGTCGAAAACGAGAATAAAAGAAGAAATCATTAAAATAAAAATAAAAACAAAGAGAGAGACAGAGAGAGAAAGAGGAGAAAATCATGCATATTTTATGGTTCATTGCAACGCTGTTGAGGCAGACCGTGAGCTGCTGTTGCATTTGACTTGGACTGCGACTGTTGTGGCGGCAGCGGCGGCGGTAAGTCATGGATGAGTCCCACGATTGGCTTGTTTCGATTGCGATTACATTAGAAAAGAATAAAAAAACAAAACAAAACAAAAAAAAAAACGTGACTCCGTTTTTGTCATAAAATACGATATACGTATGTATAATCTCTTCGTTCTCTCTACGATACTTGTGCGCGCATTGTTTTCTCTTTGCAAGCCGTGGCCCGCGTGTAATAGCTATCTCGCGCGCGTATGTGTACTTATATACCTATACCTGTGCGTATATCTTTTACCCGGTACGAAACAATATAGGTACATACTAGCTTGTATATATATATATAATGATAATAATAATATATAGGTAAATGCATAACTCGCGGTCGTGGCCCTAAAGAGTTATTATATGGTCGGTATACATGCGTATACGTGCACACACATTCGCTATAGCCGGTCACAATGGCACTCGGGCGACGTCCGTACGGCGTTCCGTACCACAACAGCGGTAGCGGTTTATATATCATTATCACCGAGACTTCACCTCCACACCGATGCACCAGCAGCAGCAGCCGTTAGATAACCTTTGGGTTGCGCGGGTTCGAGTTGGCGCGTTGATGTGTCAATAAGCTGTTAGAGAGCTCGCACGACTCTATTTTTTTCTTTTTCTCCTTTTCCCACCTCTTATAATAATTGTTATACGCTATTTCTTCTTCTTTTCGCTCTCCTCTGTTTTATTATTATCATCATCATCATCGTTGTAGCCGACGCCGAGTGAAAAGGTGTCGCGTGCACTCGTCGCGGTGTATTATTGTTTGTCCGTTGATTTATCGTGAAGACGCCACGCCTTTGTGATTATATGCGCTATGTACATATTTAAGACAGTCACCGTCACGATGTGTACTATAGCTAGAATCTATGTATCCGTATTGTTATATAATAATAATGCGCATAGCCAGATATCTAGGATGTGTGACTTTCGCAGAAAACAACAAACGCGAATCGTATACCGAAACGACCAAACGTCGAAAGTCACTGCAACCTAGAGATAAGCCACGATTTCCCAGAGAGGGGACTTGAAGAGATCGAGCACCCCTTCCCCTACACACAATATGTACTCTAAAAATCATCATGTACGTGTCACGATGATAGGTTTTGGATGTACCCATTGACGCGCGGGTCTATTGACTTTTCAGAAGTCAAAGACGTTTTTATATTACTTATTATATTATTATATACATATTTTTACAATGGCTGTTTCGTAACTAGTGTATAATGTATATGTATTACATAGTTAATTCTGAAACTACATTTTTCGACCTTTGCTCTCCAAATACACAGTTAAAAGTGCTGCAGTTAACCTATGCAATTCGTTATGATAGCTACGATAATATATACGGTATAATATGCTGTACTTGCGTGCAAGCTATGTTTATATTCGAGTATATATATTATAAATATATATATATATATATAAAACTTCTCTTCTCTATTTGCGGAAAATTATTGTTGCAAAATGTTATTAAATACAGCAATATTTCTATTTTTAGACACTTCTTGACAAAGAATAAAATCTCAAAGGTGGACATACAGCTCACTATACAGAGATATTATTCAAAAATATATGGTTCTAAACACTTATCACTTAATACTTTATGCCTGTATTTGTAGAGTAACTTGCGTACTTTATAATCAAAGTAATAGCACTCTTGTTTTTTTTATAATAATTATTTTCTTTAGTAATATTTCATGATAAACATTAAATCTGATGTAATAAAACGAAAGAAACTTCAACTGAGAAATGTATGTCAATATATAAATTGAGTAAAAACGAATCAACTAGGTATAAAGTAGTATCGTCATAAAATACTAAAGTTATACAAAATCGTATGTTTACTTTAAACTCTAAACTCGACAAACTCAAATTAAAATAACGACAAAATGTAAAGCATCTTGTGTACAAAAATAAAATAAATACATAATATTGTAAAATAATAATTAAGTTGTTTTGACAGTCAAATTAGGATAATTTTAGGATTAAGTCGTCAAATCATGTGATTTTTTGACTTAATCATTGCTGCTATAGCTCTAAAGTATAAATCAATATACAAATCATTTATAGTATTTACTTACTATTGAGATAGAAGAGTCAATAAAGTAGATCATGCAATGAAACAAAACGACGTAGGTACTCTGCGATAATGATTATAATATAGCGTATTACAAACATGGGTAAATATTACTTATATTTATTTAATACATATAAGGTAAAGAAACCTTTAAAATTGAAAGTAAATATTTTTTTTAGCATCTCTTTCACCGTAAATATTTATTCAACTCTACATAAACAAAATTAATTACAGAAAGTTTGATCACTAAATCCCTCTCAATAGTGTAGAATTGAAATGGCCATGTTTTCCATGTTTGTTTTGATATTTATTATATTTCTAGTTATATGTATCCAAATAAAGTTGCTTTTAACGTTTAATCGTTAAATTGTAGTTTTAAAAGTGCAAATATACATAAATGTACGTATAATAATATGATATCAGATATGCGTATATTTATATTGCCGCATTCGTGTATGAACACGTGTATATCTTGTGATGACATTAAATTAATAATAGTAATCATAATAAAAATGTTGGCGATATTGTGGTTCGAAAATTCTAACGAAGATGCATTATTGTCGGAAAGCTCATAAAACAGTGGGAAATGTAATAACCAAATGAATTATAACATAATATCACATTCGTGTATGATGTTATATATTACGATCATGTACTACTCCCGGCTCTACAATTCCGGTCGCCCAGACTTATGACATTGCAAGTGTACGTTTGTTAAGTCTTTCGCGGTATACAGACAGGCCGAAAAGCGAATATTATTATAATTACACGTGTATAATTTATAACGTATATGTAACTGGATTATTAATCTGCCCATGACGGTATGAAAAGTTTAGAGCTACTGTAATGACCCACAGTCAGGGGTCGAATGAATGGAACGCGTATATGTTATATATAGATGTAGTCTACAACCCGTTTGATTGCAGTTTGATTGTATTTCAATTCAAATGTTAACGTTATGTAACGTTAAAGTTTTAATGAGACTGACCTAAGATTGCGAAAGTATGTACATTTGATTTCAATGAGGTTTACTATGTTTACACATAGTGTATCCGAAGGATTTGACAGTTTCAATGACAATCTAAATGAGCAACTATGAAATCCTACCGCGGTACATCCTATACACTGTACACATATAATATATGATTTCATATAAGAACCGAAAGAAATAAAATAATATACTATAAAATATTTAACTCGCGGCGCAAGTGACTATATCAAGTTTTTATATTATCACTGAAAGCCAAATGATATACATAAACATAATATACCCTGGGAAAACGTCCTACACGCCGTGTCGTGTAAATATTTATGACGACTGTGTGTTAATAATATCATATTATATTGTTGTAGATGATGATGATGATTTACTAGTGTAATATAATATTATTATACTGCCTTGGCCTAAAGACGTGTTTACGAGACGTATTGCGGTCACCGTTCGTGAAGTTTTAAATATATGGATTCGATATATAAAACGATATTATAATATATATAGTGAATGTGTCTATAATACTATGTATGCATTACATTTATAAACACGACTCGTGATGCCTGCAGATGTCTTTCACGTTACAAACATCGTAAATAATAATCATCAATCGCGCACTATCTGCGGAACAATACAAATAATAACATATACATATATTATTATTATTATAGGTATATAGGTAGGTACCTATCGAATGGTCTGGTCAAGATCGTTTTCGGAACGACGCTGCGATTCTCAGAAAACAATATACCTCTACGTACAAGTATGTTTCACGATATAATAATAATCGTTTCGCGTCAGCTGACTTCGAGAGAAAATTGGTTTTTAACTCGATGCAAACTCAATTTCCCACCATATACACTATACGGCGGCGGCAACGATATTTCTACCACGAGTATCTCGTTCAATTGCGGCATGGACACAATAAATTAGTGGCGAGTTGAAGGCTTTCGAATCGATGTGTAATTGGAAAACGTAATTGGACGAGTCACCGCCGCCCGTCCGTCTGGCGGCGAAATTTTGAATTTCAAACGCACGCGTTGTTGAATTTTGTTGTTAAATCCCGTGTAAACGTTCATACGCATTTACGCGTGTGTACACGCGCACAGTGTGGCGGTTAGCATTTATTTTTTCGTTCGGATGGCATTACATCGCAACACGCGGCAGAGTCTAAGAATGAAAAACTTTTAGCATTGTACAGCACAGAAGAACCCAAGCAAGACAAATGCGATTACGTTTCGTAAATCACCATGTCATATATAATATATATTATATAAATATAAATATAATATAAGAGTATTTATATATATATATATATATATATATATATTAGGTATATACAATGTCTGCCTGTTTGTATTGTTATTGTATCGTGTATTGTGTTTCGTCTCGATTTTAGCGCTAATATCGTTAATGCCCGTTTCGAGAATTTTCATTGTTTTCTGTAACACTGGTCGAGTTATGCTATATTAGTAACAATAATAATATTATATTCGTTTGAGGAATTTTATATGAAATTTAAATATTGAAAATAGAACTGGATGAAAATATTTCATGTTTTTGTCCATTGGGTTCGAAATAAGCGATTCCGATGTGTGAATAAAAAAAAAATTATAAATTATTTTATTTTGAATATAGCTTCGAATTATTTTAAGTATGTTTTGATGTTTAATAGAAAATATTCAAATATTTTTTTAAGCCTAACGTAAAATGAACTAAACAATAATTTATTTTGTTACGCTTCAGTGTTGTGTTAAACATTATTTTTTTCACTTATTTTTAGTAGATTTTCTAATATTTATGAAAAATAAATAATTTAAGTAACTAATTGAATATTGAATAACTCACGTAAAAATGTATATTTTATACAAATTACAAATATATATATACATTTGCGAACATAGTTTATAAAATAAGTTTATAATTTGACTTAAATATATTAAGTACATAGTTATAGAAAAATGGAGTATTTGATGCATATACGGTTTTGAATGATGTGATTTTAGATAAATGATGTTTAAATGACACAGCAATATAATATTTTGACGAACTATAATAATACGAACCTCAATTGAAAATTTTACAGAGTGGTAGGATTGAATCGAACGATTTTACTGTATTTTAAGCTTATTTGCCTAATGACCCAAATAATTATAATAATGTATTTGGTTCACGTTCAAGAGGATAATAATAATAAAAGGTAAATTAAAGAAACTCTTACATAACATCACCATTTTATGGGAGTATTTTTATTTTTAAACATCATCAGCGAATCACTTTTGAATTTTGATACTCACCCTAAATCTATTCGACGTCATCGTTTATAGTACCGCAACCTTTATATTGATATAAATTATATAAACTTGCTTCATGAATACCAATTCAGTTCGAAATATCTTTTCAATATCATTAGCTGAATTAAAAAAAAAAAAAAAAACAATTTCTTTGAAAAACAATAATATATGGTATCGAATACAGATTCTATATATTTTTTTTAAACCTGAATTTAAAAAAATACTTGTATTCTGAATAGCTATTTTTATAATCCATTATGTTTTTTGTTATTCCATCTCATTGGCAACAATATTACGATTATGAAACAAAAAAACCTACATATTCGGAGTGATTTTTTTAACATTTCTTTTATCAAAAATTATTAATATTTTTAAAAATATTTGTATTTACATGATTAAAATTTATTATAAATTAACTTTGTTGAAAAAAAGTACGTTTTACCATTTTTATCGTTATAATTTTAAGATATTTAATTTTTGAATAATTCATACATTTTTTTATTCCGTTTTCAAAAGCAAAACATTTTTCTACGAATTTTTATGTATATAAGCTAAATCTCAAACAAGTAATTAATTATTTATAAGTATTTTAAGTTGCGAACACTTCGCAGTATACCCTGGTGCCACCTTACTCCTCTTATTTAAACTTAAAATAAACTTATAACTAATAAGCTATTCGTCTCAAATTTGATTATTCTAAACACAAATTCTCAGAAAGTCTTTTGCTTTGAAATATTAAATGAAATACGCGAGTTGTCAATCAAATAAAGTTTAAAAAACTATTAATAAATTTATTATAATATTTTGTAATGCATGCAAATTATTTTTAAAACATTAATAGTTTTTGACTGAAAAATATTTATTGCTAAATAAGAATCACCCAGTATCCCAGTATACGCAATATAGCAATTAGATGTTATTAAAAAAAATATATGTATACTATGTAGTATGTATATAACCAATTTTGAAGTGTTTCGACGGGACTATAATTGTTTATGATCATTTTCAAAATTTGTGTAATTATAATTATTATTATTTTCTTCGTAAATGTTGAACCGCTATGATAGTGAACCGCATATAAACGATTCTATGGCCTCGCATCGATGCCGATATGGACACACGTGATGTTACGCGTATCTTGAGCATACGAGTTGCATTTTACATAGTATTGCAAAACCGCGCGTATTCGATTTAACACGATTTACACGTAAAACGTGCTGTCAGCAATAAATAATATTCGATAATATAACGTAGTATGGAACTATACATAGGGATTTGCCATGGATTAAGTAACTTCATCATCATGAACTCATGACCGAATCATATTTAAATATTTTTAGCATATAATAATAATAGGTACGTAACTATAAGATTTATTATAAAAAAAAAGTGCTTTGCGCAGGGTTATTATTATTTTTATTAGAAAAAAAAAATAGCTAATCAACAGAAACCTCTGAAATTCTACATTTCAAACAAATCATGATAATTTAAATTATATTTAGACTAACAATAAAATGTAATAATAATTAGTTACATTTGAATTTATTGGTTAAACTAGTTTATATCATAACCACACAACACTATACATGTAGATATTATACAATATAATATTTTTACCTTATATAGGTGTGAAAAAAATACATACAATGATATGAAATGAACTCGTTAGAACTTGAAACGATATTATATTCAAATTAAAAATCTTTTTTTTTCTACTACAGCTAAAAATATTCTAGAAAATTACAATTTAAGTTTTTTTAAAGGTTTCATTTTTTAATGGTTTTCATACTCCACATAAATCAACGTCAAGTGTTAAACTATTTATAATTTATTCATACATACCTACCTAAAATTAATACTTAATTTTTCCATCAGTAAAAAATTAATGATAATAAAATTATTAAGACCATATTTAATTTTTAATTTATACATATTACTTAGCCATCATTAATTTTATGCATTTTTCATGACTATAGCATTTTACATTTTACCTATACTTATGAGGCTATGAAATATAAAATAATAATAATATTATAAAAAATGTAATTATGTATTTATTTTCTTTAAAATAATTGCATAATATAGGTATCGACCGATGAATGCTTAATTGTAATATATATACCTAAATATTATTTTCTTAATATTTTTTGGTAGTTTATTAATATAAATATATATATACTTTTTCATACGTTTCCTATGTTGTCGCCTCCAGATGTATCCGGTCATAATTTTCATCACCCGTCAAAGGGTGTTATTATTATTTTGGCGTTGTTTTAATTTAATACGTGAACCAATTTTTTAAATACCTACATGATTGTCGCGAGGTGAATATTAAACGCTTGAACGGTCCAGATCTAGTTCGCCCACGTCGTATTATGTTGCGTCAAGAAAAATAAAATCACACCAAATAATTAATTAATATTTATTTATTACTACCATAGTACCATAATATCCACCGGTACTTAAGTTATTGATTAAAGCGATTTGAGTGAAATAATATTTAGGAGAGGCCGCCACTTATTTTAAGAACATGCACAGACCACAACAGCAGTTTGCAGTGTTTAATTATTTATTAACAATATAAATTTTGTTTTAGAGAAACAATTATGCGTTATAATATAATATTAAATCGTGTTCAAACGTCTCGAAGAACAATAACATATTATATCATACGGTATTCTGACGAAAAATATGATCGATGTGCTTAAAGCATTAAAGTATTATGCATACCTATACAGTAACTTATTATGTACGTGATAAATAAGTAGCAGGTGTATAATTATTTTTCATATTACAAATTTTATAAAAAAAATATATCCATATACTTACTCATACATAATATAGACGGGGTGATTTAATAAACAAGTTTACCTTATTCTTACCTTTTAATAAAATATTTAATTACATTTTTGTTTTTAAATTTTTAGTACACTTAAAGCCATATTATTTTTTAATATAAAAGTTTTTCATATAATTTGAGGACTGTTCTAGTTGTAATATTATAATATTACTAATGAAATAAAAACTACCCTTTTTAACTGTAAATATTGTTGAGTAGATGATTTATTTTTTCAATTTTTCATACGTCTTAATCGAAAATAACATGTTTTGTTGCATTAATAACAATAATCCTAAATAACGGGTTTACACTTAAATTATCTGCAATTTACAGTAAATAAAAAATCCAATACTTACTTAAAAAAAAAAATTAATATCGTCACTATTACTTAAAAAAATATGAGTTTTATAAACTTGAAAAATCTAAAAACCAAAATTTGATTGGATTCATTATTAAATGAAAAATAGGGGATGAACATGCGATGTGAATCGTCTTGTATACTATTTTATATAATATTTAAATGAATGCATTTAGCATATTATATTTTTTTAATCATTTTGAGCATATTATGAACTGTTGTTATGAACATGTGCATATACATCATATACATATATATATTTTTTTAATATATTTATTAAGTTACATTATGGACTCAGATGAAAATTGTGTCGAAGAACTTATTTTGAATAAAATATAAAACACGTCTGCCGTAACACGAGAGATAAAATTTATTATTATTTTTTTTATTCAGATTTAATAAAATATTATAGTTTATATAACGTCATGATTTTAATTCTGCGTTTTAACAATATAAGAAAGTCACATATTTCACGAGACGTGTTTTTTAACTGCGTGTTTAGTAAATAAATAATTATTTAAATATGGGCTGTTAATTGCTATTTAGTATTTACTATATATTTTTGAATTATTATTAATTTGAACGCCACACATACGATAAAAAAATAAAACCGTTTTATTTTTTATCGATTGGTAATTGAAAATTTACATACTTGTCCGGTAATATAAACATATTTTTATATCTAAAACAGTGATACGAATACAGACACGTTTTACTTTTTAGCTATTATATAATAAAATATAATAGTTATTGAATTATTTTAATCTAAGTTCATGTAAAATATAAATATACATATCAATGTTTTTCTACATTGTGCTTATTTTCACAAACGTTTCAACGCGTTAGCAGGTTACATCGTTGGTATTTTTAATAACAATGCATTTTTGCCGTACTCTTTTCACAATTTCGGTCAGAAATCGAACTTTGAAAATGAAAAAAAAAATGCTAATTCAATAATATAATCCATTAGATTGGTTTTATGCGAACACTACACTACATTATAATTTATAATATATGTAAACGACGGTTTTTGATGATCGATTTCCCGTAATAAATTAATACCGAATAGAAAAGAAAAAAATAGTCCATACAGTTCGGTCCATGACTAATGAATTTACAAAAATGTATTAAATGCGTCCTGGAATATAATAATATAATAATATGAGTAGAGAAGAACTATCGTGTCCCTTGCTTATCCGACTATTTTCATCCATCTGTTGACTGGCACACGACTTGTTTTACGCCACCCTAGCGCCAATGTATTGGGAAAAATAAACGAATAGGGGAAATAAAGAACCATTAAAAATAACTCCCACCCGTCACAGTATACAGTTATCACCGATGCTAATGGACACTATATATACGCGTCACTGTTCGTGTGCAACGTCCAGGAATTCCTGTATGTGCATCCGGAGACCATCGGGAAAACCATAAATAATAATTTTTCACGTATAAAATATTATCACTTATATATGTAATACGATATTTAAATATAAAAACGAAAATCTTTGAGCTAAGGAAAAACCATTAGTAATGGTTTTAATTTAATTCGAACTCTATTGCGTTCTGGATCTAGCGGCGAGCTATACGTTATAATGTACACATATATATAATATGCAGGTATATTATAAGTATAACGAATACCGAATTCACGAGACGCACGTCGTTTAGTTAATTATATACAAGATGTTAAGTTAATATTATTACCGGTAAATCGGAAATAAGTACCGGAATTGCGAAATCCTTTTGGAGAAGTGCTACACAACAGCCCTGCAGAGACATCAAAGCCAGGCTTTTGGATGCATTTTCTTAATTAACGGTTGAGCAGTAGAACATTGAACTTTTATAGGAATCCTTGAGTTGTCATTTTTGGAATCTTACCAAACCGTTATATGGCGTCGAAAGAGAATTCAGTACAGAGATTTTTAGTAAGTTTTTTTTCCTTCAAAAATAATTTAATAAATCGTCATTTTGAATTAAATTCAGTTTTATAAAGATTATATGTAAATTAAAAATATATTTATTATATTTTATAGTTACATGTTACACAATTTTAGAACACATAATATTCTACAAACACCTTGACAAAATGGTTTTACGCTATTTAAATTGAATTATTTTCAAATTATAAATTTAGCTATTATACGAGTATCTAGGTTTTAAACATTTTAATTTACCATCTGAAAAATGTAATAAAATATCCATCAGACTATTAGAGTTTATTTTATTTAACCCCTACATAAACTTATTCATTATGTTTAATTATATCTATCTAGTTAATATTATAGTATATAATATCAATTATCAATTGTAATTAATTTTATTAAAATATTTTCACAATTATTTTAACATATATTGTATATTATTAAGACGTATTTTCAACCATTTTGATAATTTAATCTTAACACAACATTAATATAATATTATTATAATATTATGTTTATATTATACAAAATATGTAAGCTATGTTATCTGTGAATTTAACTATGAGCGCTTTTGTTTGATTTTTTTATTTTAGTAATACAAATTGAACCTTGATTTAAATTTAGAAAAATATCAAAGTTATCTTATACATTGACGGGTGTGTCCTATATAGTACGGGTAAGCAATAGCTCATAGGATTAACAGTAGATATATAATATACATATGCTATATTATTATACATTACTTTTTTTTATTATATTATACTATTATGCGAAGACCTTCGACCACGTGTGTACCGAGGCGGCGACCGTTCTCGCGTGCGATCCATTAAGAATCTAATTAATCGGTAGGTCGTATAATAATATTTTATTGCCGGCCGCGCGGATATTCGCTTTCATCACGCGATTGTCTCGCCGCCGACGACAACGTATTATACAATTCTCTCGGATCTTTTTCCTACATCATTCCCCGTTCCCGTCAAAGCTTTTTTTAGTCTTTTTTCTCACTCACATACACACACACACACACCGTCTGCATAATATAACAACATATTATTGTTATACGTGTACGACGACGGGTTTCGAGACGGACCGCTTCTGGTGTGCGCGGCTCCTCTTCGTCCCGGATCACCTCTATATTGTATACATATATATAGGTTCCTCTATAACTACATATATTTGCACTCGATTCTGCGTACTATTATAATATTATGTGGTCGAGCATTGGCAGCGATGATAATGCGCGGACATAATTTATCCGATGCACCGTCGGCGGCGGAAAGTCCACCATCAGCTCGCGGACTCTCAGTACATATACCTCCCACTTGTACAATAATAGTTATCACCTCCACCGCCACCGAATGTACACAGCGCGTACCTATGGGTACTTGACGTTTTATTGTGTATATAATGTATGAAAAAAAGGGTAAAAGATCGTGACGGGGGGAAAAAAAATCAAGACGGAAAATCACACACAAAAGAAAACGAAAATAGCCGCTCGCGAAACTGCAGCGGCGACGGCGGTATTTCTCGTGTGTGCGCACGTGTAATTTCATGCGAACCGGTAAACAATAGGGCGAAATGTGCCGTTTCTCACCTGCGTCAAACGCTCGCCACGACGACGGTGCCGCGAGATCCGAATGATTTATGCTTCCGTCTGACCGCCGTCGCCGCCGCCGCCCGGGTCAGATTCTTTCAAAGCGTCAGGTTTTGTTTTTCCCCTACCCCTCCGAACGTGTTGCTGTTGTTTCCAAATTACAATCGAAATCAAAAACCGAAAAACCGGTGACGCGAATACGTTTAAATCGTGCACAATGGCCTGCGCCCGCGGTATTCGAAAAATTCGCTAATATTTATGTTGTCAATGCAACCCGTCGAAGCAGTCGTCGTCCGCGCACGTCTTAAACTATATATTATTATTATATGTATAGACGTGTTGGAGTGCGATCGATTTCATTATTAGAGCCGCCGCCGACGAAAATTTACATTTTCTACGATAATTCAAAGCGTGACCCGACGATTTATTATATCCATATGTCCACCGTCGTATCATTGCCGTCGTCGACGTTCCCTAGACAGTCGTACCGATTATCCATCGTCATTTCCTTATAATTTCATAAAGTATACGATCGATTCGTATTTTATATAATTATTTTTAACTATAAAAATACAATGGGCACCTACGATACCGCGCGATCATTTATCATTTAGGCACTCACGTCTTGTGGATCTATGATCGTCGTCCGTTTTCGTATGGGCAAACGAAACTCGTCCGAATGGAGCATAAAATATTTGGCGAGCTGCTAATGCAGTGTCGTCATTATTTGCCAATGTTCAATCGCCCAAAATTAACCGGAAAATCGACAAGACCGTTTTTCATTATTTTATTTTTTTTTTTTTACTACGCTGTGCTGCTTAATACCGTTTAATTCTGCGGTTCATTGTGTTTTTTTTTTTTTTTTAAGATCCGATCGATACGTCATGATTAATGAAACGGATATTGAAAAATAACAATACCGATTCTATACGAATACAATAAATTCTTTGTTGATTAATTGTGCACATTGTTCGTGATCTTGTGCTTATACTCTTTCCAGTTCAGATAAATGGATATAGTTTTCAAACCATCAATAATGTACATACCTACATCTTAAGAATATTAATTGTTGGTTAAATACGAACGGGATTTAATTAAAAGATATATAACTTTAACACTTGACCGCTTGTCCGTCATTCTTATGCGCTACCACGATACTGACTAAATTATGACATCAATTTAACTACGAGTATATTCTTATGTATAATTTAAGTTATCAAAACGTTTATTAAACATGGAACGTATTATTATGTAAAAAACTCAATTTAAACTCTTGAAAGAAAATATTAGAGATAGTTGATTTTATATTGTAAACATACATCATGCATTATAAAAAATTGAAAATTTCAAATTTATATGCAAAAAAATAAACTTTTAAGAGATTGGAGAATAATTTCTGGTTACATTTCAAGAAAACGAACCGTATGAATAAACATTAAGGTACAACATTTCCTTTTAATTCGATGATTATTACTATTTTTTATTTTAAATATACTATTATGAATTAAGTCTATTTTCTATGTATAAATATAAGGTATTTTTATAAACTATACGTCAGTTATAAATAAATACTTAAAATATATGTTAATAATTTTAGAGTATATATTATACTAATAAATTATTTTAATATGTTTTATATTATACGAAATTTTGTTAAAATAGATTAGTTATTGCATAAATATTAAATTTTTAATTGATCTAAAAATGTATATTTAAAAAAGTATTGGTAAAAATTACGAAACAATGATTGAATTAGTTTTTAAAATAATTCTCGCTTCAATATGAACAACTATTTGGATATATAATTTAAAATTTAGAATCTAAAAGTTCAAACTAATAAAGCTTATAATTATTTTCGATTATTTCACTTAGAAATTGTATGAATCAGTTTGTATAACAATACAAATAATTTATTAAGTACAATGTATTTTTTATTCTATTATTTCTGTGAAATGCAAACGTATAATAATTTGGATAAATTATTTTTTCTGGCTCATTGCCCAACAGGTTTTTTTATACATTGTGGTACACGGACTTGATATTATACGAGAGTAGTTTCTAATTCGTATCATTTTAATAAATAAAAACTTTTATCAGGGAGTGGAGCCTTACTAAACCAGAAATTGGATTTTTACAATAACACTTATTTATTTATTTAAAAAAATACAAAAGATCTTATAGTTACACGTTACTTTGACTTTTTATTATTATTTTTTTTTTTTTTTTTGAGTAATTTTTAATTTGTAATGGGACCGGTTAAAACAGTTTATTTTTTATTAAGTTAGCATACTATTGTTAATTTTTCATAAATGGTATATTTACAAGTTTTAGGATTTATTGAGGTCTAATTTTATAACATACATGATCAAATGGTGCGATGCCTGATACATATTTGTCGTGTCCTAGACAATCTAAATTCCATTGGCAATTCTCTCTTTACGGGTGTGGTCTTTACTTGATCTAGGGTGCACAAGATCAGTTTTGCGTGTCAGCCGATGCTTATCGAGACCTTCTCCTACGAACACAGTGTCATCATTCATTCCAAGGTCCTAAAGGAAATTTGATGTTAACGGCCATTGAAATGTGTTCAGGGAGTAATTGTATTTTTCCCATTAACTATTGTGAAACGCGTAAACGACGGATCGCTGAAATGTTACTCTCAAACGAGAATATGTGGACAAAGAAAGAAAAAATAAACTATTGTGAAAAATAATCAAAAATCCATATATCGGCTCTGTTTACTGACCACAGTAAACACTAGTGTCCAGCGCGTTTGTACATAATAATGATTACGCCTATGTTCCATAAGTTATTTATTCATATATTATGTAGCTAATCTGATGTGAATAATGTTTTACCCTAAAAATATATTATACATTTAATACCAAATCTGAAAAAAATATTTTCATACACGCATATGATTTGTTTTAATATATAAATGCATTTATTTATAATATAATAGTATGTACCTAATAGTATATCGTTGATAGTCGGTACAAAGAGAAAGTTTAATTAAAAACACAACAAAAGTTTGTCACGTAGTTGGCCGGTAATCGCCGCCAGTAAACTATGATTAAACGAAGAAATGTTGCACACCGCAATATTGTATTTGTTTTTGTTACGGCGGTGATCGTGTATTCTGTTTACGGAATAATTCAAATTTATACTACTTAAAACGAAAGTATAGATACCTACTTGTATCGTTTTTATCTCGCAGACAATAAACCATAATCAGCGTTTGAACCGTAAAAATATATTGGTATTCAACCAACGTAAATGAATTATCCAAGAATGACTGTACAAAATTTTGAACTAATCAAACATCGCCACGCCAGCCGCATATACTATTGTTTCGCTCCTAATTCTTCGTCCCTTTTACAGCCGTCGCGACTAAGTCCCCGTCAGTTGTCCGGGCGATAACATCTTATTAAAAAAAAAAAAAAATTAGGTTTTTCGATGATACACGTGGAGTTTAAAAAGCAAACTTAACTCATAATATACTGCTAATAAAAATTAATAAACAACCCATTAACAATAACAATAATGATTTATAAATAATTATAATAATATATTATATTGTTATAACATATTATATCAAGTTTAGTACCTTTGCATCTGCCAGTGCTAAAAGTATACCATATACAGTGTTCAATAAGCACGTTCAACCAATTTTCATCCTTAAATAAAGCATTCATTAAAATTTCTATTTTTGAAGTGTTTTGGTAAGTATATAACCCAGTAATTCTCGACCTTTTTATGTTCACTGCGCATTTCTTATAACTATACAGTTTGACGGAATACAATAAAATAATAAGGAGCAAACAAAAAAGGGCATTTTTTATTTTAATTATTATTTTTTATGATTAATGTATTATATAATTAAAAATTAATACCTAGTAACATTATACGCATGTACCTCGGTTGTGGTACACTTGAAGCACATAAGTGTGCCGCATAACACCGGTAAAGAAACACTGATCTAACCAAATATACTTTTTTCTAATTGTAACAAACTCGTTTTACCGTGAGTTGTTAAACATATAAATTTTTAAATTATAAAGCTTCATTTATTAAATATGAGAATCCTTAATAACGGATTTACATCAAATACAAAATATATATGTAATATTTTAGTTTAGTGACTAGCGCCGACATTCTTTATCAGTCTTTATTATACTATAAAATGCTAATAAAATATTATTATTAAAAGTTATAATCTCTAATTCACTGTAATTTATACATATTCAAGTTTAAACCTATTAAATCATGGACTTTAATTATTATTCTTAGTGTGTACATAAAGTTTGACAATATTAAAAATTTCAAATAACTAGTTCAAATTTTTATGTATATAATATATATTTTTATAAATTTAAAAAAATAATCCGTTTGTAAATTTATAGTATAAAAAAGGAGTTTCTATATTTATTAAAATAAAAAAAAACGAATTTTGTATGCGGATACACTCTTTAATTAGCTAGAGACACTTTAGTATTTGAATATGGTAATAAAAGTACTAATAATAGTAATTTATAATAATAAGTATGGATGTATTTTAGAAATTTAAAACATCAGAATTCGAATAATTTTTCCATTATAGGAAAAGTGGAGGTGTAATATATTAAATACTTGATGAATCACATGTAGGTATTTTGTATTTTGTTGGTACTCCACAACATCGTTTCGGGAGGGACAACAACATAATATTTTGTTCAACTATCTATATCATTGCAGTGTGTATTATTAAGTTAAATATACGAACGATTCACAAGGCAATAATATTTCGTAACGCACACGGCGACAGTGGCGGTCGTCGCCCGCGCGATATATATCATATTTAAAACTCGAGTTCGCGTTGTCACGACCCACCGACTGTATCGGATTATTATTATTATTATTATTGAGTACACGATTTCAGGTACGGCGGGGTAGAGGTATACAGGTAGTATAATATAATATGGCGACGGTGACGGTGCGCGGAGGCGAGAGGAAGTCGGATAATAATGCGCGTAATCCGTACGTATTACAATTTTATGCAAATTCACCGACCAACCCGTGGAGGTGGATACGCGCGCACACTGAAATTTACAATAAATTGTGTGACCAGCGTGGTAGATACGACGTACAAGCCGACAATAATGTTTGGACGATGTCTAATAAGTATACATTATTATTATTATTATCATCATAGTATCCCCATCATAGTAACTCCATACTATGCACGTGCATTCTGTGACGTATATAATAATATTATATATATGCAAATAAACTATGACACTTTAGGCTTTCGTCCCAGCTAGATACAATAGGTAATCTATATAAGTGTTTATAGATTCGAAATATAAAACGGCGGTGTGGGGTTGAAGGCGTGCATCGTGGGCAGATGCACGACGAAATACCTATGCCGTTTGAGACGTGTGAATAATAAGGAGATTATACGTATAATATATACATATAACATGTTATGTAACACTATACAAGGATAAAAGCAACATGAAGTTCTGCAAGAATGAAATGTACCATTTTGTGGATACCAAGTGATAATAACGCTAGATGGCCTAGATGGATCCTCCGAGTTAATGATAAAATAAAAACTTATAATATACTGTATATACATAATATTAAATTTATAGCGTTTACGGATATGATTATAAGTAGGTACTAATGTTATGGTATCAAAGTTTATTTATTTTTTTTGTGTGTACTTGAAACTCAGAACATTTCGATAAGTTTCCCGACCAATTACTCGTAGACAAATTACCGTTATCATTGTTATCAATTATCGCGATATTATTGAAATGATTACTCAGGTACCTGTGTACAAAGACCTAATATGTATAAATAATACGACTGCACGGCGGCGTCGGTCATGTCGTTCGTGCGCGCAATATTATATTATTATAGCTAGAATGCAGCGTGTTAGTCGATCGTTAAATCTCGTCGATCATATATTATATACATCACGCGTATTGTACAACGCTGCAACATATTATACCATCGCGTTGGTATGTAATACGCACTGAATTATGGCTAAATGTGCGGACGGCACCAGTACACGTTATCCGATCGTGCATTATATTAAACCATATTATAATACCTATTATATTCCACACCGTGCAATTCGGCCTAGTCGCAGTACATGATACGTACCTATGCGCACTGCAACGTAAATAATTATGAGCAAAAACATTTTTATACGTTCCCGTAATTTTCCGAACGTGAATTCTAAAAAATCTTAAATTGCACGATGCAATTTAAAATGTTTTATTATTTTTAAGAGGACGTCGTCGTACCCGCGGACGAGTTGCCTCGGTCTAACGAGTGATATGGATTTGAAAAAATGTATTATTATTTTAAAATATTAATTAAATCAAAAAAAATAGCGTCCTATAGGTATATTTTGATATAACTAATTGCAAGTAACATATTGTATAGCAGAACACTGCCCCGATACGTGATACTGCGGAATCATTAATGGATGCGGATTTGGCTACAGTAAATTTACATACGTTATATTTAATCGTACATTTTACTGTGGGTTGATTTAAGTTATTTTAACGATTAAAACGTATACTACCATATGTCCATATGATACTTGTATATTTATTACAATGCGTATCTTGTATTAAAATATTTGGTAAAATACGATTAATCGATTTCATTCATACTTTTAACAAAATCGGACTTGATGGATACGTCTTAATATTATCATGGATGTGGTATACAAACAACGGTATATTGCGTGAGTGCGCACGATAAAATGTATACGTTTTTATTAACGCACGTATTTATTTCAATGGATGAAACGTTGTATTTATGAATCACATATTATTATGATTATTATTATTTTACACATTTACAAATAATAATAATATTTTCGTACAAACATATTCACATTATATTATAAATTATATTTATAGTTATGTTATAGGAACATTGATTTTAATAACAAACGAAAATTACATGACATATCTTAAGTCGAGTGTGCATTACGGTAAATTATCATGATTAAATAACACAGAATATTTCATGTAGGTAATACATCTCGCGTAGTATAAGTATATACAATTATTTTAACACATATTTTATATACATAATATGTACAAAGCATATTATTTTTTACACGCCATTCACGTCTTATACAGTTAATAAATATTAATATATATTTTTCAAAGTTTAATACATGTTTCTCTTATATTCATTAAAATATTTTTAAAAACTACTAAAGGAATAATAAAAACGATATCGTTCACTTCGCTGTGGATTTCGTGAAATAATATATTATTATCTGAATCATGGATATTAATTAATCTAAATCCAATGTGTTACAATACGTTTGATTTACGATTTCCAAAAACGTTCTTAACGTCATATATTCAACCGCCACGTGTATTAATAAATGTATCTATCAAAACTGAAACTAATTTACCTATTAAGCCTTCTGAACATTTCCCGTGTAATCTATTCGTGTAATTTATATTGTGTACGCGGCGTCCTAGACGGCTTTAGAATATAATTATTACGCCGCTAGTGAAAAATGTTTTTGTCTCGGTATGTGCCTAATGCCTATGAAACTTTGTCCATACCTATAATAGGCAGGTACCACAATGAACATAATATTATTATAAGAATTTAAACTAATCGTAAATATTTAAAAAGACGATTCGTTTGAAAAAAAAAACCAATACTGGATATTATGGGAAAGATCAGGGCTTGCCGACGTCGAATAATAATCAGGTAGTAGCCATAGATTATGCAGATGAATCATCGGATTTGGATCCACAGTTTCTCGGTATGTTTTACATATTACAATGATTTAATTAATGATGATATTCAGCTAACTATGGATTTAATTAAAAATATTAATCTTCGCCGCCGTACGGGGATAGCATTGGCGTTAGGACGTTAGAAAAGTACATAATATAATACATATGAATAATTATCAAAGGAATATTATTACTAATTGGCGATCATTAATATAACCATAAAATCTGATAATATAATTTCAAATTATTAATTTGTACTTCGCATCAATTAGATCTGTTTGATATCATATATAATATTATGATCAACAATCATAGTTATGCAAGTATACCGCAACTCGGATAAAGACAATTTTTTTTTTTTATCGATATTTTAATGTTAGGCTCCGTACAAATTCGTTATGTTTTCAAAGCAATATATGCTAATCTTCTAATTAATTATCATTTTTATTTTTATTTATCACGATAGGATATAATTTTACGTTTACGCCCCATATGAATAAATTATTTTATAGACACATGGCATTAGGGAGGTGAACTAGTTGTAATCACCGCAGATGAGAAGATTATTAAGGATAGGCGTAAATGGAAAACGAAGTGAGTTAATAGAGTGAGTTCTGTTCATAAATGTATTCAAAAACGTCTTATCATTCTACATTAGTACACATTTGAGATGTCAATACTGAATATATCGGAAAAGAAGGCGTAGTCAATTTACTCGTGAAATTATATAAATCATATATAATTCAATATAGATACTTACATGTAGGTATAATTGAAAACCATCGTAAATTTAAATCAAAAATGTTTGGCTTAAGAGAATATTGGTCCACGTATATAATATATATATATATCGATGATTTTAAGTAAACTTATATATAGTATTTAAAGTTAAAACTCCGTAATACCATTCATAGTCACTTATCTTATGTAAATACATATACTGGAAATTGGGAAAATATTATTTATATTTTATTTTTTATAATTAGTTACAAAATCTCATTATAGGTAAGACGTTTTTATATCATCTTAACAAGCGATAGTTATTAAATTCCATCTCAAAATTATCTGTTGTTTTTTTTTTTTGAACACTCATTTATATAAACCATATTTACTCGTTTATATAAAATACAATACAATATATCTCTTCGAGTAACTTGGATTGTTAGTGCACGGTAGCAACGTAGCACGTAGTACTGACATGAAACGGAAAATAAAAATAATTGTAATTATAAATTATATAAATTAATTTATATGGTGCAACGTAGCTCCATAAAAAAAAAAAACATAATTGAATACGACACAAATACGCGTATGAGTGGTGTTTTTTTTAATTTCTTTCAATTTAAGCGCACACGCAGTAATTATTTCTATGAAACGTTTGTACAATTATTTCCACGACTAATAAATCGAACCATGGCCTAGTTATAATTTTCAATTAATTTTGTCACGTTGTTGGTAAATACAAAAAATGCTGATACATGATACACACACGCACATGCAGATATATATAGTACTATATCAACTATATACTATTATTATGATGTGTACAGCTTTTGCGTTTGGTCCCTGTTTAATGTATATATACATATTACATACGAATAATTGAATGGGTGACAAGGGTTCCATTATCGGAAAGTACCCTTTCGGTTGAATAATACACAGCAATAATAATTATTACGGTCATTATACGTCAAGTCGTCAACTCTTCTCTTATACAGATCGTCTTTTATTAACATGCGTTTGTTATATAATGTCATAGTGCGATCGCAGTATTATTATCATCCAAGAGTGCGAGCAATCGACCTGTTCGGGTGGACGTGATGTATTTGGCATGGATGCGATTATTGCAACGAAAGCAATCGTTCAAATACTTTGTGGTATATAGTCTTTATAGGTATGTGCACGCCGCTTGCGGAAAAGTGCAGATGCTTATTGGAAAAACCCAAACAATCGTGATAATAATTTATTATGATATTATTAATTATTAAATATTACTATGATAAAATAATACAACGTTTCGTCGTTGTCTCATGACCGAACTTAATGTGTCTTTCTTGGAAACTAAAAATAACGGTTTAAAATGCTTAAAGATTTCCAAGATTCCCTTATATACTGTTATATGTAGGCATGTAGCTTGCTATTGTATAGCATTATAATATGCACTTGTTGTCGAATACTCTCATGAATCGCATATGAGTTGGTTTACTATGGACATATTATTAATATTTTAATAAATATTGTGTAATGCGTATTTTATATATTTAATAGGATTTTCGTATCTGATCCTCCTTCTCGCCAAGAAGTAATCAAAATAATAGCCAGCCAGAAAATGACGAAAATAAATGGCTTTTGTTTTACTTTATTGTGATGATCGACACGAATATTAAATGTAAATAAAGGCCAAAGCACCAGTGTGAGCACTGTTAGATCCGTAGAGTTTGTAGACAGATTACTTCAACTTGTATATTATAGGATTACCGAATACTAGAAAATTCCTCCTACTATAAAGTTTCATGGAATTCGGGATCTTCGGTTAAAACGTGTGTAAAATATTTGAAGAAGTTTTTAAAATTGACAAAAAAAATATTAAAACTGTTTTTCTTTTTATATATTTTTCCGTGTAAATGATAAATATATACCAATATAATATGATTTTGTTGTGTTATTTTCGAACTGATAAAGCTGATTGGATGTAAAAATACTTTAATATGCACATAAGAAAATTCGTTCATTAATGTGCACAAAACGTATATTTCGCTTCAAATGTATAGTCACGATGATCGTAATGATTTTCAGATAAAAGTATGAAGCTGAAATTCAAGGAATAGAAAAATATTATCCAATTAAAATATTAATTTATACAGTTGTTGAGCTTCAAGTAAATCGTTATGATTTAACGAACTATAAAATGGTTCATATTTATGATAAATAAAAAGTCATTACGTCATGATTTACGATTGATTTTTGCTCATTAAATAAAATTATTATAATATTGTTTAATATAATATATGCATGCCTATCTATTTCATGCTATGCAGTATAATATAATATTATTTTAAATATATACTACAGTATATTATATTTGAAATAAATCTTTTTTAAATGTACGTATCTTGTATACCTACTCTTCTTTTAGTATTTTATAATCGTTTATTTACGTCATACAATATGCACATTGTATATTGTAGGTACATATTATTTTTTGTAATGAATAACATTAATGGATATTCTCGTATCATGTCACTTAATGTTATTCTAATTTTACTGCAATAATAAAATGTACTCGATGTACTATTTATTAAAAAAATTTGAAAATACTCATTTTAAATATTTATATTTGTTAAAGATAGTTGATCATAGCGTTGAAGAAATAAAAAACCTATACAATATGTTTTCATGTGTTGTGGTTGTAATGCTTTATTTAGATCTCAAAAAGTTTTAAATAAATACAATGATATTCATGGCCACCACTTGCTATGACTAATATTTGTATGAATAAAAATAGTGTTTAGTTCAATAAGTTTTCTGAGTAAAGATACACGCATTATGTATGACTCTAATTTATAAAGAAAAATAAACTTTGATACCTATTTATTATACAATTATGTATTAAGATGATTTTTATTGTCTTTGGTGACTGATAGATTAGTTTTCATCTATATAAAAGTGTATGAATAAAAATTATCAAAATAAACACTATATAATCATATAATATCATATATGATATATATATAATATATATGTGTGGCTTGGTAAAGTTGCATAGTACGACCCAGAGGTCGCACCTCACAAGTATGATATACTTATTAAAAATAATATAATGATCATGGGGTTTCTTAGTGTATAAATATTGTAGGTACCAATATATATTATATTATTTATACATACGTTTAGGTTATATGTTATTCGTAATTTAATATTACTTGGTGGGCGAATACACTCAAAGCCATCATCATCAGAGTAAATGAGAGAGGGACGAGAGAAAAAGAGACAATACAATGAAATAAAAAGTGTATCGGATTCAATCGTGCGCGAAATATTCTGTTTGAAAATTATTTTTTTATTGCCCCGCAAACGTGACCCACATCCTATATAATCCTATATCTTATACTGTTATATGTATATATGCGTACATTAAACTTATATTATGACGAATCCAACTGTACCGACCGATTGTGTTCGCAATTTACGCGCATGCGTACACATATGTGCATATATGCGTGAGCACACAACGCTAATTTCAATCAATTAAATATACATTTATTATTATTATTGTTATTATTATTTTTTACATTTTACTTTTGATTTTGCAAATCATTCGCTCGACGTATCGTGAAAACGTGCGAGGTCTCAAAACGCAATCGCTATATTGTGCAATCGTTCCGAGCATAGCAACCAAAATGTATAAAAAAGAATAACGTTTATAGACTTTAAGACTATGTGAGTATTATATTATAAGTCTCCCGTTTAACACATAAATATATTAATATATATATATATATATATATATAATATTAAGACCGTTGTTGATAGCGAAACAAATGGTACCCATAGGTTAAATAGGTCGTTCGCGGGTATGTATATGAGATGATTTTATAGCACTTGCGACCAGCTATCTGATGACAATATTCTTTACATCTACTCGTTCATTCGTTTGTCTTAATATTCGTCGATATTCACCGTGTCTAAGCATGGCAAGTTTGCCTCGCCAGAAACATGTACGCGTATGGGTGGTATTTGGACGTAATACTCTTCGGTCGTCACACGTGCAAAACTTACAGAATGCATAATATTTATACAGGTTTCAACAAACTCTTTCAAAATCGAATTATGTACGTTATCAGATTACCGCGATTTCTTTGAACATGTATATTTTACAAGGTTTCGTAAAGTTTGAAGTTTTTAAAGTCACGTATAAAATGTATATTTTGTAAAATATCGCGTTCGCTGTGTAAAAGTATTCTTATGGTGTATTCATCACAATTTAAAATCAATTGATCGGCGGTGCGGCAGAACGAAATGCAATTGATGGTTGTATCTATGTGGGTATACGCTGGTTGATCAATAAAATATAAAAAACGATTTTGCTGCATTCCATTCCAATAGAGTTATTCGGCTTGTCTGTAAAGTTTTTTATAAGAAATGTGACTATATCTATATGTCACATGATTATCGCCTTATGAGCTATAAACCTTAACATTAAAAAAACTCTATTCACCATGTATAATGAATTTGTGTTTAGCAGTTCCAATTTTGAGTAAGTAACCTATTTATAATAGAGTGACATAATAAAAGATGAATACAAAGAATATGATTGCTATATCATCAAACTTTAAGATAAGAGCATTATCAACTATGTTTCCAAAAAAAGTTTTTGCAATATTCAAATATTATTAGCAAGCAATTATAATTAAAAATATTATACAATTTAAAAATTCTTAAAAACTTGCTTAAAAATTAAAATATCATACAAAAGTACAAAACTCATCTGAAAACATATATATTGTTCTTACGTTTCAGTCTGTAATTCACTTTATTTTAAGAAGGTTCATACACATAAATACATAATTTGATCTACTGAACACTAAATTTTTACTATGTTATACGTTCATAAAATGTAGAAAAAATATTCAATGAATTTAACGTCCGCTTAAAAGTGTAGAAGAAGTATAGTTCTAAAAATATAAGTATTTTAGCGTTGCTTACGATTAACGTTTTATAAATTATAAGCTTTTTAAAATAATCGGTTTCCACAAAATAAGTGCCTATACTGTAAAATATCATAATCAGAATATTTTTATTTTGTGACAAATATAATAATAAATCGGTATAATAATATTAATACATATTAATATTATTTATATGATAATAATAGCTATGATATTATATTATTGCGATTTCTCCTTCATATAGACGTAAATTGTATTATTATGTTTTATGTATAATAATTGTATAAATTAGATGTTAAAGTACCTATTTAACTCGGGAATTCTTCAACAATTTAAATTATTTAATATGAACAGTAATGTGGAATTTGTTTGAATACTTTAAATGAAATAAAATTAATATTGATCATAACAAAAACATTTCGGCATATTTCCAATATTTGCAACAAAAACAATAATAAATAATTTATAATATACCTAGTTAACATATTATTATAAAGTATGACGTATACTGGAAATTTGGAAATGAAAATAATTTAAATTCCTTTAATAAACATATAAACTTGTACATAATATACATTATTTTATTTTCAAGAGTCATTATTAATAATATTTATAATATATGTTCAATATTTAAACTTAAATAATGAACGTATATTATGTACAAGAATGCACTTATATATACACGGATATTTATAAGCATTATGTTTAACAATCGAAAAGTTTTGAATTATTACCAGATAACAAGTATTGTATTTTACATGCTCCAAATACGATACAAAGTTTACAAAATGTTTAATGACATATTAAATGTTCAAGAAAGCATTTACTGTTGGAACGCTTTCCGACAAAATAAATATTAGATTGACGAGAAATTTATTATACGGACAAACAATGGGTACCTACATACATTAATATTTAATACATATGTATATATACTTATAAGAGTGATATTCGTTGTATTCTAAATCGAACAGTGATTGTTATTTAATTTTTACATCAATCTACCAACATTTTACACAGTGAAAATCACGTTATTCTTCAGTTGCTGTTTGAATAAAGCATAACGTTGATACCTATGAAGTATTTTCTGTACACGCGATGATTCGTGCATGAGATTTTCAAGTTTAATTCTAGTATGAAAGTATACAATAAAATCATAAATATGGTTCATATCGTCAATGGTGTTATATAATACTCTCATGAGATTACACTGTAGAATAATTCTTTTAATAGTAATGAGGCATTATTTTAAAAAAGTATTAAGACTTTTAAAATTATTATTTTGCATGATTTGAAATCATCACAAAAAAAAAGTATATTTTTTTTTATTATTTTGTATTGCTATGAATGCTATGATTATTTATATTATTTACTTTTTATTAGTGAAAGCATTTATTTTAATTTTTTTAATTAGGTTATATGCTTCATTAAAAATAAAAGTAAAATCTTAAAAATAATTACGATAAAATAAGTAAAAATATGATTTTTTCTTTTTTAAATTTCTTTTTTGTAACTGTGAATTCAGGTTAACCATTTTTGTAATTACTGGTGTTTTTTAATAAACTAAATTGTTTAATAGATTTCATTAATTTGATATTTTTATGAAATTTTAACAGCAAAAGGGTGAATGTTATATAAAGAAAAAATATTATCTTTTATTACAAGTTTATATTTATACTATTGTTATTAATTCGCTAATGGTTATTATTTATTATCAATTACAATTTTAAGCTGTGGTCATTGTCGTGATTAGTATAATATAATATGTGGACTACATTACATGACTTATTATAATTTATAATTAATATTGTAGACTGTGGTATATGCGTATACCGCGTTATACCTATCACCAGACTTCTTTATAGAATATCTGCAGTGTCTATCTATGGTCTGTAGCTAATTTTATTTAAATGAATATATTAAAATATTATTATAATATTGGTAACCTTTATTTCATTTTATTTATTTGATTATTTCGCATTCTTGGATCTCAATAATTTAATTTCTCGCAAATGTGACTAAATTATGAAATGTAAATTCGTTTTCATCGCATATTTACCTTTTGTTGTGGATTGAATTTTGAAGTAACAAAAAAATAAATAAATAAATAAAATGATGAATAAATAGAATAATATTAAAAACCATTTTATGTTAACATCTATAATGGTAAAAACTCAAAGATAAAAATATTTAACCGCCAACCAAAATAAAAAATATATATATATTTAGAAAGAATTGAATTATGATTAACTTCTTGAAGATATTCTTCATACCATGTAACGGCAAAAGTCAAGAAAAGAAGACATACTATTGTAATTTTTAGATAAAATAAATTTGGTTTAAATATAATGGTGAATATTTTTATTTATGTATTAATAGAAGTTACAATGTAAAAATTGCGGAGGCGTAGACCTGATGCTTAGAAAAAAAAAAAAAAAAATAAATATATATCCACTCCTCACCATTACAAATTCCTGAGAACGCCACTGTACTGTAAGCCTGTAAGCATAATTATTGCATCCGTAAGCGAGTGTTTATGCATAATAAATAATAATACAACATAAGGTTATAAATATTGTAATTACACATAATATTCTTGTGCGCCTGAAGTTTATTATATTAAATAAACAATACAATCATAATATTATTTATTATTATTATTACGTTGTGCCGTATGCGAATATGTTGACTTATTATTACATTCTGCTGCATCACGTCGTATTTAAATAATGAATGTAAGTCACGTAAGCGCATAACTTGGACTAAATTAAGAGTAACATCTTTGAAAACTACTGTGTCAACAAGAATAAAATCCTTTACGCAATATATTCAGTTAAATACACTACCTATATAAGTACCTAATATATTTATGAGTTCGTATATTTTTGAAAATTAACATAACAGCGTATACTACAAGTACCTATGTACACAAATCTGCAATTAAATATCATATAATGTTATTTCATGTTTGCGCACGTATAATTCAAAACAAAAATAAAATATTGGAAATTGCATACAGCGTGGACAAATATTTCAATTATTCAAATAGGTACCTATGTTGTATGTATATATAATACGATTATATACAGAGTATCAGCATACATTTAATTATACAATAAATTAATAATATCGTACATAAATAATAACATTTTAATATTGTGTGTTGTGTTATTTTTCTTATATATTTTTATATTATACAAATATGAAAATGGAAATCTTTATCACGCGTGTTTTTTAAAACTACTCATCCAATTATTTTATTTTTTTTTTTCCAATAAAAGCGGTGCCCATTTTCGATTCTATATAAGTTAATGCAAAATTGAGTTATTAATTGTTCAAATAATTAGAAAAATAGGTGTGTAAAGATATTTTTTTTTCATCAGTGTTACCACTTAGTAGTTATTTTAGTGAATAGTTGATGTAGTATAACAGTACAAATTTTTTTTGTTCTTTTTGATTCACATTATTGAAACTTTATGATATATTGGTATTTAGTAGTGGAAAAATGAAATCATACTTGGTTCATTAAACAAAAAAAAAAAGTTTAAAAAAATGATACAGTTACCTACAAGTTAACAGTAATTCAAAGTAAGGCGAGAAAGCTATGTAAAGTTGACATGTCGAAAATAGCATCATACACCAAATAAAAAAAAAACAATATTATTATTTATCCACTAGTGTTTCCTTAAACGATAGCATTAGGCTGCTAAAATCAAAACAGATGCATTTTGTACGAACAACGAAGTGCATAGATACAGCTAGTATACATATATATCTATAAAAACACGAACGGGAAAAAATCTTCAAATTAGCATAATACTGGCTGTAGATAATGTCATGGGCGTCCGTGAAATCTACTATTACATTGGCCCAGAGCGGAGGGGGATAGAAATTTGTTTTTCCTATCTCGGGGGCTTCGATATTGTTGTGCAAGGGCGATCGAGCAATTTATAATTTGTACGTGCACACATGTAATATAATAATATATAATATTACTATATCGAGTATTATATTTTAATATGCACACGCGGTTAACAGCAGCCAGTAGAACCCGTAAATCAGTCGGTTTCGTTGTTCACGTATTATTATTATCGTTATTATTATTAGAGTAGTGTGTTCGCGGCGGCGGAGAATAAATTTCATTCAACCGCGTTAATATCTTGACAACGATTAAAATCGTGCCCCACAGCGGTCCCGGAAAACAGCACTCGCGTATTATAGGTATATGACGTGAGTCGGTAATGAAACGCGGGTAGAAAAATCGTATATACGTTTAGTAATTTAAAATATATATTTATACATGAATGTATATTATTATACATTATGTTTAAAGGACGAACGTAAAAAAAAATACTCACATACCTCGATACTTGACCGTGTAAAATGTAAACAGACTATTGAAATATTTTTATAATTAGTTTTCGTTCCCCCGACCTAGGTCGTCGTCGTTTAATGTTCACCACATTATACCTTTTCTGTAAAATATGTGTGTAAGTACATCATATATAGACTGTATTGTACGTTGCACGCGGGAAATAATGCAATATTGGAGTTGAGGCGACGGCGCGGCGTGTCCGCCTCAATGCTCATGATGGGTTATACGTATACGATTTAAGTAGGTAGGTATGCAGGTGCAATAAAACCGATCACAATAATATAAATATTATTATCTACTCGTTTCGATATTTTTTTATTAAAAACATAATCACCATCCACCACCGTTAATTTTTGCACATCATATAAACGTGGTTTAGTCCAACAGTTTTGTATGTATGAAATGGTCGCAATTGTTATGACAATAAAAAGTCATGAATACTTAATTGTCATTGTATTTGTTCGTTGAGTATCTACCTATTATATAACATGACGAGGGTTTAACATTTAATTATACATTCTGTATAAGCTATAAACAGTTGATTTACGGTATTCTCTATAGTACTCTACTTTATAATCTTGTAATTATGGGCAATTTATTTTAATAGTTATTAAAAAATCAAATTACTAATAAGTATAATTTTACGCACGTAAAATAAGTTTAAGAGTGCATAACATTATAGAGTATTAGTAAATCTATAAGTTACGTGAAATATTTTAATATTTACTGGGTACCTAAGTTGAATCTCTTGAATGGTTTAGTAAAATTAATTTATATTTTTACACAAAAATATACTACGTGTATAAGTAATTTCAGATTAGTGCAGTCTTCATTAATTATTTGATTTATTAAGTTGACATGATTAATTTAAGATCTAATAATTGATGACCATGCAATGTCAAATGAATATATTATATACGATATGTATAAATTATTTTTACAACATTTTATTTTTATTACCTATACTTATACTTATTGGTAAGGCATATTTAAATAAAAATTTACATACATGTAATTTATTTATGTGTAGGTAAACAAATTGTACGTATAAATTATAGATATAACTACATATTATAATCTATAATTATGCATATCTATTATCGATATATTTTTTTAAATACTTTATTAATACTCGATTTTTACCTTATTGAATTATTCGTTACAGTAGATGCTAGGTAAATGATATTTTAATGTCTCAACTTCAACTAATACTAATACTTACATTAATTCGCTACACACAGCTTGTATAGGTACAAGGCGATCCATTTAAGTGTTTAAACCCAGTGAAGTATTCATGGAGGGAGGTGTCCAGAGAACCCTCCCCCAGGACCAAAAAAATATAATAACTATTTAGAAATATTAATTGAATAAAGTATACTTTTTTTTTTTTTAAGCCAGCCGTGTATATTTTTTTATTACAATTTTCTATTTATATAATCTATTAATTTCTGTTTTCTTATATCAGTATCTATGTAATGTAAGAGAAATAAAAAAAATGACGGACCTTCCAAACAAAAAAAAAATACGCCACTATCTAAACTATTTATTATTTATTAGTTTTTACTGATTTTAGATATTTTTTTTACATTACGCCATATTATAATGTTCTATATATTACATTATTATATTAATACTTTGAAGCTGGGTACTCAAAAATATTCTAACTTCATATTCTACTTCGGAATTTGAAATTTAAAAAAATACATTGTTGCCACTAAAAAAAAAAAATTAAATATTTAAAAAAAAAAAATTTGTTTTACAGTAACATTAAATTATGTAAAACTAATATTTTTAAAAGTTATAACTTTGCGATATACCTAAGTATAAACACTTAAACAAATCACCTTGTATACATAAATATGTGTAAAATAGTCATTAGTTTTAACGACTTAACACGTCTCATAAGTGATTTATTTCTAAAATGTTTTAACCATATAGTTTAATCTATAATATCATGCAGGTTTTCAAAACCATAATAATAATTAGGTTTCTATTCTAGGATACCCCCTCCCACCACCAAATTATTTGTAGCAATTATGGACTCGCCACGTGTATATTCAATATATACATATTACCGCTTATATCCAAATGCAATAAATAGGCCTTGTAAAATAAAGAATTGCTTTTAAATACCGAGTACGAATATTAAGTGGGTGGATGAAGAGAAACGTTTATCTCACCGACACGTATTAAAAAAAAAAAACTATTTCCTCGCAATAATATATTTAAAACATAGTGTTAAATATATATTAAGTGACAAATAATTACCATAATTTTAATTTACTAATAATACAATCGATTTCAATATTGCTTTTAACATATTATATATCCTATTTTAAACACATTCGTGCATCTATACAATATTTTAAACAATTAATTTTATATTTCCATTCTCGTATGCATTATAATATAATATAATTATCGAACTTAAATCTACTGATATAATAAAGGTAGTATACCTACGTCCTACATATTGTATTAGTTCTATAAGCTAAATAATATAGTATAATAGTATTATAACTATTACTGTTTGCATATTATGTTAATCAGAATAAGATAAGACATTTAAATGCATAATATATATAGTAGGTATCGTGCAGAGCAGGTCATCAAACTAAAATTTTGATGTTAATATACTGATATTGTTATACTTGAAATTACATTTAAATACTTAGGTACTATTATTGAATATTATTTATATTATATAATTTTCATTTAGTGAATTGTCTATTATTAAATCATTGATACATAACTAGATAGATAATCTAGGTATAAGTACCTAATAAGTTTTACATGTTTCTTTTTTTTGAAAACATTTTGTCATTTACTATATCCTACTAATCATAAACTATCAATCGCAAGCCATTGAAAATTGTTCGTATAACCAACAAACTAGCCTACTCCTTTTCTTCTCAAAAATTCTTCAAAATATATTTTCTAAGGTAAAAATTAAAAGAATTTTATCTTATTTTTATACAGATAAAAAATATAATTCTAATACAAATATTATAAATAGAAAAATAATTCTAAATACCAAGTTTGGTTTCAGCTCTATTAAATAAATACAATTATTGATTATATTGCCTTATCAGTGGAAATAAAACATTTTTTTATAACAGTATTTTTCGACGTATCTATAGCTATAAGACTTTGTTTCTACAAAGTGAAACATGTCACCATGTCCAATATAACCGCAATTCTATATGGATTAACTTATCTTATTACAACGTAACTTTCAAGTAAGTACGCTGTGCGAATGAACTATCCGATACTTATCCTATAAAAACATGTGTTCCTCAGGGAATGATTCTTACACAAACACGCTAAACACAATTTCTATACTACTGACATAGCTAATCATAAAATCATCACAAATAAAGCCATATTTGCAGATAATAATTATACCTATTAAAGATATTCTTACTTAAACATCGACATTGCCATTAATAACTTTCAAATTTCATTTGAATGAACAATGAACTACAAATATCTACTAATAAATATATATAATACTACTATAAGTAATAATATTATATAAACCTACCTATAATTTACGTACCTACATATATATTGTGTTAGCATGATATATTTAAACCCATTAAAGTGAATATAGTCGTAAACGTTTATATACACAGACGCGTGAATTAAAGACAATGACTGCCGTCGGGGCCGTTATATACCTACATAGCCGTTGTATTGGTATAATATAATATGATTATAGGATAATGATATTATTTCGGGGAGTTAGAATTTTGTAAAGTTATCGGACCATTGATGTGTACAAACCATGTGGGTGCACGATAATATTATTATGTACGATTGTATAATATTCGACATGTCACAGTAGATAGTGCCAAGTTTTACATCATAATAATGATGTTTAATATTATAATTTATATTGGACAGCATTATTTGGTCACCGATGTGTACGATATAAATTATATAAAATAAATGTATAATACGCGACAGCAATGATTATTTGTCGATAAATCGATAACGACGTGAGATGTTCGTATCAATCGCCTGTATTATCTCATTATTATTAAAATGGCGCTGTTTTATTTTTATTTTTATGCTGTATACTTATTGCCGTTGAGTCAGTGTCGGTGGAGGGCAGGATGGGTGAATGACTTTTTAATCAAAATAAAATTTGTATACTCCACTTTACTTTATTAAATCTATAGTCGATGATGGCGCGAGGCGCAGAAACAAGCGAATGATGTTGTAATTACGTCATCATAATAAACATGACAAAATAGATAATTATGATGCTTTATCATCATCACAGATAATGTAGTTTAATTACAGTATCCTACGCATCTCCTCTACACTCGTCCTATATTGTAGTTTCCCAATTTTGATTGGTCGATTTTTTTCTTGAATAGTAATAATAATAATAGCAAGTTAATGTCGGCCAATAAGAAGTGGAAAACTAACTATATGATACATGGAAAAAGTGAAACGACATGTGCAGCAACTGTGATAAAGCAATTATATACATATTTTATAGCATGCAGTTTAATAACAACATTAATAGTCAACCGATAACGCGATAGGGCATTATGTTTATATTTTCATATTGTATAAATATTTTATAATAATTAAAATATTTACACCATTTTGGTGGTATGAGTTTAACCCGGGGGAGGGGAATGGGCGAATGACTTTGCGCGTTCGGCCCGCGACGTCGTCCGCAACAGACCGGAGAACCGCTTTGCCGCGACCGGAAACGATATTCTTGCGCGTTCCGTCGCCATTTTCAATGCACCCGTTGTGCTCCGCGGCCAATGGCCGGGACTCCCACTTCCGGGTAGTAGAAACCATGTTTCGGGCGGCTCGGTGAATGCAAATCGGATTCTAATTAATATTGTAACACGCTCGTCGAATCGATGTGCGTCCGTGTGACGTTCCGCGTACAACTAATATTTGTTGTAGTAATAATAATTATAATAATAAAATGTCTGTGTGTGTGTAATAGAAAAACGGCTTCAGTGGCAGCAGGAAGGCGCTTCCGAGAAACAGAAATGCGCGGTGGCGCGATACGGCGCAAACGTGGACGCCACGCGCAGTACGTTAATTACCCGGACCAGCGTTCAAGTCTCCTTTCCACCCGTTTTTAACACTACACTACTACAACGCCCATATTTCGATACCTTAATGAAACGCCACAACGTTCGTCTTCGCAAACGCGATAGCGCGAAGTCGTCGTCGAATCGGACAAACGTGTGTGCATATTTCTCATACGCGTATATATACACATTATATTATTATAGTAATATTCTCGGCTAAAGTACTTATATCATGTATACGCCGCTGCGGCTTAATAATAATAGGCAATATGTAATGTATACACACTGTTTGGAGGTAGGTATAGACCAATGATGTACAGTGTGAAACGCGGTGAGAAGACTGAAACACATATATCATACGAAAATACCAATATGCCTTGAACCGTATATGGACGACCGAGAACGGATACTTAAGGAGTAATTAACAGCGCGCGCGTGTGTAAAATAGGTGTGTAGGCCTCATTAAAAATACCGAAATGATATACACCGTGGCCATTAGTCGTACCTACATAGTATTGCATATTATAAAAGTACTGTATAGTATATAATAGTAATAATAATATTATATACCTACTCGCGCGCGCGCATTTTAATAGAATATTATCATGGCCGATGGTTATGTGTTATGTGCGAGTGATTTTTTAAGTGCACCAACTGTAATCTTCCGCGCCCGTTGTGTAGACATCATAATACATACCAATAAATAATAAAATGTTATGTATATCTTGAACCTATGTAATACAAATATGTATATACACACACGTGCATATAGGTATATATTGAAGATATTTTAGCAGTTCGGCGCGTGTTCTCCATAATAATATAATATTATAATATCTAAATTTTATGTATAGATATATTGCAGCTACACTAAGTTCCCGATATTATTATGATTACGATTCAATTCCAATTTTCGAAGTAATAATATTATATTGGTCGGCTGCCGTGCAAACGGTAATTATTATTATCAGTCATTGCTTATGCTGTCTATAGTACGGGATGATACAGCGCGTAAAATATAAAATATACACCTAAATAACGTATATACGCATTGCGGCGATAGACGGTTGTGGCGGAATACCTATAAAATATTTATACGTGTCTTCGAACAAATTATATCCCGGATTGCAATCACATTGCCCGAAGGGCCATAGTCATTTTTCCGACGACCGGAATGTCGGTCGTCATATCGAAAACAGACCACGATGACGAACTGATAATATATTTTTGTGCGGTTGTTATAGTGTCCTATTTTTATAATAATATGTAATATACACATTTTTAAAGAAATAAAAAAAAAACGACAACAGCTTATTACAACCACAGTATTTTTTTCACCCAATATAAAATATTTAATGTGTACACCTAGGTATAAAAACTTAAAATTTGTGTAAATAGTACCTAAATTTACACGTTATTTGTGTCGTATAAGTACCTACAAACAGTACAAACAAAACAAATTTAATGCAACGATAACGTGTATGTAGCAAATATCTCCCCACAAACGTGTTTCTCTATAGTCCAGCGAATTTTCAATCCAACTAACACAACTGTCTGAATTCCCGCTGTCACATCAAGTTATCAAATAACTCGTATTAGTATATTAAATATATTGAAGATTTCTCCTCATATTTTATACTGTGCCAATCATTTGACTAATAGTGTGGTTTCGAATTCAGAATGGCAAAAACTAAAACAAAATAATTGAAAAAATAATTTATAAACTACAATATAAATAACTTTATGTAATATTATATTATTGGGTAATATTACACCCAATAAATTATTATTAGGCATAAGTGCTATACATTATTTATCATTCTCATTTTAAATAAAACGTTATAAAATTAGTATCACCCAAAACCTGTGAAAAATATCAGTTATTACTTATTAATTTAAACAAACATTTTTTTTTCTTCATATAATTGGCTTGAAAAAAATACAAACCAAATAATTAAGTGAATTATTAAATTTTCGGTTTTTACGGAAAAATTTTTAAAAATATACATTTGAATAAATGTTGCTATAATTATTAATTAATGCTAAAATATTAATTATTACTATATTATCATAGAAACCAGTGTACACTGTAGGAAACATTTTACAATATATGAATATAGTTCCTTTTTTTTACCCATTTCGTTATATCCAGTCACTAATAATAATATACTCTTAATTCAAAATTTTAGAATTTATTTTTCTCATTTACTTAGCGACTTTTTTCATTAATATATATTTACCTTACAGGCCATAGCATTGAAAGTCTTACGGGGTCGTCGGGTCTTGTAATAAGTGGCCTCATCAGAAATCAATTTTGGTTGACCCGAATCGTTCTTTAAATCTATAGAATTTTTCACTTTCGAATCTACGCCTACGTTGCTTATGCAATTTATTTTATTTTTAGTGGTTTATAGTTTTGAACAATATTAGCATTATTTCAAACTGAAATAAAAACGTATAATTTGTAATTATAGGTTATAAATGTATACATTTATGAATTTTAATTTATCATAGTATTTTTTTTTCATTGACGGACCAATTTTGAACCGATTATAAAAAAATAATTTAACTATATTGATGTTCTGAGAATTGATTAAACAATGTTCTTGATTAATGGGCTATTTAAAATAGACAAGGTATAGCGATAACTATAAATTATTCTAATTTAAATAAAAATTACAACATCGACGACAAATTAATAATTTATCATATGAGGATATATAGCCATAAATAGTTATAGTTATTATAAGGATATAAGTAATTTATTATACTATAAGTATATTACAATTTTCAAACGGTTGGATCGTTATTGCCAATTGGCAATTTAAATTGTCAGCTATACTCGTAATTAACCTTATTAGAATCATTATTCTCTTTTAATACCAAAATAATTTAGACGTATCATTTGAATAATTATTTTAACAAATCAATGCAAATTATATTTTTCTTGCAAAAAAAAAAAAAAAAAATTAATCACCTACTTAAAAAAATAATACTTATTCATGAAGTTTACTTTTATAAATATTAGATATATTTATTATCTTTAAACTTTGTATTTTAAAATAGATAGTAAGATAATATATCTATAAATATTATAATGTTTATAGTGAATAATATTAACTACCGTTATAACTATTAATTATGATTTCTTATAATTTATTCATATAATACATTTTGTTTTTGCTATACAAATGAAAATATTTTAAAACATTATATTATTACTTATTATAACTTATAACTGAAAGTTGAAACGTCTTATATTTATAATAATTGTAATATTATACCATTTTATAAACTGCGTAACAGTTGGATACTGTTTATTTATATCAGTCATTATATATATTATTAACGTAACATGCTTTAACGTTGTTTATAGTATTATTGTGAGACTTTGTAGACAAAACTCAATGTAGGTTATTAAATCATATATACTAAGAAATCAACTGATATTTTTATTAAATTTTATAGTTAACTGGAATAAAAACTTATATTCGGGCAAAACAACTTTATATATAAATATATATTCAATATTCATAATACTATTATAACGTGTAAATGTGACTAATAAACTCGAATTGCATTAAATTCAGTGGATAAAGCCATTAATGTCAAAATTCCTCACGGAAGCAATAAATTTCACTATCTCGGAGGCTGACAGTAGGTGGTTTATGTCTTTTTTTTATTTTATGTATTCCTAGATTTTGGAACTACTTTTCATCAGCGTTTTTACTTCTTACTCTTTCCGAGTAGTCTAATAATGGGTTTTTCATCTCTTAATAAAAGTTTAAACATCACGGGTTATTATGGCATAATAAACGAATGTTATTAGGTTATATGGCTCATCTTTACAATACGTTAATAATACGCATGACGTAGGTACTCATAAGATAATAATATATTATACCTATACAATACATCAATTTATGTCGATAGTAATAAAATAAACGAAATACGCTGTTTGTTTTTATTTACAAATAATACTATTCGTTGTTTTATTTCTATTATTTTAATGCGTTCGAGCGGACGTCCCGAAACCGTTTCTTCGTAATGTAATTTTATCGACACCCTCTCTATACGACTTCAAAGTTATCATATCCAGACGACATGAAGTATATATGTATATAATATATTTATTATACAGCCAATCATATATGTTATACACATAAATAATACGCTAGGAAACCTCGGATTGGATAGCAGTTATATCGAAAACGTCAATTTTGACGTTCGTACTCGTGTCGCGGGTGTACATTTCGTTATCGACCGGGGTCGAACTCGTTACATTTATGGGGTGTGTTATATAGTTTCTGGGGAGAGTCATATAGTTCGTATCTGTCTTAAACACACTCACCCCAACACATATAGACACGTTTAAGAATACAATATTATTATATTATGTATACGTATCATATCATACGAATTGTACGTATTGTTGTAAGGAACAACAATGTATACGAACCCGACCCTATCGCAGTGACTTGGCCGACGAAAATCTATAACATGACATCCGAATGCGACCGCATCATCATCACTGTCGTCTCTGCCAAAGTTGTGTTTTTGATTTTTAACAACCCTATTCCATTAGCGGATGAAATGATACATAATACAGCATATAACGCGCACGTGTCGGTGCCGATTACAAGCATATCGACGTCAAACAAAACCAATAAATTCGTCAAACGAACTCATATATTTCCAAGTAATAATATAATATGTGCAGTGTGCACACATAAACCAGACGGAGACACAATCGTTTTATTATATGGCCACTTTTATGTACACAGATTATTTACATTTATAAGTCATAAGAATCATAGACGAATGTCGAGGTGTAAAGAATTCTCTTTTTGCGTGATGGCAGTGCTTATATCACCTTGTTTTCGGGTTAAATATAAATTCTTCAGTTCTGTATGGAATGCTCGCGTCGAAAATGGTACATTTACTGAATAGCAATAATTCAAGGGATTATAATCTATAATATTAAACACTTGTTATCTCGAAAAATATTGACGTTTTTAAGAATATTTTTTTTTATATAATTAACAATTACTTTAAATAATGTATTATCTGTTAATATCAGTATTAAAGGCTAAACTGTTTTGAATAATACAATTTCTATTATAATTTTGAATATTCCAAAGAATAAATAATTTCTGAGAATTATATCTAGTAGTATAATTAAAAATATTTGTTTTATCTTGAAGTTTAGATAGATAAAAGTGGAATAACATAATATGGTTACCAGCTGTAAAATAATGGTTTGCTATTTAAACTTAAGTATTTATATAAAAATTAACTAACGATACAAGATTTGATTTCTGTAAAAATAAAATTATCAGTGACATATTCTACTTTATAATATGAATTAAAAATGTATTTATTGTTATTATTATTACTTATTAATGAAAATTTAAAAAAAGTTAAAACTTTAAAGAATATAAGAAAAATTATTATCCTTTTTCAAAAACTTTATTTTAAGATAACTTTTATAAATAAAAATATTGACGATAACGAGTATTAACTCTTGAAACAATCACTTTGTATAATATGCTATAGGTACTTTTAAAATATTTAATTTAAATTACATATAATAATACACAATACAATACATTTAAGTAATTGAAATTGCTTATACATACATTGTGTTGTATTATATATTGAATTTTGGGAGCGTTGTAGTGAATATGAAACTTTAATTACGTAACTAACCCAATGCAAATTATAATCGTATTATGTTATTAATAAATTTAGTCAAATAAAACTATAATAATTATTAATTATGTTTATGGCTCATTGATATATTGATTTATAATAAGTATATTATAAGCAAAATAAATGCCAAAATAATTTTAAAACAAGTTTTAGGACAATTGTTATTTTTATTTGCTTAAAGTTTTTAATAGAATAATATTTATGAAATTGATTATTTAAAAGCTTTTAAGTTAACTGGCATTTAATTAAGTAAAAACATTTTTTATCAAGTAATTATTTTTTAAACAGTATGACTTGTATGATAATTATACTTGATATAAAATAAGATACCGTATATACACTTGTATCATATAATATTTAATATATTGCGAGGATTATGGTGGGACAGTAATAATTAATAACTTTGTTGATGAGCGGTAAACTCTTTTCTTTTTAAAAATGGAATTAAGGTTAATTACTCAAAAATTGACCAACACTAATCGCATTGTCATGGAAATAACCACGGTCCACGTAGGCAAATATAATATTCATCTAAAAAAAGCACACCTCATAGGTTGCATGGAAACCGACCGTTAAAGTCGCTAATAAAAAAGAAAAAAACGAAGAAGGTCGAATACGTCAATTTTTTCTCCAACATTATAATATACACGTATGATGACAATATTATATGCTTAATTCGGTAACGTTTATTTTTTACATTTTTTATTTTATACAATTATACCTACCTATATTCACCGACAAAATAACACATTCGTTCGGTTCCGACGATAATATACGTACTTCTAAGTGGGTTACATAAATAAACCATTAAGCTCGTCCGGTTGCAGTTGAATATACTCGTGTGTTGTATATATTATGTATATCATGTATTTATTTATTTTTTCAAACACGAGAGAGAGTGATTTATTGACGCGCGGTCTGCGTCTTCTTTTGGATTTTTCCCGTTTTTTGTTTCTTTGGTTATACTTCTATATACGCATAATATATAATATATTGGATGTGTATCGATACCAAATAAAATATACCTTGACAGGCCACACAATTGTTTCACCAGCACCCGAATAACTGTTGTCGTCGCTGTTCGGTGTGTACTTTTTTTGCAATGGTTGCTCGGCGACATTAATAAGATAATCGAAACAATGCTAAAACAAAAAGAATCGACAGACACAAACATACACGTATTGTAAACACATACGCATAACGGATTTTCGTTTTCGAGACGTCACAAATCATTAGGTACAAGCCGACAATATTCTTGTTGCCTCGTTGTACAGCTGGTGTATTACTCTATATATGCACCTACAAAGGTTGTTCAACGACCATTAAATTATAATAATATACATAACTGCCACGACGATCAAAATTCATGAATACATTTTGGTGTGCAAAACTGGCTTATTAACCTTATTAATTGTTTATTCTTTTACATCTTATAAATATCTATATATTATGAATCTCTATAGACGTTGTACTTGTAAACATAACGTGCGTGATATTATCATTGACGGGAGATCGTATCGATTAATCTCTGAATATGTGTACCTACCGTTATATTATTTATAAAAATACTTTTCTACCATATTTATATGTTTTGGTTATTTATATGCACATCATGATCATAATCCATTTTTTTTTTAAATATTATAGTACATGCCTTTATTCAACGTTAAAATTATTTTGATTTTATTTTATATTCTTTAAATATAAATCTCTGATGGCACAACTATTATTGAAATATAAAATATAATATTTCAATCAGATATAGCTATTTTTATACGAGTAGGTTGTATTTAAATTACTTTTTACGTGTTAAATATTTGCCGAAAATACTATCCTAATCTAATTTTATACAATTCTTTTTCAAGTCTATGTTATTTCAAAAAAATGTATTATATATGTTTAATTTTCAAACTGGCTACATTTATTGATTAACGTATAAATGTATACAATTTCTTTGATTTGCTTTATGACACGACTGTTATCAACTATGGCTCATAATATATAATATTATTCGTGCGTAATAATAATAAGAAATCGGCATTTTTGTGCACACTCATCTGTTCGTGTCCCGTGGCTGTTCATTTTTATAATTGATTAATACATGAACTTCATCAAGGGTCCGAATAATTAGCCTCTCTCCCTTTCTATCTCTATTTAACCTTGGCACGGAAATCATAAATCTTCACCCTCACTATAAAAAGTTAATGATGAAATAATGCTTATCCCATGAGTCACAAATCTTCGTTTATTTAATTTCGGTGCTGTTTCTTCTTCGTAACTAAAAGCCACGTATAATAATATACCGTTGTACATAACGTAGGCATATTAATTTATGAATATTATAATAATATTTCATTGTATTACGAGATAAGCTACCGGCCGACATCAAAACATGAAACCGTTTCGTATTATACGTAGATACAGTAATACTGTGTACATAGTAATAGATATATACTACATACAGTACCTACATATACGTACAGGGATTTATGTATTTTATTTTAAAAAAATTCAACAAACCCGTTTAATATCGAAGCAGTATTTCAGATATTTACAATAATAAGAATTAATTCTCTATGAGAACGGCTTCTTTGATATTGTGCAGGCGTTTAACGTAACATAATAATATATACTTATTATTATTGTTAAATTACTACATAAATTTAACGAAATCTCATAGTAAATACACAATTTTATACGGTTATAGGTTTATTGTTCATACATTATTTGTAATGTGCAATTATATACAAATACTAAAGTTTCTTTCTGTGTTAATCGTACATTTCAACAGTGTGTATGTGGTTGATATATATTGTAAATAGAATGTAATAATTGTATCCACTGGCATTGTTCAGACACCAAACAGAGACCATTTAATTGTTTTTTAAATGAACACTGCCAAGTTGAGGATATAATTAAAAGTAATAGATTCAACATCTCCATTTTCGTTTTAACTAACGGTATATTCTTTCCGCCAACACTGCATTTAATTCTTTCATTTTAATGAAGTTTCTGCGAAGCGTGTACGAAACGACTTCAATAAGATACATTATATTTTAATGTATCGCTTAAAAACATTATATATATATATATTATAATATAATTTACACCGCAAACGCATATTAATGAATGCTGTTTGAAGATAAAAAAAAAAAAATGATATTTGACATGATCATATTTCATAAAACTATGAAAATGTTATACTCGAATATAATAATGCAATATCGGTATTGTTATTACTGTTATTAGGTACTTATAATATGGTATAAAATAATATATTATACCGAGGAAATAAAAATAATGCATTTTTTAACAATGCAACAATATATGTATTTTAGATTTTTTTTTAAAGGAAAAAATATTGTATATTTAAAGAATGCGAGATATTTTCCAACAAACCGATAAATATCTCTCGATGTTTTCTTTCGTACATCTTTATTATACCAATATAACTATGTATAATGGACAAATATAGTCGCTGCTTAGGTATACAAACGATTAGTAATGTTAATTTATAACATTAATTTTAAATATTTGTGTATTCACATAAAAATAAAACGCGCGTAATCAGTAGTGTGTGTGTACACGGTATTATTATATATTATTCTTTTAAGAATTACCTTCGAAACATTTATGACAGTAATAATTAATCCCTCGGACGGGCGCCCTATACCTATTATATAACATATAATGCGCGTACACCGTACGCACATAAAACGGTATCCGATACGAGCAGTAGATAAGATTTGTTTATTTTGTTTTTAAATTATTATGTAAACCGTTTTCATTCGAGTATCTATAGTATAATAATATTATAACAGACAAGGAGGAATTTTAGTAATCGAGTATGGCCGCGAGGTAACCGAAAACGATTGAATATACTCATACACACATACACAAACAAATGCCGACGAAAAAAACTAAAAAGTAATTATTTCGTGTTTCGAAACCCAAATGAATAAATACTTTGAATACTACACAACGTACGGATTCCATTGTTTTGATAGATCGTACAATGATAATAATTAAAAAAAAAAAAAACAAAAACAAAACTCGTATCACTTTGTTCTTTCTCGAATGCGTATAGATAATGACAATATGGCATATTATTATAATTCGAGTACACTATTATTTTACAGTGTAGATCGGTAAAACTCTGAGAAGATTCCGTCGCCGCGGCGGTCAGCAGTCGTTATGCCGATTCGACACGATCATTTTATTGTACATCGCCGAATCGCGCTCGTTGTACGACGACGTCGTTCGTTTACCTAACTACCTACCCATATCCCAACAACAGTTTTTTTTTTTTTTTGATTTTTCGGCCGACAATGTGTTAATTGGTTTTCGAAACGCACGTCGCCGTATCCCCGTCTCGATCTCGTGCTCGGCGAGGATTTTAGGAGATCGCGTGAATAGTATGGTATCGTCGTTTTAATAGGTACACATTTTAATATTGATAATACAATATAATGATAATGGCGTTTTTAGTACAACTATACGATTACAATATATTAATAAAGTACCTACAAATTAGCTATTAACAACGATATCGTGTACCATCAGAGTGTAGTTATCGCGCGGGTTACTCGGAGCTGCTGCGAATGTTAATAGTGATATTAATAATAATAATAATAATAATAATAATAAAAATACGACACCCAATCGTTTCATAATATATTTAAGTGGTACTCCATCGTCCGAACGACTACAGATAGCAAAAGAGAGAAACCGTAATAAAATTAATGAATACCTAAGTAATACGACGCGAAAATCGAAAACACATTGTTTTAAAACTATTAACTATAAATTATTATTAATATATTTTTTATACAATACTATAAGTAAATAAATAATTTATCAATAATTAACATGGTGTAATGTTACAAAATAGTTATTTCCAGAAGCTATAAGTTTGTTGTGAACGCAAAAGTTCAAACTCTTATACTGAAAAATTATAATTAATAAAAATTATTTTTAAAATAATACATAATAGATAAGTGATAAGATTAATAATATATAAGTAAAAAATTAATAACTAAGGGTATTACTAATAATATTTTTTTTCAATTACATTAATAGTAATTAATGATTATATAATTTAAAGTTTGTAACAAAATAACGTTAATATTTAATGACATCGCCAAATTAATGTCAACGTTAAAAAGGCTTAGTTTTCAGAATTCTACTCTACATTTTGAAATCAAATATAAATTAGTTTTTTTACGTCTTGTACAGTTATGCTTAGCTTAAACTTAAGTTAATGTATATCTAAATAGAAATAAAATAAAATATTTCTATAACATAAATTTACTAAGACAAATTATTTTTAATAAATTACAATCCAATATTAAAGGATTCATTCCGCATGGTTTTTAACAAACATTTTGAGGTACGAATATTAACTTCTCCTAACTCCATACCATTTGAATACATGTTATGCCTTATAAATGCCATTGTATTAGTTTTATGGGAGTATGAACTATACTATTTATATTAAGGGTTGTGATTTTAAAAACATTTACCAAATATAATCTTTTATTGCCATTTAAATTTACAAACTTAAAATCAATAGAAATCTCTAAATAGAGAAATAATTTTACAGACGTAAAGTCACAATTTAAAATTTAAATCTTTATTATTATTGTTACTACTTTTGTTAGTTTATATTTTAGTACTTATATGAACTATATTATATATTATGGACTATGCGTATACGATAATACATCAAGGAGATCGATTGTATTTACAATGTATATTATTTGATTCCTATAGTTAAAAAATATCTCGAAAATTATCTTAGACATTTGAATGTCTCCTTTTATTTTAGCTTAAAAATTTTTTTTTTCATAATATAATGAATTACATATATTAAATTTTAAATTCTCTTTCTCACATAGTCTAGTTCAAACAAACTTTATATACCACAGAAAATATTTTATTTTATTTTATTTTTTAGTTATTTTGTTATAACCATTGTACAACAATTTAATAGGTGTAACCTAACAATTGATCATAAACATTTCCAAATTTAATCTCATGTATCATCTCACACAAAACACTGTTAAGTTTATTGTGAGATAATACTGGATTATTTAAAAAACAACGTATTCACGACACACGTATTATTATTTAGAAATACTAGATTTTCAAATGCAAGATGACTATGCTGACCATATCGTCGTCGATTGTTACACATTTTAAAAATATGGAAATATACTGTAGACCAGACTGCGACACGTAGATGATAATTTTTTCAGAAACTTGACTGTTGGTAGGTATGTCCTCCGTTATAATATATAAAGCTCCGATGATAGCTGCGATACGATCGGGCTGGATAGTAACATAATACCAAAAAACCGACATCGGCACTCGGCTGTAGCGATGTTCTCGCCAGCACTACCACTATATTCGCACAGCGACGCAGACTTGGCATCGATAAATCGGATCAGTATCAATTCCGATAGAATTCTTTCTGTGTCAGTTTCCGACCAGGTCTTTGGATTCGTATAATATATAATATTATTTTATTGTGTTTCCACATTATTTATATATGTATATTTACACAAATACATAGTTATATATATATATATAACAACGTCATTCACAGATTTTTTACAAATTCCGCAGAGTCCATTTTTTTTTTTCACTCGACAAGTCATCGAATACCATTATTATATTATAAGAGACCGAATGATACGATGCCACGTTGTACATAACCTAATAATATTATGCATTATCCCGTACTTTCGAGTCGACTGCACGAGAAAAATGTTTAATTTTAAATATTTACTAAATAAAAACAGAATGTGATAATATTTTTATCGCTTATTAATTTAAATCATTAAAACAAAAAACACGTTTACTGGGTATAATATTTTTTATTTTTTATTCATATTATACAGGACGAAATAAATACCATACCATTATTATTTTAAAACATGGCGTTAAAATAAAACTGACTATATTTTTTTATTCTCAAAAATCCTTTATTATGCGTAATTAATCTTTCCTTTCCTTTTTATATGTATATATATACGAAAAAATACATAAATATAGTAATACCTTTAAGTACCTGATATTATATAGACGTGTATTCATTATACGTACCTATTAAATTCAGTTTACATAATCAACTGTGTAAAGGGTTGCTTTTCTCAACAACGTAAATCCTAGCTCTTTTAGACAGGTGTTTATTATTCAATGAGCATCAACGGACAATAACGATGTTGCCTTTTTATTTAATGACTGTTGGACTTTTTAAACTGAATTATAAATTGCCGTTTTTTTATTTAAGTATTAATTATTTGCTTGTGATTTAGTTTCGTGCTCAACATTAAAATATTTACTAGACAAATGTACGTAACTGCTTTCAAAGAATTTCATGTCGAAAAAGCGTGATACCTTTTTTACGAGCCTTGTTTTCCTCAACCAGTTTATAATTATTATACATAAGTCACTCGTGACGTAATAAAGAAAAATTAATACGATTATTAAAAAACAAACAAATCCAAGCAACTATCTAATAAGGTGCAATAAAATAACGATTAAACACATCTCCTGCAGTTACTAACTTTCAATGAATTACAGCACTCATGCAGAAAATGTTTAAAGTGCAATATTATTTTATGAACAACGTAATACTATACTTATAATACTTTCATGTGGCTATTTATCTACATATAATATATTATATAAACGAACATATAACGTAATTGAAATTTAATTACCACCATAAAGTACTGAGCCGTAAAACGCCACTTAGATTTATTAATATAAATATAAACTATTTTAAGGATTATCTGTAATGTAAAAATTCTATCGTCAATAAAATAATAATTTTACTTTATATTTTTAATACATATTATTTCATGTTTTATATTCATCTAAAGAATGATGCTATGTTAAATTAATATTATTATCACGCTGGCAAGAAATTAAGTCCACAATAGATTTAGACAGCTAATTTATTTATTTAACTATATAATGCGTTCTTCGTGAAAATGACTACTATGAGAGTAACCTTTAATTATCCAAAGAAAGATAAATGTGCTGAGTCGGCAATCTCCATAAGACATACGGACGAGTTGTTAAAATAAAATAAATATTAAGTACTATTAGTGCGTATAAATTAATTAAAAATGTTAAGTGTTTTATTTTTGATGTTCTTTGTCCGTTTTTATTGTTTTTATATGTACATAGAAAATCATTTCAAAACTATTTGATTTGATGTACCTATACTGAATAATTCACTACAAACCTTTAATTGTATTAATAAACATTGAGTTATGTTCTAATCATCAATAAAACATTAGCCAGTGTCTAATAAGTATTAAAGTAAAATAGTGGATGAGAAAAGGTTTTTTTCAAATATTACACTAGAAAAAAAATGTGCTTATATTAATTTTTGTTTTTATAAAGAAGTGTTCTTCCCTATTCGTGTAATTTGTTCACTCCAAGTTTGAAAATTTGTAATATAAATATTTAATATAGCGTTATTTTGTACTATTATTTGTGATCAGTACCTAATAAAAATAAAGTGTTTAAAGTATACTATTAAACATAATATATATAATGTGTTTTATACATCAAGTCATAATTTAATAAGTTGTAATTTATAACGTTAAGCAAATAGTTAATTATGATTTATTACAACCATCTATAAACTTCATATTTTATAAACTACGATTCTTATATTTATTAAATTAAGTATGATTATATACAATTAAAAACAGTAAAATAATAGATAATAAAAACAATAAACATGTTATACAACGTGTGAATTTGTGAGCAAGCGATATTCGTTTCTCTCGATGATAAACCACAGTAATGAACGAAATCCCCAATTGTGGTAGCCCTAATGGTCGTAAATCATAATATAGAAACTCCAGAGGTAAGTGTCCTGGGATCTAAATGTGTGTGTGTGTTACAAGTATACTTTGTGTTAGGTTGAATATGAGGTAGGCAAGCTTGGGTGGATCTCGTTTAAAAAGTTAATATAAAAAAGTAATCAAATATATTACAGGATAAAGATCTTCCTTGTTAATCGTTATTTGTATTTGGTGCTACCGGTAGATAGCTGATAAAATAATCTAAGCCTGCAAATCAATCTGAATTAAAATCTAAATACGATTTTTATGACTTTAAAATCAAAAAAAAAAAAAAAAAAGTACAAGATTTCGTTAAAAAATGTCCATATATTTCTTTGAAAATCAACAAGTTTACTGAATTATACATGATATATGATCAGAATTAGACCACTGAAATCGTTCATACGATTCAATCAACATAATATATTCAAGTCAGTACACTTTTTTAGCAAATTCGTTTACAAAAATTGAATAATCTGCAATATTTCAAATGACTTGATGTAGTACAACAAATTATTAATTTCATAATTAATATTAAAAAAAGAAAAGTATATGTATATTATACTTATATTACCAATTTTACGGAGCATATTATGTCGAATGAATAAATAAATATCTATTATAATACCCGTCAAACTCCGCAAAACGACTAGACGCAGTGGTGGTGGCATCAAAAAATAAAATTTTACTTTGTATGTCTCCTTTAAAACACGATGGCCGTACCGATGATGATAATAATGATAATAATAATGGTTGTTATATGATGTACGTAAATGTGAAATAATATTATGTATGTAGGGTTTACCATCGACCGGAATGTACGCGAGGGAAAAATCGTTCTACCGTTGCGCAGGGTGGAAGGGGCGCGGGGAAGTGAAACACCGGAAGCACTATTCTATAATCTCGTTCCGAGACTATTTGTGATTTTAAAAAAAAATAAAAATAATACTCACAATTCAACTCAGGTTAATTCTACGGGCGGGCAAACATAATTTTAGAGTTTTAGACTATATAATCGGGATGAACGTGTGTATCATTTTATACGCCTGGAGCCGTATGCGTTCCACTCGTCTACTCGATGTACTGGGTTATATAATTTCGAAAAATTGATATTATATTATATAACGCTGCCGCATGAATACATAAAATAATATCCAAAGTTTGAAATGCTATGCTGTTTAATATGACTATCAGTTACCAAACAACGAGCAGGGTGCCGTCAAATGTATATCTATCGTTGTAAAAGAGAATGTCTTTGCCCATAGATGTTACAGTTAACCAGGCAAAACTACAGAAAATACGTACAAAAGCTGCAAACGCCTAACCAGTTACTATGCGTTTCTGACGCCTCAATAAATGTGCGGAAATAGTTCGATTATATCGTGGGTACCCGTCGTATAGACCTAGTTCAGAATTATCGCGACGATGATGGTCAAATGTGGTTATAATATTTTATACAATGACGTGCGGTATAATATCATTTAAAAATGTAAGCTTTTTAAAATAATCCATCTAGTCAAGATTTTGACATTGGTTTGTTTGATAAGCATATAGTATTTAAAATTGGAGTATTAATTTAGGTTCAATCCACGTATTTATTTTATAATATATTATGCTATAATATACAATTCCAGAGATATTTATACGACGTTTTAGCATTATGTATTTTACCTCGATATATTATAACGTTATATTTTTACAAATAAACGTATAAAACTAATAACTTATTACGGTCCGTAGTTGGGTTAGTAATCCAGTCGTTGTCGAACAAACTGAAATATGATACCGACTGTGGGTTTACGCGATTTGGCTCGGATTTGATTATAGATCCTTCTGAGTGGATAGAAAATTATATTTTATCGTATAACAGTATGGGAGAATTTTTTTTATTTAACAAAATAGATATAGGAACTTTAAAACTGTTTTATTTTGTGTAATATAAAAAGCGTTGTAATAATATTTTAAACGTATTAGTAAGTTATTGTTCTCATAATAATAAATTCGTATAAAAGCATACATTAATTAATTAAATGTAGGTACATAATTAATTTTTTTAATTAAAAATGTTAAATGATATTCGCGATTTTTTTTTTTTTTTTGTATAGATATGTCATTTTTAAATGTTTTCCACACTATTTTAATAATTTATTTTTTCACTCCCATAATATATTATATTTTTTAAACTTCATTCTTTCTACACAATGTGGTTCACTATTCGTTACAGTTTGTAGAGTTTTTGCTCATTGTTTTATGATTTACATATTTAAAAATAAAAAAGTTTTAATTTAATGAACACCGTGGGCGATGAAATTGTTTAGGTGGTTAGAGAAAAAAGTATTTGTCCTTCAGTTTTTGACATTTCATCGTGACGAAATAACATTGCCTATTTTGTAAAATTATGTTAAACTTGTTCAAAAGTTCTAGATTATATAGTATTATTTTACATTGTTATAAACTGAAAATATTTCAACAACTCAACCACATAACATAAAATGAGTTATTAAATTATGTTAAACGGTCGTTTGAAGCATTTATGTCTGTATGTTTACCGTTTTGAGCTATCGTTAAAGTAATAATATAACGCAGTATTTAAATCTCATGAATAATGCACCGTATTCACATACTATAATAGTGTTTAGTTATAAAACAATAAAATGCATATTATGTAGTATGTTCATAATTAATTATTTATGATTTTGGGGTACTACTACTGGCAGATGGTGTAAATTTTTCAATTGTATAGATACATCATCATACAGCGTATATTGCCAATAATATTGTGTCGACGTCAAATTCGTGAATTTTTGACAATTCCCAATATTGTGTATTTATATGACCATAATAAAATCAAAAGGTCGATTGAATGACAACGTCTGTCATGACGATTCATAAATCGTATTATAATCATTATAATATACTCGTTGGTCGAATAATTTATTTTGGTCTATATTGACGCAACTAATATGTGCCAATCACTCCACCCGATCTTCGTCCTTTACCAAATCTAACTTCTCGTCCATTGTTTTTTTGTTAAATTTTTTGAAATGTCTCATCGACGTCGACGTCGTTGTTGCGTGTATAAGTACTTTGTCAGGAATGTACGCAACGGGGAGCCGGAAGAAAACGTATGTATAGAGGAAAATAAAAATAAAAACGTCTCTGCTTGCACATGAGGGGAGGGGGGTTGGCCGTGTAATTTATCATATTATTCACGTGTCATGCGGCAACAACGACGGTGTTATGGTAGTTCGAGCGGACAAACGTACGTATATGTATACATGATTTGTTTTTAGTGGTCAACCAGACGACGATCTAAACAACTTTTAAAAATCTCCGAAAAAAAATATCGTCGTAACCCGTCGTCTGACGTTGTCTTTTACTAATAATAATTATTAATATTAATATACCCTCGCACACCTATGTAACATGTATTATATTGTATTTTAACGCACGCGCGTGTTATGTACGTACTCGACGAGGTGTACACGTGAACTATGACCTCGGTGTTATATATATTATGTATATATATATATAAGTACAAGGTACGTATGCGTTTCACAGTCTCCGTGCAGTTAAGCCGATGACCGCCTCGGTGCAGTGTGTAACATTAGAACTGACAGCTCGCCGGCCGCAGCTTTTAATTCCACAATTTATAACTATTATTTATTAGGTGAGCCTAATCTCGTTCCCGTATAGACGTTCAACGCCATATATCCCATACGTATGTGTTTGCATGTGTGTGTTTGTGTGTGTATGTGTGTGTTATATTTATATGTAACGAAATACGAGCAATGGTATTAATATTATTACAATGTCTGCGAGCTGGTATAAGAACGAGCGAGACAAGGGCAGAAATATTAAACGAAAGAGTGTGAATATATGTGCGATAGAGGAGAGAGAGATAATGACGGAGATGAAAAGATAGATTTTTCCTCGGGGCGATGAGACTTTAAACAGTTGTACACCTATGTAAGAATTATTGTTGAGTATAGGTGTATGTATATATCTGAGTGTACGCACGCGAGAGAGACACTCGTCAAGGACGCGTGTGAGGGGAAAGGTCACCGGACTGCTCGCGATGTAGAGCAAAAACAGTGTAATATCACTGAAGATATTATATTATAATATTATGACCGATTCGTTATTTTCTTCGACTGGAATTTGCATAATTTTTTCTGCCCTTTTGTATTGCATACACACACACACACGATATTATTACAATATTTATCATGTAGGTTTATATCTACATCTAACGTATGATATCGACGAGCGGGTTTTTTTTATAACGCAATATTAATTGACGCGCCTCCCCCGCTTTATAATGTTATTTAGGTACCCACTATTAGCTCCACCGTGCACGGTTATTAAAAACGTTCTGAGTTATTGCAAAACAACAACAATAATAATATCACAGTGCACTAAAAAATCTGTTGCGAACAATAAAATGCGTGGGAGGATTTCGTTTGCTTATCACCTTTAGGCATACGATCTTCTGCAACAATAATATTTATAAGGGCGTATTGGTTCTATCAAAGAACGATTTCGAAACTAACGTGGAATAATATTGTTTTATCGGCTACAACTCACCATATTATTATAGTTTATATTAAAATATTATATTATTATTATGTAGGTACTATATCCATGATAATAACAATAATAATATAACGCGCTGCAAATTCTACATGTATCGATGTAAGTACCGATTGTATTGTAATATAAAAACGATCTCCTGCCAAACTTCATAATATATTATTATTATATATTTATAAAATATATAAAGGTATGACTTGGTGGTAACTGCGGAACACGTATATTGGAAGCACCGTCGCCCCAGCCGCACGCTTTTCTATACAACAATTATTGTTATTATTCATACTAATAATAATAATAATAATTGTTGAAACAATCGACAAACGTAACACTTCTGTTACCGATTTCGCCTGGATACACTGTGTTTGTCACGACAGGTGGTGCTTGCTCGGAATACTGTTCAAAATTTGTATAATATTATGCAAAACATAGTTGCGATAATATTCGGTTTCTAATTTTATTTTTATGTAAGTACCGCATTATTTATGATAAATATTGTATCTGGTATAAAAAATCCTATAATATTTTTTATGCGTAAAATGTATATGTAGGTACATATAATACCTTAAGATCGAAAACAATGAGTCATTATGCCGCTGACGAATAAAATAGTTAATACTTAGTAAAGTTAAAGCGAAGTTTTTAATTTTTTACTACAGTAAAATTGTGTAATTAGCAATATTCTTAAGGCTGTTGTGGTATAATTAAATGAAAAAAACAGGCTCGGTGAATTAGACAGTTATGGGTATATTAAAATATTACGTTTAGGTTTAATAAAGTATTCTGATGTAAAAGGGACAATAAATTAAATAGACGTTGAAAAAAAAATGGAATGTTTAAACAAACACTCGACAATATTTTTTCAGTTCTTTAAACCAACCAAACGGATTGGAATAATTAATTGCCATTTTGTCGAAACAAACGAATTTACATTTTTATTGTTTTTAACCAGCCCTTTCCATCCGTCACATGATTGTAAATTAAAACAGTTAAATATAAAAATTACTTTCTATCTTTAATATTTCGAGTAGAGTAAATAATAATACACCAAGCCAAATAGGTGTAAATACTGCGGTATTTGGTTCAAAAACATAATATAATATTGTTTTATACACGTAAATAAACTATATTATGTCGCACATTACGGCACAATCACTCGCTGTTCATGTGCGTACCTATATGACAATACCCTGAGGTGTAACCTACGTGCATATAATATACCTATAATATTAAATTATTTAGGTATCTACAGTGTACTATTAAGGGACACTATTCAGTCGAATACAGAGATTTTTATCAAAACACGAATATTGCGGTTTTTAACTGTCGTATAAATCAAATTTAGTTTAGCTGAGATGTCAATTTTTTTTTTCTTGGAGATACTTCTTGTTTTCCTGTCATGTACATAACAGTATTATAGTGCTGCTGCACGGGAGATACTATCTTGGCAAAATTAGCCAAACGTCGTGAGTGTTTCAGCCCAGTTTTTAGTCTCAAATATTGTATATTTTTTTTGTGATAAACGAGTTTTTACAAAATTCTAACAACGATTATAAATTTTCTCGTGACGGTGGAACACGAAAACGCTAAATTAGTAGATACAGTTCTGTAAAAATAAAATTGTCTAATGAGTGAAAAAAATATTTGGTAAAATATATGATAGTTTCAAAAGCATGTAAGGTGCACGCACATTTATACAAAAATATAAAATATAATATTATAATTTATAATATTATTTTTGCGAAGAGATATTTTTCAAAATTTAACCTTATTCAAACGTACTACGAAAACCATTTTTGGCCGACGGATATTTGTGTTAAACGTTGTCTAGTATTGATTAAGTCTTATGTACGCACTATCGGACGAGGTTCTTTCCTATAGAAGGTATTCAGTTATATACTTCTATCGCTTTACACTGAACGACTTATTGAGTCAGGACAGCGTTACGGTAACGTCTTAAACAGCGTCCGATACAATGATGATAGTATTTATATGGGTTGGGTTGGAATTGTTGGAAACATACCGTTTTGAAGGTAAAGTGTAATAGTCGTTGGGCGTGTTGTAATATTATTATAGCGATAATATTATTTGGATTGCTTGAAAAGACGGTTTTCGTATATAGACACATAGTATACCTATAACGTTAACGTGTTCATTTAAAATGTTTATTTTCGCGGTCGTACCTATACTGCAACGTGGGCAGCGACTGCGATATGTGCAACGTTTTCGCACAGCAAGCTTAAGTTTTTTTTCCTTCCAGATTGCAGTGAGCATCTTTCGGTGTATACGATCGCTGGAAAAAATAATACGTGCTCTACAGACGTCAGTTTTATTACGGAAATCCACCTATTCGAAATAACATTACGAGCTTTTCGGTTACTATGCTTTCGTAAATCATCACTCAAAGCTTCGTTGCGGTGTTTGTTTAAAATACAATATGCAACTATCACTTTAAGTGTATAAAAAATTTACAATATATAGACAAAATACTGTGATATAGGACACTATCATATAAGATCCAATAATAATTTCTATAACTGTATTCATTTAGTATAACCACTGCTGGACAATCCGGAAAGATGTCTAAACCGGATTTGGCCCAGAGACCAGCATAATATAAATTTGTGCAAATCAAATTAATAAACAACGTGAAGGGTGTCCCGTGTCACGGTGAAATTTTCCACTTGAGGTTTTTTGGGCATTATTTTTTTATTGCTATAATGCGTCGTTTCTTTTGGTAATATTATACTCGTATTGTATACTCGTCTTATACCTACGTATGAAGAGATTTTAAATATTTATAAACAACGCGGAAATCGTTTATTGCAATAATGACAATATTACGATCTTAACGCTCTTAACGCCTGTTGTGTTTTGCTATACGCGTATAACATTTATACGACTCTGTCGCGAGTCGTCCGCAGGCATTTCGATTAGGTTCTTCGTGCACACAGGCTCGCGCACACACTCACTCGCGGCGTTTCTATACAGAAGAACGCGTAATACACTCGTGCGCGGTGTATTTATATATGCATATATAATATTATTATACGTGTCGTTGGTATATATGCGCACCGCACATACAATATGCATATAATAATAATATAATAACGTATAAGAAACAGGACTATCGGCCCGCGGAAAAAAATATCGGTCTGACGTGTGTAATTTCTTCGGGTCCGGCCCGGGCCTGACGCTTGTTCGGCTCCGGGCGGGACCGGTATTTATTAAAAAAAATAATATATAATAATATTACAATGTTATTAATTGTCCACGGTTTGGACGACGACGCTCTGGGAACCCACCGCCGCCGCCGCCGCCGCCGCCGACTCAGAGTGATGACCGCACCGTGCACGTCGCGCCCCGCTCTGTAGACGCGTGTTATTGTACACTCGCATATAATATATACGTAATTTAGGTACATAGGTATACCTATAATAACAATATCGTAATAGTTAGTACCTAAATTATATTTATACGACGCGGTAGCCGACGCGCCGTCGCCGCCACCGCCGCCTCCGTATGGGTTTACGTTAGTTATGTTTTCTCAAATTCTTTTTTCGGCTTATTATTATTATTTTTTCATTTTTTTTTTTTCTAATATCTTTGAAAACCAATTAATAAATGAATACTACAAATAAAGTGTTTATGTTTATACGTGCACACTATATGAATGTTGTAGTATAATGACAATGGCCTCGGGAGTGTTTGCTGACATGTTCGCATCACCCCATAACGTTCCCACATATATGAACCAGATAAACGTATATGAGAAAAAACGATTCAAATGAAAAAAACAGTTATCCAGTATACACACGTGCACACCTACGTAAAATAATAATAATAACAATAATAATATACTCACGGGAACTAAAATGTGTGTGTGTTTACGCGCGCGCGCGCCGGCAGTCTTAAACCATTTCTACAACATAACACCGTCGAAAGCGACTCTGTATAAGTATAAAATAATTTAATATACCTATATTTAGCTATGTGAATATGTGCGAGAAGACGAGTATTTAGACGTGTGTGCGCGATCTATTTACTAGTATCACACGCAGGTATTGTATCATTATTTACACAGAACTCGCCGCGATTTTCGTAGGTATAAATATGCCAGCGAAAATGATTAATTTTCGTCCAATTTAATGTCATGAAAAGTACTTAATATTCGTATATATAAAGGAAGTGATGTAATGATTTCGTTTAAACGTTGAGAATTCATAACTTTGCGCATGTATATACCTATCTATTATATATTTGATAGAGATAAATCATAAATGTTTCGCACTTATTTGGAAAAAAATTCAATAAATAAGCTATATCAATTTTATGTGTATTAAATAACGCGTAATAGAGACGTAAAATGAAAATAATGTTTAAAAAAATAATGTATAGTAATATAATCAAAGGTGGGCATTAATTAGTTAAAAAGTTAATATTTTTTAAGCTTTTTAACTTAACTATTTAGTTTATGTTCCAATCAACTTATGAACTTTGGAATTTAATTGACAGTTGACATAACTTAGCCTTTTGCAGTTGATTTTTTAATAAAATTATGAATTATAAATTGTATTGTTTTAATGTTTTTGACCTTTAACTGCTATATTCTATAAAAAAATAATATTTGTTAAATTATTAATTTGAAATGTGTATAGTTTAAATTAATAAATAATAGATATATCATGTAACGTAGAAGATTATTTACTATTTACACTGCACATTGTGCATTATGATAAAAATTAAATAAAATTGTTTTTTATAATTTAGTAAATTAGAAAGACATAAGTAATCATTCTTTATGTGATTTACATATTTAAAAAAAAATAATATTTTTTAAACTGAGTTAAGTTAGTATTTTTTTCTGTATTAAATGTTAACTTATCGAATTAAATTTATAATTTGTTAACGATTAACTTCTAACTTATTGAACTTGTGCTCTTTTAACTTAAACAAGCTTGAGTTAAATATTTTCATTAACTTGTCCACCTTTGAATATAATCAATTATATAAAAAAATCTGGTAATTTGGTTACTAACAATCAAAATATTACACACTATTAAAACAGTACGAACGGCTAAACATTTATTTTATAAAGTTGTTTTTTTCCTAAGGAAGTTTTACAAAAACCATTAACTTGAGTATTTCGACTCCGATCTCGGCTTTCGGACGAACTAACTAAATGGCCTAAGATAAATGGTCTTTTAGGCGTAGGTATTTTGAACGATTGTTTGTAGGTTTTTTTTCTCTAACTTACTGCAATATACACTATCTATATATGTGCTAACTATAGAATGTTAAACCACATGTTAAAATGCACGTTTAATGGTTTCTGAACAGTTTTAAAACTATTATGTAATGTTTTCATACGATTAAGTCAATCCTTATGAATAATAATTTTCCGGTTTATGTAAACGTGTTCATTAAAACACCTGCATACTTGTGTGGTGCAAAAGATAATATAATAAAGTTCAAACGTGTTAAATTCGTTTAAACTCATTGTTTTGAATAATTTAAAATGTATAATGATGTATAATTCATCTAAAATCGAACAGAGTTTTAATTTACAGGTGATATTAAATTCGTATTATTTGTATAATTGTATCTATATACATTTTGCTTATTTTAATTTGGTGTACCACTATAAATATAAAAGTATAGATTATAGAATATTTATTGAATATTTAACCATTAAAACATCAAGGAAATATTTTTAAAAGTTGTATAAACATATAAATATAGTTTTATATTCTTTATTTCCTCCATATACCACAGACATTTTCCTTGAAACTTAAACACGAGAATTCTGATTTCATAATTTGTTATAAAACGTATTAAGAATTTTAAAAATATGTTTATAAAATAATTACGATTAAAATTAAATTTTGATATAAAAATTCAAGATACGCATACTTGATATTTTTTGACAACGAAATTTGCACAAATATTATTGTGCACACATGGTCTGCAAAATGAAAATAAAAACGTTAATTTATTAAGTTTATCAAAATAAAAATTAGCCATGGAACAATGTGATTGGGGGCGGAGATGGGGTGTGGTAAGAAAACTTGTTATGGTTTCTAAGAGACGTTAATTTACTTGTTCGGTTAATTTTTTGGTCGGTACGTAATTGATTCCGGTTTGACCTCAACGTATTTATTGTACACACATGCACTCACAGTTATTTAATATTCTTATGTAAATGAGCCACATGTATTTCCCTTTTCTTATTTCGGTTTTTTTCCTCTTATTTCTCATTCGACAAGGAACATTCAACAAGCCCCCGGGGTTCAGGGGCCGTACAAAAATTCTAAATGCATTTTCGCTTCTAGCAGACAAGACGTATTATATTAATAGTCATATAAGTCGTTTTTATTGACTTGGACAACGCCATTTCGTGTTGAAAATATAAAACAAAAATAATTTATTATTGAATTAAAAACGCATATATGTACTTACTACATATAAATATGTATTTTTGTTGTCCATCATATTTTGGTATTAATACCAACTAAATAATATAATTACAGTGTGCATACGTTATTTGAGAGCGTGTCACGATGTATCGTGTGAAATGAGGCAATAGTTGCAAACTAGTTTTTTTAAAGATTGTCAATGATACTCTCATACGTTATCGTTAGTTAGTCACCAGTAGTTATAATATCGTGCTCCAGTTCCAGTTTTCTGATGAAATACTTCAATAAACAATAAAAATCGTTTTAAAATCGTCATATCGTTATAATATTAAAAGCATTCCATAATAACTTACTATTATTCTATACAGTTTCAAAATAAATCGTAAATAACTATAATTTCAATTATCAGAAAATATTTTTTAATTACTTCATTAATATTATGTTTAAAAAAAACCATAAAAATAAAAATTGAGAAATGAGAATATTAGTAATCGATTTTAATATACGGTGTTTATAGGTATTTCTGTTTGTTAACTGGATCAACTGGATTATTTTTTGCGCTATAATTTTTTCGTAAGGTTATTATTTTACATTTAAATTTTATCTATTTAGAAAACATACAACTATTTATTATACATAAGACACAATATTTAAACTTTATTAATTTTCAAAATAGTATTCGTTAAAATAACCAGATAGGCAACCAAACATTAGGTTCAAATTGCATAACCAAAACTCCTATAAATATTCAATATTTATAATAATGATGTTACATTTATGTATCTATAATTTATTTCAGATTTTATCTTTATTGACATAAAACATCGATTTATTATTGTTTAGGTGCAGTAAAAAGTATTATTTTTAAAATATAGTCAATTTATGAATTTTAAATAATTATTCATTTCAAAAATCAAAATTTATCATTTTATACTATATTATTTTTACCATCGATAGATAAAGCAAATAAAGAAAAAGAAAAATAATAGGTAGATAGTACAATGATATTGACCAACTGAAATGTTCACACATAAATACATATGTAATAATATTAGTGATACAATGTAAACAATTAAGTGGATATTGAATTTCTGAGAAACAGATAAACCTTCCATTGAATATAAAATAAATTGAAAATATACCTTTATTTATACGGTTAATGTATAGTTTACTGTATTCAGCGAAAATAGAACATCCATTAATGTTCATTGATTATACCATAGGTTATTGCGTAATGTTAAACTTTTTCTTTGTGTATTTTAGTTATAAATACTTACATATATAAATATGTAGATATTATGTTATGCTATGTATATATTTTAAAATACATTTTTAATTTAATTTTAATTTTGTTTATTAAACTATAAGCAAAAATCAAATATAACGTATTATCATGAAATATTTAATTAAAGGTAAATAATTAAATTAATTATGTATCTCGTTAAAATTTAAAATTGTGTAAGTATAATATTATAAAATATATTTATGTTGTTATCGAACATGTTTGCTACTGGCTATACCGACTATAGCTATAGTAATCATAATAGTATAATACATAATTAAAATTATTCGCATACGCTCAAGTGAAGTTTATAATTACATACAATACCAATGATTAATTATGACAGTAAAATTAGATACATACCTATAAATTGTCTGCAAACAATAACGATTTGGTATTAAATGCATTGCACAATTCCACTTTCAGGTTTAATATTATAATTTACAGTTTTCATAATATTTTATCTAGTTTAGTAATATGAAATTTAAAATCATACGATATATATTATAATATGGTGTAAAAAAAAATCAAAACTATCTATATTTCAGTCATATTTAACACAAGTGTACAGCGTGTATTGAGTTAAACTTACACATATAGTTTAAATTAGAATGAATAATAAATTAATGTGACCGGAATACTTTCTTAAAAAAGTACTTACAAAAAAAAATCACTCACAACAAATTATAAAAGCACTAATTCACTTTACATTCTGATTATAATGTATTATTAATGACTCTTACATCTGTACATTTTTAAATGAAGTTCTTAGTTTAGTGATTCTTATTAATTTTTAATTTAATTTTAATTTTTCTGTATCTAATTAGTCAGTTGTGATACAAATATTGTAATAACTATATGAATATATTGTCTTTAAAATTAAAATATAACTTATAATCTTTTACTATTCAACATAGTATTAATTTTATTAAAGAGCTCAAATCATTCTGTTACCTAAACGTCATAAATCATAATAAAATTGAACCCTAGATTAAAATTTTTTTTAAACCTACTGAACAATACTCTACAATTACACATGATTTATTAGACTGCATATAATGATGAATATTTGCAGCAAATAGATAATTACGTTATCGCATTCATTAATAGATCAATATTGACATTGGATATGGTTGAAAAATTCAATAAATCTATTAAATCAAATATTATGAAAACTATATTTATTTCTAAATTTTGAATTTCCTAATTCATATTAAAAGATTGTACAATTTGGTAATATATGCATTTAAAATTAATAAAGTTATACAAAAATGTTAAGTACCTATACAAAATAAGAGTTTCACTTTAAAAAATCTGTTATGTAAATGAATCAAGTACTTGGAATGTATTTTCCTAGAAAATCCAAATAAAAAAAAAATATCGAATTTGTATCAAAATTTGGAACTCTATAATAGTAATTATCATAATTAAACATTCGTCTCAAAAATAAAAATAAAACAACCAATATTATATAGGTACTCGTAATTTGGAAAATTTAAATCTACTGATAGAATATTTGCGATCATCGAAAAACTGTAAAAAAATAATTTAATCGATAAAATCTGGTACAATATAATATTATAACATTTATAACATTATCGTATGTGAAAAAATAATAAAATAAATGACATGATGGTAATTTCTTAAAATACATAATCCTAAAATGTTCAAACAATCCGTGAATTACATTTAGTGGTCGATAGTGAAACAAATGTAACAAAATAACCAACAACATTGAAAGGGAAAAAAGTAATCGTCATAAGCCCTAGTAACTATACGTGAGTACTAATTTCCTAGCTATAGCTTCTATATCGGAGTTGAAAGCAACGTGTTTACTAGCATGAAAGTTTAAATGATAATAAAAATAAAACGAATATTGATATACGGGTAGTGCCTGCTCGATTTTAAAATTTAACCAACTCGCACATCGTTTTATTATTTTTATTGTTCTCTTTAGATCAAGTAATATAACTATTTTATTAATTGACTTATATGTTATTTAATATTTATACTGCATAATAGATGTTTTAATAGTGTTTTTTTTTTTCAGATATGCACCGCACCAGAGTTGCCCGATTGCGGCTCGAATACAGGTAGTCGTATTTTATCCCAAATATAAGTATCCCGATTGCGTCCAAAGACGAATTGGTTCACAAAATACCTTATAATTAATAAAATAAAGTCAATATTTTAAATACTGTATAAATGTGTATTGGACGTATTTGTGTTTAAAATTCAAACTTTTATTATAATATTATGAAGTACGTCGATATACCTAAATTATTATAAAATAATTATAAATAAAAATAATATTTAAACACATGGAAAGTATACTATAATATAATTCTTTCTCAACGGATATAATAAAATAAATTGTTTACAATAAAAAGAGATATAAAGTACAATTATTAATTTGTCAATAAATAGGTATCTAGTTAAATATTAAACCACTTAAATAGTATTTCCTACCTACTATGGACAGGCCGCAATCGGGATAGGCAAAAAGGTAAAAATTTTACTTTGGGCCGCAATCGGGCGACGTCCCACCGTACGTACATACAATATGTGTGTATGACTCATTTTACCGTAATTTTTACTATAATTGATTGATTCTGATTCATTTTTTGAAATATAATTTTAGATTGTTATCATTTTATTCAGGATAAACAAAAATTTGCAATAATTCGTAGTACTATTGGATTTACCTAAAATGAAAATATTCGTTTTCGTATTTTTTAAAAACCAAATATATAGCCAATTCATAGAACTAATTTATGTAAATATTTTAAAAGTTGAATGCCACTAATTTCCATTAAGAATTCAAATACAGTTGTGTATATTTTGGCAGGAGTCAGCTGGTTAGGTAAGAGAAGTATATTAATGTATTATAATACATGTTATAGGTAGGCGGGTACATATAAGAACGATGACAAACACAGCGAAACACTCTGTATATAGTATATGTAACTAGTAATGAATCCAATATATTATAATATAGTTTACCAACTCTACGCTAAACCCATGAAATCATGTAGTTGTACATTTTTATTTTTATTTTTTTTTTTATATAAGTAACAGGATAGATTTTTCCTTTTTTTTTTAATAAAAAATTACCATTTTTTTTCATCTTATTCAACACTTTAATTAATTGCTAAACATATTATGAAATAATAACATGTACTTAAAAAAAATATTCTCGTTTAAAATTCACGTTTTTCAACAATTACTGCTTATTATAATGTCCAATATAGTTAGCTTATCTGTACATTTGACTGTATACATACATAATAATACTAGTGTTTCACAGCAGCTGCAGTTATCTACAACTTGGAATATCTAATCAAATGCGTCAGGTAGATAAATACGAGAGATAAATAATATTATAATTGGTAATTCGCTGTTTTTTTTTCTAAAAACTTTTGTCGTATCATTGATTTAGATGAATAAAATATATGAATTATTAGGTATATATATAGTAACACAATGAGTAAAGAATAAGTAGTTTTCTTTAAGTTGATTTCTAAATGAATTTATAAATGTCATATAGTCCAGTTTTATTACATTTTGGTGCATCCATAACATTTATATATTATCATAATGTACTTAAAAGTTGTTTATGCGTTTACAGAGAAAAACAACAAGAACACAGTAGAACGTTTTAAAGACGCTCTGTTTAATTATACACCGACATACTCGTTCTAACATAAGAACTTAATTAAAAATAAATTTTTACAATAATAGTATAGAATATTATCCATGATAGATAGGTAAGTAGCTAGGAAGTTACAGGTATTTGATTTACATTCGTATAAGCTGATCAAATTATCATTAAATAATTATTTATTTGTTTTTACGACTTGTGTGCAAAGTAATAGTACCTATTCATGCTAATGAAATTGCAAAATTAAAATTAAAATGTATATAATTAATGCAGTTAAAGCATTCTTTTAACAAATTTGTTTAAAATAAAACTATATTTACTAATATAAGAATTATTAACTATTAATAGACTTCATTTTTATTAACCGTAGGTAACGACTAATAAATTATAGCTATAAAAATGAAAATATTTTACGTTTTAAATTACTTAACATACCTCATTAATAAAGTAGCAGCAACAAAATAAATAGAAATTGAAAATTGAAAACACAAAATAACAGATTTACGTAGATAGTCGAGATCAGTGGAAATATAAATATATACTTATCGTATGTGGAACACTAAACAATAATATTACTAAATCTTATTTCGTGCGAATGTAAAAAACCATTAAAATAACATTTTGATACAAAACCTCGTTAGAAATTGATTGCATACAAATTACAAAAGCTATAAGAAAAAACAACATGTCGACTCGGTTTCAATTTTAAACAGTTAAGTAAACAATATTTTAATCAACGATGGTTAAATATTTAAAACGAATCCCATGGATCGTTTATGCCAACTACATTACATTTTTTAACATGACGAATTTCGTATACGATGATAAACAAAATATAATATATCCGATGTTTCAAGTCAGATGGGTTTCAGCCCGAGCTAAAAAAACGTGTCGGTCAATAAATATATTTTTTTGAATAATTGTTTTTACACGAAATTAATTTAACATAAAATACACATAATATAGGTAACTATAATTAACGATATTATTTCAAATAGATTATTTACAATGAAAAATGACATAACCCAATAACAGCGTGGCAATGGTATAAATATCCGCATCGGCCATTTTGTTTTTATTCATATTATTTCATAATCAACTAGCTATTACACCTGCACAATAACGTTGAGTCTCGTCTGAAACGAATTTAGCTATGTAGTTTTTTGTACATATTTATTTTCAACAACTGCCATGCTAGTTGCTCTTGTTATACCTAAAGGGTAGTTTTTCATGTCCGTCAATAGTGATTATCTGATGTACACCTACTGTCTGATTATTATTTAGCTATGGTTGAATTCATAAAAATCCATCCCCAGGCTATACGTGTACAATAGGTAGGTACTATACATTATGATTATTGCTTCTGAATGTATTTAGTATTTTGTTTTTATCCTTTCTCAACAGATGTTTTTTTTTCGTTTATTATCATAATGTCATTGCAGGTTATAATTTAACCAGTATGAAATTTCATAATAAACTAACCACATTTTACCTTTTAATAAATCCATTTTCTTCTCGTTAACTCCAATATTTATTATTATCTTTAATTTGCCTTTTCGAGATAATAACTTAAAAAAAAAAAAAATGAAAATTATATAGCTATTGATTGAATCAAATCACATTAAAGAGTAGATATCTACAACTGGTATGCTTAAATATAATTGCATAGCTCGCAATCAAATATATATATATATAATGAAACAACATTTATTAATCGGATAGAAAGACGATGATGTATTGATGTAATAAAATTATTCAATATCCTTAAAGTAGGCAACTATTGTCTAACAATAGGAGTGATGTTCTCACTGTTAGCTGTGAGAACCAAAAAACATTGTCCAAAAGGCAAAAACATCACGCGCTGTCATAAAATCTCTGTTTTTATTTCCAAGGGTGGATTTAACTATTTGCCGCCCCTACAAAAAAAAAAAATTGCCACCTTTATTTAAAAAAAAAAATCACCTCTGTACAACAAAATTTTCTAACATAATAAACATTTTCTATGTATTAAGCAATTATTTTTTCATTTAACTTAAATTCAATAACAAATTTTTTGATCCAAGTATAATATTTTTTCTTTATTCTTATTATACGAGAAAAAAATAATAATAAATTTATTAAATTATTATTTTGCTATATTAGTAGTTTTAAAGTTAATTATTTATTTTAAAATTGAAAAATTCAAGAAAAAATGTTTTCTATACATGACAAAATAAAAATAAAATACAATTTTGCTGCATATAACAAGCCGCCCTCCAAAAATTTGCCATCCTATGCGACTGCGTAGTTCGCACTGTTCGCACCGCCTTAAATCCATCCCTGTTCATTTCCATGAAATTTACACTCGACAAGAATCTTCATAAAACAGTTTAAGGTTTAATGCATCGTGTGATATGTAATTAAAACGATAGTTCTATTCCATCTTATTTAGAATAAACAGTTATCAAAATAAGAAGAAAATAAATAGAAATAAAAAGATTTCTTCGTTTTCCAAGTTAAACCACAGATTTCTGAATATTCAAAATATTACTGAAAACCTTGCAATAACAGTTTTCAGCCATATATAGTTTACTTACCTGTTTAATTTTTAAACACAGCATTGTGAATTTTTTTTAATTGTATTTATTTAACGTCACATGACGTAACAGACCATAATACTTCAACAAATGTAATAGTCTGATATATTATACTCACAAATTCACGATCGGGTTTATTTTTTGCAAAAAAAACCTATATATTTATGCATTGAGAAACTCATTTCAATAAAATAAAAAATTGAGGGTGTTTTTCGGTTATTCTCATTACCATAAACTACACAAAGAGTAACTCTTCTTTAACATCCTTATAAATACCACTTCTACTCGTAAATAACGATAAGTAATGATTTTGTACTGCAGTCGATACATTATAGTAATAAAATTACAACTTACTATAATTAACCACAAATGGCACGAACGGTGAGGGTATAGGAACACATGCCCCCCTAAATTTTCTCTTTGCTTGTGGTGGCATATACAAGGGTGTACAGAGTTATCATTTAACTAACAGTGTTATATAAACGAGCGATTCTATGTCTCCACAAAAAAAAACCCAAAGTGGTGAGCGTAACAATATTATCATTATTATTATTATGTGTCTGTACACAACGCGGGCCGTAGCCCTCAGACTGTTTTCGTGTCGAGCAAATGACCGTAAATTGCGTCTGACAGCTCTCCGAAACTCATCACAATCTCATTAGGTCGATGTGATATTATATGTCTTGCTGGAGTCCAGCCGGTCGATTTGTGCAGTGCGAGAGGGCGCGCGCGTGTGTGTTTTTTTTTTTTTGTTTTGTTGTTGTCATTGAAAATTACACAGGTATGATTGCTAATTGCCTGGCAGAATACCTGTAATTTTACGTTTTCCGGCCGTTTTGTCGGCGACAAAATTACGACGACCACGGGCTACCTGCGGGGCCTCTAATGTGTAACTGGATACTATTAGTGACCACGAATTCATATTATTATACACACAAAACTCCGTCAAATTCCTCGCGGTCGCGTATACGTCGCACCGCCACCGCAGTGGGAACAAAACACGGTAATATTGTAATCAACGTCTTTTTTTTTATTTCTCTCGTGTGGTGTGTTTTTGTCTCACCGGTATTTTTTTTGTTTATTTCGTTTTCTGTTTTCTGTTTTTTTTTTTTTATTTACGTTTATACTTGTTCACAAGTTTTTTCTTATTCTTTTAGTATTAGAACCGTGCGTATCTCTTACGACGATCGTTACGTGTAATTGACAAGACATTTACGTTTTATGAAAATGATACCGTGAGTAATGTGCATTGTGCACTTAAATATTGTTTATATTTTACAGTGAACACTGCTCGAGTGAGTTCACGTACGGTCAACAGCTGCAGCAGTTAACTATACTGATCTCTGCCGTTTAAAAAAATCTAGCAACTTTAGCAGTGCACACGCTAAAAAATTGTATAATTTGTTGTAAACACATTTTATACGCCCGAAATCTTTGAAAAAAGAAAAATTACGATTTCAATGCAAATCGCTGTACTATAAAACGTATTTAAAGTTAATTATGTTTGATTTTATGGTACGTACTATTTGAGCCTATATATAATTACATACGATATAACATTTGTATTTATGTACGCGTTTAATATATATATATATAGGCATAAGTATCTGATATATAACATGTAATAATATAATGACTGCAATACATATAATATACTTCACTTCGATTTTCATTCATCGGATATAATTATATGTAATTTTTTAGGAAAAAACAATTAATGTAAATTGTGGACATTAAATATAAGTTTAAGTCGTATAACTTTTAAATGAACGAATGCAATTGAATTGAAACGGATTGCAATAGCCACTGACTGGTTATTTTACTCTAAACAACCCGAGGGTTATCATTAAATAGCAGATGTTCTAGTATTTTGCATATTTTTTGAATGGCCGATAAGCGAGTATAAAATTTGTACTAACCATTTATATTCAAAAAATAACATTTTATTAGCATAATTTTGCATACTTAAAGTATTTATTAGAACCATTAATTATTCTGTAAAACATTTTTACTCAAGATTTATAACATATAAATGCATTTAAATGCCTTGTTAAATTTATTATTAATTCGTAATAACTATTACATTTATGTTTTACTTTACAAAAATTATGAGTTAATTTTTATGGTGTTTCTCAACAAAATATTCTTACTTGGTTCTATTGTACATAGAAAATTATATAAATATATTGAAAACACGATTAATTTATAGAATTTAATCAATTAATATAGATATTGGATAAACTATAAACTATATTAGATCAGTAAATTAATAGATGGCATATACAAATAATTTAGTGCATGGTTAAAATTTTCTATTGAAGGTTTTCATTAAATTAAAATAAATATAATTAGCATATAAATGTATGGTAAAAATAAATTTACTTTGAAATAACATCTCATAAAAGATTTTAATTTCAGAATAAATCTAAAGGTTTTGTATTTGATTATTTTGGTCATAGACGGTTCGGTTCATCAGTTTTATTTTTTTGAATGAGTACTAAGATTGTTGACAAGAACCGGATACAGGATGAATTGTCTGCCAACGAAGCACAGCCGTTTTGGGTGATTTAGCAATCAGACACGTTTAAAATAGTACGGTATATAAAAAGTATTTCCACCCTTTTTATTATAATAATAGAATCTTATTTATTAAGTATCGTTGGTAAATAACGAACAATAAGGAGCAATATTAATTATAAATAAAAAACATAAATATAACACGTACAATTTGCAATATTTAATTGATAAACATTCATATTTATTATAAAGAATCGTACTTTTAAAATGTGATTAATTTAAAAATCACTTTTTTTGTGTGTTTTTTTTTTAAATATATTTAAGTTAATTGCAAAGTTAAATCATATAAATTTATTTTACTGAAAAAAAAAACAAATAGTTTTTTATCGAATCAAATTAAAAGTTATAATACATAAAGTATTTCTACGTTGTGACTTGCATTACCAATATTAAAAAAAAAAATTATATATATTTATAATTATGTACCAAAATAAAATTGAATCAATAATACAATAAAAATATTGATACTCAAAAAATAGGTATAAAATAAATATATGTTTTTGTATACGGATTGAATAAGAATCTTAAGTTTAATAATTTTATTAGCATAATTTTAAAGTGGGAAAAGTATTTGACCTTTGAGATTTATTGAAAGAGTAAAAACAATCAACACTTGGTAATTATACGTTCTGTAATCGATGTAATTTGCATGAGGACGGTCTAAAAAGTATTGTGTGAGCAAAATTTTAATTAAAAAATTCCAAAGGCGCTGTGATGATATTAATATAATACACATACACGTACGCATAACAGAATAGCCGATGGATAAACAATAACAATAAACTGGATCAGGAATGCGTTGGCGAAAACTCGGTTTGAATAGAAAAGGAAAAAATAATTATTATCTGTTTGTATTGAAAAAATAAAACATGCCTTAGCTTCGGGTTTTTATTTATTTATTTATTATTATTATTTTTTGTAACGCACGTTTTACGCACGCATACTTTCCTCTATTACTCTTTCTCTCGCAATGGACCAAATCTTTAGTCTTGATTAAAAATTTCTGTTCAAACTGCTTTGGGCATGTATTGGAATGGACTGCGTCTAATCGACCGGAAAAGGGGTGCTGCTGAACCGTTCATTGGAAGAAAATGATCAATATGCTCTTCTTTTCAATCCACCCTATAATGTTAGCCGCCTGAAAGATTTTATTGATCACTAAGGTGTGAACTGTGAAAATTACTATCGAAATCAGCGTGAGATGGTGGTACATATTTGTCTTCCACAGACCAGACCCCATCAAAAAGTATGAGAAATTTTATAAAATATAAGGTTAAAATTAGTACTAATACAAAAAAGCAACAGAGTTATTTTTATGAATGAGAATATTTCACTGTTGATTGAATAAAACTCACATGATTTCTCTACTATTGAATAAAATATTTTCAACACAATATATATATTAACGTGTATTATGTTTTAAGCATTATGATTGATTTAATATAATTTATTGAATTATAAATTATTATAACTAAAACAGTAAGTATAAATAAATGCTTAATTTTTAAATATTTTTAGGTTCTACTCATCATATTTATGGGTAGTACGTATTAATTAAGTTTAACATTTTCCCACGTTCAAATTTTTTCAAACTATATAACTATAAATTAAATCTCTTTAATTTGAAGTTATTTTACGTACCGAAAAGGTATGACTAAATTAATTTGGACAAGTTGATTAAAGGTTGCCACTCAAACTTCATTAGCTTTCTACACGAGTATGATTTACTTATAAATTTCGGGAACTAATTGACAATTTGTTTAAGAGAATTATGTTATGACAGAGCTTGTAAGATCAACTTCACACACAAAATTTGCTTATATTATGTATTATGTTTTTGATACAAGATTTATGATTTTCATCACTATATCAGATATAGTATATCTATATAAACTTGAATTTGTTTTTAAATTTATATCTCTATAGTCTATACTAATTATATTGATTGTAACTTGAAAAAATTTACGTGAGTCGTCAATACTTGATTTTATTGTAAGTATATACTACATAAGTAAAATATCGCATTGTATGTAATAAAAAATTTGTTTTTCAGAGATAAAGTAATAACCAATTGGATAAAACTACAAAGGTTGGTTCGACGATTTTGAGGGAGAGTGCAAAAAAGACGTGATGACGGAGGAGGATACGTTGGTGGAAATTTGATTTTGGGGATCAAAGAAATACCGTCCACGTGCTATATTTATATTCCTAGCTGGGTCTTGTTCCCGAATTCTCATCGTCGTCGGATGTGAATAACAATTATATTATCATACTACATAATATTTTACAATACAGAGACAACAGATGAACAAAGTGCGTCAGGCAACATCAGTAGCGGCGATACGTGACGTCGCGCATCGATATAATTAGCGAAGCGCGAGCGAAAAGGACTCGCGCGCCCCCGAATAACAACCATATATGTATACTTCACATATAATAATTTCTACACCGCAGTCTATAATAATAATAGTAAATATAATATTATCCGCATACAGACGCGTGGTGACTAATCAAAGAGAGTTGCGGTGGACGGCCCTAAACGTGATCGGGGTGCACAACTTTCGTGCGTAATCGCATTTACACCTCGAGTGAGGGTAATACATGTCGCCGCCATCTAAAAATAATGCAATTTATATATCTTGATAAAATATCCCAACTCCACGACGTGTCGGTACAATATACTATGTACAATATAAATAATATAATATACTAATATGTATGTGTGTGTGTAGGTTTATGGTAAGGATGATTGTGCAGAAGCGCAGAACTGTATTAAGTATAAGATTATGGGAAGTAAAAAAACAGTTGACACGGATGGAATGGTTTTAGAGAGTAAAAAATGTATAAAGAGTATTTTTGTTTTATTATTATATTTATATAACTTATATTTTCTTAAGAAAAATTAGAAAACGAAATTTCTAAAAATATAAATTTTATATTTTTTAATGCATGCATCATATAGATATCATTATAGGTTAGAAGTATGTACAATACAGTACAACGTTGATTGTTTTAATTTTTAACTAAAATGTCTATGAATTAATACATCAAAAGTAGTGCGATTACTTCAATAAAATTATATTTACTTTTTGCAAAAAATATTTGTCATGAATTTAGCAATATTATTAGATGAAGCGTGTATGAGCGTAAGGTATGTAAGTTTGTATAGGCCTATTGTATAATATTAAACTATAAATTATTTATAAAAATATAATACGACAGATTTAAGTTATATTTTTTTGATATGTTTAAGTGATTACTGATTAAGAAACGTTTATATTGATTATAGTATACCGACGTCAGTAGCCTCACCTCAAAATAATAATATACTGATATGTAAGTAGTTACGTCGTAATACTTATTTTATATATACTAATATTTTTTTCAATAATTCGTCCGTATAAGATATATCTTTGAGTTCTATTTTAAATATTTGTAATTTTTTTCATAGGAAAACTGACGTATGATAATAATTTGTATCGTTCTCCGCTCGATATTTGCATACATTCATCCCAGCTAATTGCTATTATACGTTACTAGTGTAAGACGTAATATAGGTAAATATTATCACGACTATCAAAAACAAGCTTTAATTTTAATTTAATTTTATAAAAATATACACAATACCTATTGTTTAAAAATACACTTCATCATAAAACAAATACATAAAAATAATTGAATATCAAATTGTTTCATCTATGGAAATATTTCATAATAATTAAAAAATAAAAAAAGTAATATAAAAGTCAAGTAGAATATAATGCACTTTATACTCGTATTTTATTCATTTAGATTTTTTTTCTGAAAAAGAAATTTCTTGAATAGACACAAATAATTAACAGTAATATAACTCGAGGGCTACTTTATATAATTTTATATTATACATGTTTTTTTTTTTTTTTTTGAGTACCTAAACTTAGTTCTAAAGTCAAATAATGAAAAAAATATTATATAAATAATTTGTTTAAATGTAGTTAATTAATATTATGTCAAGTTCTTGGTTTTATAAGCTATTTTAATTAAAGGTTTAAGCAGATATTATCTTGTTATTACATTCGAATTGTATGTAAGTAAGAGGTACTAATTATAACAGGAAACTACATTTTTAGATATATTCTTAAATTCGAAGAAAACAAAATGAGATTACAACACCGAATTCGGCATAAATTAGTAATGTTTTACATTTCCACAAAAGTCATATCACTCATATCATACATTGTTATTATAAATACATATTTTTATTACACTATGATGCATACAAATATATTATTATTCTTATTATCCATAACACGTTTTTCTGACAAAAAATACACACATGGCACTAATATATATTTTGTTCTTGACTATTTTATTAATAAACACATACGTGTCTAGTATAATATTCCATAATATTATACTTTTATAATCATTAACTACAATGATTCATGGAGCATGCATGGTATTTTAAGTGCGGTGATATATCAATAAATCTATTTCTCAGTCACAAAAGATGACAATGAGTCATCCCTAAGACTAGAGTGAATAATTAATAATATCTTAATACATTTATTTTTATTTGATAAAATGTAAACGTTTCAACTAGCACGACAAGATTGAGGCGTTATAATGGAACTAGGGCAGTCATTGATATGCTTTATTAAATGTAGGTGTTTTAAATTTTAATGATACTCGAAAGTTATAAAATGATTATAAGTTATAACATTATGTAATATTTCAGTTACATCTACGCGATTTTCAATAACACTTCTATGCTACATAATATCACAGTATAATATGTCTTAAAACGTAAAATTTTTACTATTATATTTGTTAATATACATAGTATTAACGAATAACGACTTAAAAACATATTTTAATGATGTGTTTTTCACTATCGTCGTATAATATAATATTATAATCCTTCAGTTCTACTCCGAATATTTTTACCAGAATAATATTATTACATATTAAAACAAACGTGTTTGGGACTTGAAAATAAAAAAATAAAATCATGAAACGCTGATTATTTTTTTTTCCTACGGGCGTTTGAACAATTTAAAAATAACTTAGCTGCGCGTCAGGATTTAATGTTTTACCGTAATGGAATTAAAATAAGACAGACAATATATATCATTTACTCGCAGGTATGACTGAGCTGTAGCTACATCATATTTGAATGCTTCCATTGCGGTCTATAAAAAAAGGGTTGTGCACCTATTGAAACATTTGAAACACAAGAACTGTTCATAAAATATATATTGTTATCCGACCAACCGCGTACGTAAAGACTATACTCGCCTTTATACGATATTGTCGGAAGAAAGCGAAAATATTTACATTATTATTTTCCAGCAAACGTCAAATAATAAAATTTTGCATAGCAATAACGGGTGCGAGGGCAGAGGGGTATTTTTGCCACGAAAACAAAATTATTTATTTACGGCGACTGTTCATCTGACACGGTAGCTGCGCAACATTCTAAAAATCTTTCGACCGAAAAACACCGATACAGTTGCAGATAATATGTTGTATAGGTACGTGAAACTTGGTTTTTCGTGTGTCTCCAAGTAGAATTTCCGGTGATCAACTTCAAGTGGGTACCCATATAATATTGTAATTATATTGTTAAACAAGATCCCGCACTCTTGCGTACCCATATAAACGTATTTACTCATTGTTCTAGAAACTGATAGTGGAAAACAAAATTGACGTAAATAAAATATAAATAGTAACTTAGAAATTGCAAATCTTAAGAATTATGAATAACGGTACTTTGTAAGACGGTCCATTTTACGTCATGGATGACAAAAAAATTCACGTGATATTAAAGTTACAGATTACTTTTAAAGAACAACGTCGTCGTAACATTTTTTGTATTTGTTCGTCAACATTAATATAATTACGAGTACACGTATTTTTTTTTTTTTTGTTTTTGTTTTTCGTTGAACAAAGGATACTTTCTCATTTATAGTTATATTGAATAGATAAGTAGGTTCTTTTTATGTATGACTCTCGACCGTTTAAAAAGTAACAATTGCACGCAAAATGCCTATGCGCTATGCAAACTGCAACAAATGTAACCAAATATTTACCGTCCTATTTGAATATAAATAATTCAAACGAGTGTTTAAACGTGTGTATTTAAATTTCAAGTGCACGTGTGCGCACGTATGTGTTGGGATAAATTATAATGCAATTTAAAATAATGAAGATAATTTTTCACGTCGCTTATGAATGTATGTGACTCCCATTAAACATAGTATTGTATGTTTTACATATTAACGGTTTTTACTAGAACATACTTAGTAGTAATAATGTATTTCGGTGATAACGGTCTTATTTAACCAATAGACTTATGCAAGTTAGACAAAATATCCAATTAGCATTAATATAGTTTACTTCAATTGTGTATTTTTTATGAAAACTAGTGATTTAAACATAATACGTATATGCACAATACGTGTATTATAGGAATTATAATATTCTATGAATTTCATTTTTTTGTAGAATAATAATATGTTTAATTTCATTCTCTCAAGACTACCGCCCAATTGAAAACCACCTTAACAATATATAACTAGTGTTAAGATTAAATCGATTGATTTTATTTTAAGTTAGGTAACAATACATTCCGGATGTACAGCGATGGTTCAGCTGTTGACATAGTATTTTAAGAGCTTAAACCGAAAACTGAAAGGTGCTAAATCATACAAAATGTCGCACTGTAATGTCGTTACACTATAAACAGCTATAATACTTACAATGATAGATTTCAAGTAGCTAGCTTCGGATTGACAAGGTATCGCCCAACCAAGTTTCAGAATTTCTAACGTTTGATTACAGCTATAGCTACCGTAAGGTTAAATAATTCGATTCAGTTATATGTTCTACTAATATTTGTACAAATGTTTAATAAACAACTATCGCAACTACAGATTGTTATTATAAATATAACAAACAAATTGTCCTTAACTTTTGAATCATAAGAAATGCATATTATAGTCTGATGTTTAAGTTTAAATTTATTATTGAAGATATATAATATATACTTTATTTTGAAATGGAATTTATGACTTATAATATTTTCGTATTATGTTCACTTAATAATAATACAGAACTAAACAAAAAAAAAATAAATAGATTATACAAAGTAATTATGTTAATTAATGTAGCTATGTATACATTTTTCTTCGATATATTCTTTTTTTACTTAACTATGTAGCTGTACACCAAACTACTGCGTAAAGCATCTTTCTGATTATTAAATCTATGTTCAGAACTACATAGTCTGATGGGTGTGTTGTATGATTGTACTTGAATTGAATTATAAGTTTCATTATTTGGCATTGTGATTTTATCATATCAACCTTAAAATAATATATAAATTAAGTTGAAGCATGTTCTTAAGACATTTCAATTAGTTTGAACGTCAAGCAAATATGAATATTTGTAACATTTTTGGTTTTTTTTATTTTAATTATATAATATTTTATCATAATACTGTGGTTTAAACTAATTTACGGTGGGTGGTAGGTAATATGACTGTTTTGATTTATAACGTGAGAACTATAATATATTTTACGGAACAAACTATTTTAATCTTGTGTAATAAAATATTCACTGTAAACAAGAAAATTTAATTTTAAATTGAATGTGCATGTACTTGAAATTAATTAAAGAAATATGAAATATTGTATACAATGGTTTGATGAAGTTTTAATATTTTGGACTTTTGCAGTGCACATAAACTATTGTATTAAAATGAAAGACTACATAAAATAAAATCATATTATATGCATAAGGATGCCATCTTTGTGCTATAAAAACATATAATATGTTATAGTTTTATTACTCTTTATTTTAGTCATAAATGCAATATAAGATTTCACTTTCTAAATTATCTTTTTGGTATGCATTAATAGTTAATGTTATTAAATTATTTGCCTTTAATTTAATCTGGGGAGGAATTTATATCAATGTAAATACTCGTAACTTATATTTTAATGTTTTTTCATACAATATATAAAACACAAAATTAGTTTTGATTATACTTGTTTTTTGATTAGGGCATAAAATGTATTGTTATATAGTATAGGTATATTTCAATATCATAAAATACTTTTTGTAATAGTAATAATAGGTACTAATAACTAATGACTTTATTTAGACCAACTATGTGTATCGTTGTATAATAAAACTGTCAGTTATATAGATATACTATGCACGTAAATATATAATATATTAGGTATTTGGTTTGTAGTAGTTGGAATTTGGAATTTCGGATTGGTAGTTGAAAATTATACCATTGCACGCCGAACACATAATTTAATAGTTTTATCCAAATTAATAAAAATGCTTTGTTATTTTGTCAGTTGATTTTTGATATTATTGTCTGGCGTTAAACCTATATCATGATAATCCTTGAGTCTAAAAACACATTTCGGGAGGACATGTTTCATTAAAAAGAGAATTAATTGTTTCATTGAATTTGATTTATACATTTATAGAATTATATCAGATGTAATGGTTGACTTACAAGAAACGCTCACGTTGCGTGGGAAAGTTGTGTATAATAAATAAATAGCAGACAGACCCAATACCGCTCACGGGTTTTTATAAATGCACATAATATCATGAAGTCACTTTTAATCGAAATCATTTTGCACATGTCACTTGATAAAATGTATATTCGTTCAAGATATCGATTACTAACAAACGTCTGTGTAAATAAAAAAATGTAAAAGACAAATACATATAAATGTAGTGTTCGCACACCTACCTGCCTGATTTTTACCATGTTGCTATATATATACATTGCTGACACGTTTGAAATATTCAAATATGGCTTATATGGTTTACATAAGGCAAGCGATGGTGTAAAATGCAATTCAAAACGTCCCTAAATGACTACACTGGTGCAAAGGTTTAATCGTGTAAACATTGTTTTTTCATGTTTTATAATGCATTTAAATTGAATTGCACGTCATATTATTAAGAGTCAACGTATAGCCTAGCGCGTTACGACCATCAAACGTTTTTGCGTCGTATACGATAACGTTTATTTGAAAAATTACCTCTTTGTAAAAATAAAATTCTTGGTTATGTAAATATCGAAGTAATAACGAAAATTTTTTTTTAAATATATAAGTACGTGTTTGTAACTCAATTGACGTGGAGACACATAAATTTTATTTAATGTTTTGAAGTTGCAATATAAATTTATTTTGAAAAATACAAATTTCATCAAATGATAAATGATTTTGTTGGGCTCAACTCGAGTCGCATGACACGTTTATTAAATTCCGCGACTCGTTTTATTTACGCGCTTCCCTCGGATGTACCTATATATGCCTATAGATAATTTATATATATACCTGCGTTTGATGATATGATCACTGTGTATTGCGTTTAAATACAGCGACGTATCTACTTAACCTAACATATATACATATATTATGCATATTGTTTATTATTATTATTATATATACTGTGCATGGTGGATTACATAGTATTACGTATTTTGCGTTTATGTATACTTAATATCATGTAATGTAACGATCAAAACCTATGTCAAATATCGTTGGAACACGCGAATAACGTGGGAATTTGTGTTTAAAAATCAGGTTAAATGCTGCGAGAAAAACGCGCGGTGAGCATGTGTCAAAAAGTCACTGTACTGCGTGGATTCCGCGATGTACGACCGTGGATCGATGATCGAGTTAACGATCGTCAGATAGAAAAAAATGAATTACTTGCCTATAACAATGTATATAGGTATGTATAATAATATGTACCTATGTGGTTAAGATATTTTTTAGAGGCGATTGGAATGATATGCTGTAACCGAAGAGACGCGCTGTTGGCATAGTGGGTATATAAGGGTATGTGGGTATACTAGTAATCGTGTGACATTTTTCATCTGTCCATGTGGTTTGCAATGAAAACAACGACGACGAGACAAAAGAACATGACCGATAGTTATCCAAACGAGTGCACAATGCAATTTGCCAATTTCGATTTTATATACTAGTAAAATCCTTGCCGAACCACGTACATACCTATTATACCTAACCTTGCGCGACGAGTTGTCGGCGACGGTGGTCACAGTACTAAGTCACCCGAAACAAGATAGCTGATCGAACACGATGTGACCGTCTGACGATTGGTGACTTAGAATAGAAGAGACATGCATGACAATCCTTCTAAATATAATATGATGTTATTCGATGCGTTTATTCTATTGGAGAGAAAACCATTAAAAAGTTGATTTTGATAATTTAGAAGAAAATATTTATAGTATAGTTATATGTAATTATATGCGATATATTATAATATATAAATATGTTAACTGTAAAAGTTGTGGAGATAAGAAAGGTAGAACTCCCTTCCCCCGAAAATATATTAAAATTAATCAATAATTGATAATTATTAAACCCAATAATATAATAGTTAATAATAATTATTATTACTGTAAATAAATTATCTATGTATCTATTTGATTCGTAGATGCCATTTAAATTCTCTCATCACCAAAAACGCCTGGTTGCGCTTTTTTAATCAATAATATTTTTTTGGGGAAAAAAATTCATCATATCATTACATTATTAGTAATTTCTTGTAACAATTTTGATAACAATTTTTGTCGTTGTCATATGGTCATAGTGATTCGTAATACGAGAGCCAGTTCTTTTTCGTTCTCTCTTTCTCTCTCTCTTTCTCTCTTTGTCTATCTATCCATATATATTACTTACTGTTTAACGTTTAAACCAAAGAAACCGCAAAAATAGGTTTTGTACGACTTCCTTCAAGAACCTATAATCAAGACTACACGCGGAGTCTCAATGAAATATCAAAATTAATCTGACACCGATCCTATAAGACGAAAACATAATAATATTATTGTGTTATAGGTATCTATGTTGCATTATTCGATACTCATAAATCAGCCTTTTTGCTGTCGAATTTACAATAATATCTCGCAGTGACACGACAAACGAATAACGAGGAGTCGATGCAGTAAAAACATAAAATATGTATGTATATATACGACGTATTTTGTCACATTCGGTGTTTACATTGTAACGTTATAATATAATATATACAAGTTACAAATATGCAGCATTATATTATTATATACATATATATTATTGTGACGTAATAGATGGGCTAACGGATGGTCCGTATGCGCCGAGGCTGCAGCAACGCGTGTTCTCCGCCTACGCATCCGTCGGTACCACGGTACTACGGCGCGGTCTTGCTGACCATTAGTCAACATTGACGAAGTGCACTTCCACCGATCAAAAGCAAGCATCTATTTTCTCGATTGGCAAAACAACAATAAAAACAAAACGAAATAAAAAATCGACAACGCCGACTAATCTGACGTGTTCGACGAGCGCCCACGCGTACCGATTCGACACAATCGAATACAACCGTATAATATTGCGGTACCCATGCGTATATTAATCATTGTTGGGCCATTGTGATATTTTTGTTTTATCACTGTCGCGACAACGTGGTGCGTAAAACGTGCTTAGAAATCCGTACGGTTAGGTAAAAATGTGTACTTACAATATATTATAACGGTTCCGGGTTCGAGTGTCGAATACATTTTCCGTCGGCGTGATGAAATTCATAAAAAGTGTTTACTTGCAAAATAATTATTATATGTATATTACCTATTACGATATTTCACGCGTATTCTGATCGATTGACGGCCGATATCCAGCACGATATTTCAAAATTATTCTATTATTACTATTTTGTCTCGATGATATCGCGAACGCGTCGTTTCTTGGTTGCAAGGAACGAACGGTGTAGGGTTTTGACTATTTGGAGGTTGTGGTGCAGTGAATATTTAAAACACGCAATAACGAATATCGTTTGGTCGTTATTTTTGTATACAATATCATTAAACGTACAACCCCGGAAACTATATATGTTTATTATTAATATTATTATTTTTTTTTTTTTAGAAAGTTCTTAAGACCTACGACGTCGTAGGCAATGCATTTGAAACGTTGTGTGCATCTTCTTGTGAGTATAAATCAAGACGACAACGCGAGAAACAGCCATGATGATTATAAAAGATTTGTATAATATGTACTATGTTGGTACACCAATAAATAAACGGCGTCAAAAATGCATTTAAAAAGGGTCGTAAATAACTGATAAGGAATACGTTGTCGTGGTCGGGTCCAGTAGAGAATAATGTATTATTTCCTATATGATATACCTACGTTATAAACAACGAATTAAATACCGCATGAATTATTTTATTTTAATGACTGCCCACCATTAAGGGACATAATAGCATTTTAAGTGACAACAACGGATCCTAGGCAGTAATATGGTTTTACGGCTAAAATGATTTTATGACAAACATCTTCGTTTTTGTAATTTAAATTACACATTAAATCAGTTATTTACTAGTAATGTTGCCCACAATATAAATTATATTTATTTTTTCAAACAAGCTTAATGTTCACAGTAATAATTATAATATTATTATTATATTGTTATAAAACAATCATCGTTTATTATATAATTTAGTCTGTATCGGGTACTTGGATTGGTGTGGTTTTCCTGTAACGATATCCGTGTAAAAAAGTACTATACTCCCCCCTCCCGTAAGTAAACAATAAATAATATTACGATTTACGAGCAACAGGTAATTATTATAATTTTATTAATAATAAAAAATTATTTAAATGTAATTATCAACCAGAGCTTAAACGATATTCTATACTATTTTACTAAAACTAACGCGGAGATGCTGTTAAACTGTACTACTTGCTATTCAATAATATATGCACTGAACATGTTTACGGTACTCAATATCACTAAATCTCGTCGACAAATGATTGACTGATAAATACTTAAATTTTGAATACACATATTGTTGTGCGGCAATAATGAAATATACATCATTATTATCTCTACCTACCATTAGATACAAATGATACAATCATTTGTCAGACGCCTTAAATCGGTTGTTAATCATTTTTCGTTTCGTTTTACGAATAAATTGTCATCAATTTCTTTTCTACATATCTGATACCTACCTATTACCTAAAATTGTTATTGTTTGCTAAAATTGTAATTTCATACTAATATGCAAATTGCAAAGTGTAGTAAACAAAATGCAGTGACCAGATAATAATGTATAAAATTATTATAATCGTTTGAATTTAATCTCATTCTAAATAAAATCGGATGAGTTACTGGAGATCTGCATATATACATAGTAATTACTGTTTTGTTTGTAATAATGTTTAAACAACATTGTGAAAATAATTTACTCAAGTTATTATTTTGAATTTTTTTCCAAAAAAGAAAATAATAAATAGTATGCATAATATTAATTTTTAATCAAAATGTCAAGCTCGACAATTCATAATAATTACAAGTATTTTTATAACACGGGTTTACAACACATTAATATCTAGTTATCAGGCACCTAGTGCATGTAGTGATGTTTCGTGAAAATATTTCATTATTTAATATGGTAAAATACTGATTTAAATATAAGCTCACGTACAAAGTTAAATTTAGTCTTATTTTTGAGATATTTTAAAAATATTATAGAATAATTAGAATAACATGAATTATTTTGTACTTAATATTTAATTATTATATAAAAATAAAACTGAAAATATCAAAACAATTAAATTAAAAACAACCAAATTTAAGCCTAATGCTATAAAATGTATTTTTAAAATTAATATTCCAAATACTAATATCCAAGTTGTATAATTTTTAGTACAAAAGTTATTAGGTATTTGTAAATAGCTAATTAGATAATCGCTATTTGTAGATATACAACTGTGTATGTCAGATACCTTGATACGAAAATATTAAATATTTAAATGTCTATTGATAATTTATTATTTTAATAATTAGTTTCATCTAAACACCTTGATGTATAAAAAATAACACAAACACTGTGTTTAATTAAGTTTCATTTGAAATCATTTTTTGAAAGAGACGATTAATCATTGCTTTCAAATTAAAAATAATAATGAAACACTACTTTGTGTTAATGCAAGTGAAGTGAGACGAGTGCGCAGCACCAGGTTTTTGTATGCGGTCTGACTTTTAATCACAATAATTTAACAGGCGAAAATTCCCTAAGTCGTTACCATCACTAGACTTGTAGAGATAAATCAATTTGTGAACACCAAACAATTTATTATCAATACATGGATTTTTGACAACTTCTAAACATTATTATAAAATGATAATTTGTTCTTTTAATAACCGTCGAATCGACTTCATAATTCGTTTTATTATTATTTGTAAATGATTAAATAAAACCGGTTTTAATCGTTTTTGATTGTCACAACTAATAAACGCTTAATTGTTGTAGTTACAATGCCTAATCGATATAAAATTGATAAATTTGTAGGTAGTAGCTGTACACATATTGGTCTGAATAATGGTGATTACAAAATAGTAGTATACAAATAAATTAAAAATATGTCTTGAAATATTATAAATTCAAATTTTTGTGATATATTTTTGAATTTCAATTCGAAATAAATATAACTTACAAAATATATATACACAGACTTAAAATTCAAGTTTATAAATCGTTCAACGATATCATGTCGTATAAGAATATTAGAAAATAATATTACCATAAAACATTCGTTATGACTGTTTCAGATAATCATCGTTGTAATGTATCAAATATTTTATCCCACCTGTTAATATATTATAATGTATCATATTTTATTATAGTGCTTATTTTTTTTTTATACCTCATGACGTCCATTCGGAAACTAAATTATTTTATTTGGGACTAATTGATAATTTTATCCCAGCGTTTAATTTTTATTACTTCTAATTGGCAATATATGATATGAATATCGTCTATTATTCAAAAACACTAAAAAATAAGTAAATAATTAATTAAAACGATCAGTGTGTATATATTATATATTATACAGTGAATGAATTATTTTATGAGCATCAAAATAAATTTATTTATCTAAAGTGTTCCTAATTACTACCGCACTTACGAGTATATTATTATATCGTCTCAACAACGTTTGTTTTTTCCACAAATAAAACGACTTGAACATGTTTCGTTCTTATCGTCTTACGACCTACAGGCTATAAGCTGGTATAATAAACTATATGATTTGAAACGTTATTATTTTTTATTTTTTATTTTTAAATATTTCATCTTCGTATTAATACATTCCTTGGTCGTCGAGTCGTAGAACCAAAACGCGTGCTATTGCGCTTATGACATATGGATTTCTTAATCGGTCTTGGCGGCGGCCGGTATCCGATTTGTTATCCTATTGTCGTATCGTTGCGCGGCTTAAATACGCGTAGGGGACACGTAATAACGTTAAAAGCACTCCCGCGGCGCGTTGTCGAACGGTTAGAGCAGCATTCGATAATAGGTACTTATTTTATTTCTACATTTCGTACGCATTTGTTGATAGTTTTTTAAACTCGCGCTGTAACGTCGCCGTATGGGTAAGGTTTGATATTTCCGTGCGCGGAGAACCAACACGGTGAAACTGAGCAGACGGGGAGACGGAGGGACGATTGTCGTACACAAGGAAAGTCCATAAGAGAAGAAACGATGCAAGTCAATGCACACGCACTCCAACGTATAGATACCGATCTGCCGGTTGTCCCAACATGCACACACACACTCATCGGCTGACTCACTCTCTAAACACATACACACACACTCGGTCGCGTGTGTAATCGTACTCAAACGTCGTCCGTTTATTGTACCATTATAATAGTTTGTATAATTGTTTGGAAATCGATCTACGGCGGCGGACGACATGTACAAGAAAGACCGGTCCCACGTCGTAGACAATAATATGTATATATTATTATTATTTTATTATATTCATAAGTGCAGTGTGCGTGGTAAATGATCAACGAGGCCGTAAGCGGCTCTGTCTACGATAATGAGACAACCCGTCGTCGTAGAAGTCGCCGACGCACCTCCATAATACAACCTCTGTCAGTCGTTCGTCCTCCGTTGCGTTCTTCAACCACCGTACCCGAAACACCCGGACCAGGGGATGTTTAATTTTAATAGATTCGTGCACACTTTGCCCTGCGCATGCCGCAGGTGAGATATCACAATGATGTGATGGATCGTATTAATAAGCATTATATAAGTATAGGTACACCTGTAAAAATATTTCGATTATCGATCGGCCGTCTCGTATTGATGTCCAAAATAGATTGTTTAATGTGCACGTATAATTTCCATACGTGTATAATGAAGAATTGCATCACTATTAGAAATTAGAATGATTTAAATAATCATTGGTTAGAAATCACTAAATTTTATGTAAATGCGATAACTCTATACAAAATATTAAAAACAAAAAAACTTGTTATACCTTTGTGCAAACGTATAGGATTCTGCAATGATGTATATCTATAATAGATACACTATTTCTTAGATATAATAAATAATAGGCTCTGATTAGAAAATTAAATATAGTTTGAAACGAAAATTCTCATAAAACTATATTAATCGGCTGGTGTCCACAAAATTTGATTTTCCATAAGTACTTTTTTTTTGTTTTTGCTCAAGCATGGGTTCATATGAGTATGGCAAACAATAGTGATGTGAATATTCAGAATTTCGTTGAAATGTATAAACGAATTTTTAATTTAATATAAATCTCATTTATTAATGTTCATGATAAAATATAAATATTTTATTATTAAGCGTGGAAATCGTACGTTATTTACATTAGAAAATTGTAGTGTCGCTCTTGTTAAATGCTTTATTTGTCCTGAATTATCAAAAAAATCAGTCTATATCTATTCGCTAACATTTCTTCTACGTACACGTCTCAGCTCGAAAGACTAACTTAATTTTTTGTATCATTTTACTCGTATTATGCAACATTAAACATATTACGATATTATTATATCGTTATTGCGATATTCTAGTGTGAATTTATTCTTGAAGAATATTGCCATAACCAGTTTGACAATAACAATTATAAGGAAAAAAAAACAATAACTGTGATACTATATAATGACATATGTGTTTGGTATTTAACATGGCCACATGGGTGTATATATAATCTTTTTATTCGTGCAAAAAATTAAATCCCGCAAAAAAATATCAAAATATATGTTTATATATACAGTGATAGTAGGTATGCATATAAAATAATAATCACCAAGGAACTACAATTCAAATTTTTTCATTTACATCTTATAAATTTATTCAAATTTAAATTTTCAAATCTATTAAATACATTAAAATACGATATTCTCAAATACTTTGATTTTTGACTATTGTTAAAGGACTATCAACGGTACACAATTTTTATTTTTTAAATCAAATCCATTCCTTTTTTCTGTTAATTGTTCATAAGATATATTTTTTTTAAATTGCTGTAGCATCTGAAATAAAATTCAAACAATTTTATAAATATTAAAGATAATAAGTTTAAAAATTACGGGGGATATCTTGATTTGAAAAATATATTAATTTATTTTAATTTTCTAAAATTTTCTTATTTGTAAATATTATTACTGTGTAATATAATGAATAATGAGTATAGATACACAAATATATACCTACCTATATTTATTTTTATTTTTATTTAATCTTTAAAAAAATAATGGGCTTTACTGAATAAGTGAATATGTATATGTGTTTATTTTATTTAACAATGTATAATATGTAAAAGCACTATTAATGACAATATAATCCTAAGTGCACATAAAACCATATAAGTAATATACGTTTGTATTTAAATTTGGATACTACAAAATTCTCAAAAAAAAAATATTTGCTTCATAATTTGAACACATATAATGTTAACAATATAAGGGGACGGAATAAATATGCTGGATAGTGAATCCTCTTGTATATAATGAGTAATAATGCGTATATCGTAGCGCATCAGAAGAATTTTCGGTAACGACCTCTTGACCAGGTCACAACGTTGTACAGCCTATAGATACTAGTGTACTTTACTACTACATATATCACCGCAATAAACCGGAGAAAATCGAGAAAAAAATAATTGTTTAGTTGCATACATGTAGCTGTCGCTGTTGATTAAATATGGTATAACATTACACCGTAACCTGTACACCACAGAGTGCTTACATGTTATGTGTTTGTGTACGTACATCGTACAGTATATCCGTAATTTATATTGGTGCTTGGTGCAATCGGGTTACAAGTGCACAATTTACTAACATATCACGTACACCCATATACCAGTATATGTCATCCACTGGCATACTTTTTTGACACATACAAATGTGGACTAAAACGCGCACTGCTGCAATAGCGGCCTATAATAGTAAAAATACGACAAACAGGATCTTCAGTATATAATAGCCTGTAACGAGTTTCCGCTGAGATTTATGCGAAATACACGAGTGAATATCTTTATACTAAAATTTTAAAATTAAAAAAAAAAAACAGCGTTTTTAAAATGAATCACTTTTTATTTTAGTGCCCACAGCGTATATAAGTGATAAACGATTAGGTTCGAAATGTTTATAGATTAAAGTATACACGATATTCGACAAAAAAAAAAAATAATATTCTTTTAATTAATTTTCACGTGATACAAATCAATAATAAGTCTTTGGTTAATTCCAGAAGCTGTTGTAGTGATGATCAATATCATAACTTTAACAGTTCTACAATAATATTGTGTGTAACAACTATGTTTTTATTGTATATTGTTGCAGATGCATAAACGTATATGTTATATGTTATAGGTGAAGGGAAATTTATTGAAATTACAAAATCACGACACGATTCGTAATCCTAGCGTGAAACCAGTATTTAATGTTTGGTTTATTTACTAAAGTTATTGTATTACCTATATGTGTAACGTATGTGTTTTTATTTCTTTCAGATCATTCTTGCAAAATAGATAAAAATATTTTGCTGAATCACGCGTGACAGTGTAAAAACAACATTTAGCGCATACGAAAGTGATTATTGAATATTAGAAAGCACCCAATAAGGGTTATGCTGCATAAATGGTTTAAAACGATATCATCTGGTATCGATTTCTCAATAAATCAAACTCCAGGGAGTCGTCTGGACCGGTACTTAAGTATAAAAAAAAACCATATTTATATTATATAATGGTCAGCGCGACTTGTAATCAATTATACATGTCGCACATATATTTTTCCACGTACAGTGTTTAAGTATATTAAGTTTCAAAGAGATGTTCTCGTGTATGTTCGTGCAATAGAGCTGAAATTATCTCACAGGTTAAGTTCCGGAAGGCGAATAACGGTTATACGTTCAAAATTTGACATTTAAATGTTTTGAAATTCTATATATTATTTAAGAAATTAAAAGTCCATCTTATACACGAGATCGAATTGATAGCGTCTAGTTAAGTAGTAGTACAAGATGTTTACCGCGTGGCATAATTGATGATATCGATTCGAAATTAAGAAGTCTACACTAATAAGTAGCACTCAAAAATGCTGAAAAGTAATCCAGCAAAAGTATAAATGTCGAGATAACCGTAAAAAAGATTTTACCGTATCAAATAAAACATGGCAATCAATCTAAATATTGAATTAATCTGATATATTTACTGATTGTAATCAGAAATATCTCAAAGACATTTATTGAACGGGTAGTATTATGTCCTATTCTCAAAAATATATTTTAGAGTATAAATATGATCATGTAAACATAGTTTATATCTGTAATAAAAATGTGTATAATATTTCAAAAAAAAAAAAAAAATAAAAAACCATGACAACGACAATAACATAAATAAAAGAAATATTGTGATTTATAGTAAACTAGCTGACCTGACTATTTAATTTTTTTAAATATGAAGTGGACCCGGCGAACTTAACGTCTTCTGATAAACTTTAGAGTGATAATAAAACATATAGTTCAAGAATTTATTTATTGATTTTATGAATTAAAACAGAAATCAGTTGAGTGCAATATGATAAAAAATGTTTTTTGTTTTGTTTTCTGGCGCAAAAACAAACAACGAAAACGGTTTGCCAACACGCGAACTGGCAACATACAGCTGATCGTGCGAAAAACATGAAAATTCTAAATTGATCCCACAGACTTTCCAAAATTTTTTTTCGTAAAAACCTTCTCCTGGTAATTACGAACAATTTAAAAAAAATTTGAGCCAAATCGGCCCAGCCGTTCTCAATTGATGAATTGTTATACATTTTTGGTTCCATTTTTATATATATATATAGATTTAATGTAATTATACAAGTAATAACTTTGTAATGTGTATATAAATTGCGGTAAAATATCTAAAAGAACAATTGTGTTTTGTATAACAGCGTTCAGTAGGTACTACTAATTCTTTTATTTCGTTGATATAATTTTATTTCATGATCTATTACACAAGCTCAAATGCATTTTACTATTGGAGAACTGGAAATAGTTGAAGTTGAAAACTTAATAATTTATTGCTTATTAATATTAGAACTTAGAAGTATCTATATCGTAATAATTACAATTTATAACAAAAAATAGGAGAGTTATATGTTAAAGAAATTAAAAAAATATACTACTTTGAGATAATAAAACTACGTTCTTTATAATATTTTATATTATTAAAAAAAAAAAAAAAAAAATTAAAAAAAAAACGTCTGTAGAGAATTTTTTTTAAGAAATGACTGCAAAATATTGTAAAAACAATTGGAAACTTAGAAAAACACCATAAAAAAAAAAATGGATTTATAACAATTGGCTATACTAGTACATTTTTACCATATTAAGATAACGGCTATTTTTATTTTCATTATATTGAAGTATTTTTTTTTTAAATTAAATTAGAGTGTGTTGTTATTAATATTATTTATGTTATGTAAATATGGAAAAAGAATTGTTTTTATTATTATTTAGATTATTAAATAAAATTACAACCTAAGATAGTAAAAATACGTACCGAATCCTATAGTTAAATACTTGAAATTCTTAAATAGAAACATATAATATAATACAAAAATAAAGCACATTGGATGTTCTAACAAAATTAAAAATCGTTTGTGTTCAAATATTTAAGCGACAATAAAGAAAAAGAAATTACATTTTACAGTTAAAATTAAACGTATTATGAACATGACTCAATATGCTGTGATCTCTAAACCGTGAAAATTAAATTATATTTTCTAGAAAATACATAATCTTTACTGAATGGATATTAAGGTTAAAGTAATTCATTCTTCGTATTGTTTTTATACTTTATTGTTATTGATTATTGATATTTTTATTATTATCCGTGGGAGAAAAACTCATTACGTAGAATGGTTGTCCGGGCGCATTTCCAATCAACAGATCCTCTTGACCAAAGGGGCGTTTACTATCATTTCCTATATATATGTTAAATATTTGTTTTGACCCAAAACTTTTGGCCCGTTTTCTGGGTGGTTTTATTATGTATACCAGACTTCAATGATCCTGTCCGACGAAACCTTATCGTTTACAAGACCCGTCTAATACTCTTTATCGGTTAGGTAACAGTAACTACTTAAAACGTCAAGGGTCACAATGTCACAATTTTGTGACATTTGCCATGCTGTAAGCTCATTAAATTCGTCGGTTTCTCTGTTAGCAAACGCATTAATTTTCACTGCGTTTTAATTAACATAGAATATAATCCAAAACTAATTGCTAATACTTAAGTAACTTATTATTTTGTATTATGATAGATACCTTTGAAATGATAATATTTTACTACGAGTGATGTTGTTCATAAAAAAACAAACTATAAAATTATTAGAAAAATATATTTCAACGTCGTTAGATCATTTATTTATTTCATATTTCCACACCTGACGGAATTATTCATTATGACAAGTTTATTGAAATTTATATTTCATTATTAGGTATACATTTACAATATTTTATACTATAGTAGATCCTATAACTATGCGTACTTATTTCTTATTTACGATTTATGATTTAATACCAAAAATAGAAATACAACACAACTATAGTAATTCAAACATGTTTATAAATAACTGTTAAAAAAATATTTGTAAAATGCCGTAAAATGTGCATGATACGTTATTATGAATACACTTATGAGGTAGTGTTAAGCCGATTGTATGGCGTGTATAAATATCCAATATTTTTCAATATTTTCTAGAAATCAACATTAAAATTCAAAACACGTTCACGTATAATATTCTTTCGTCTTTCATAAATGTCCAATGTATTTATGCTTATATAATATGTAAGAGTTACTGCAAGATGTATGCTTTAAAATATTTACCACCCCGTTTACTCCACAGTCAAAAAACACGACGGAATATTTTATTTTTGAAATCTCTTAACGTAATATTCTAACTTACCAACTTATTGATGTTTTTTTGTTTAGCTGAGTGAATTTTAATCGGATAGCATTTTTTTGAAAACAGAATTAAATAGGACTTTTGGAATGGACGTTCAGATTTTTTACACGATTTATTGTTCTACTTAGGGACGTTAAAAAAGTTTTGAAATTAATTGCATTCTCGGTAAATAAAATCTTGAATGCAATGATCTCGAGAATAATTGCTTAATAGATTGAAAGTAATGCCAACCATAATAATAGATGAAATCCTTTGATATAAGTTTTAAAAACTATTCGATATAAATTAATTTTACCATAAATCAAAAAAACGTGTCTTGAGTTCATAACACACTTTTTTTACAAATAATATCATATTTATAATGAAGTAGATTTTGTAAGTTACGCATTTCATTTTCTAGATCGCATAAATAAAATATAAACTAAACGATTATAGTACGAAATCAATTCAAGTATATTTTATAACTAACTGAAAACAGTTTATGTTAGGTACAATAGAATGTACTATAACAAATAAATACAGTAAAATCCGCTTATAACGATCTTCAAGGGACCTAGAGAATCTGATTGTTGTAACCGAATATCAGTATATCCGGATTATAAAAAGTAACTTGATTTTTTTGAAAAATTGATTTATTAAGCACTTTTTTTACTGTGTTATTTTATTTAAGATTGCATATTTATTTTTAACATTAAAGGTATTTATAATTTTTAATAAAAGTAGTACTAGTACATGCATAGTGCTATATTTGTTGAAAAATATACTGTTATAGTACTTTGTTTAAATTTGAATAAGATTTTTTAACAAAATTAGAAATATTTTTTAATGCCATTGATACATTTGGCGTATTTATATTGCTGTTTACCGAAACAAAAGTACGCACCTGATCAATATAAAAATAAACTTCCGAAATAAATGGTATTTTAAATAAGTATGCCGTAAAAATATACGTATCGTATTAGACACATTGTCTGTTACAGATAAGATAAAGGATTATTGCTTCGAACGAAATTAAATTTACTACTTGTACATGTATTATTAATAATTGCTATAGGCGAATATAAAAACTATTTTCTTTTCAAAATAATCATCGTTATATTCGGATTATCTCGTTGTAACCTATATCGTTGTATACTTATATACGATTAAAAGTACTACACATAAGATATAAAACCAACTAAATACATTGCTTGGAATCGTTTTACCCAGAATATCGTTATACACCGCGTCGTAATAAGCGAATTCGATTGTATGTACATTTTATATATTTTGTGTAAGTAATAAATAATAACGTATTCTGTCAATAAAATACAGAAATAAGATAATATCAATTTTCTTTAAAATTAGATTTTCAAAATACTATAACTTTTTTTTAAACTAAATAACTGTATACAACAAAAAAAAGCACAACTTTTTCATGAAATTACTATCGTAAACGACATTGCGTCAGAGAATTATTATACGATCTCCGATCTAAATTAACATCTACCATTAGATGTTTATTTTTTAATTTTTAATATCGCTTCATCCACATTTATAATGAATTTAAGCTTTAAATAAGCATAACTATATAATGCATATTATGGTATTTTGTATGGTTTTTATTATAAAATTAATTATTATAAAATTAATTAAAAACTATTTATAAAATAATTAATTTTATAATAAATACTTCGAAATATGGATTCTATGATTAGGTTTGTTTCGATGAGTGTAATAAAAGCGGATAAAGCTATGTTTTTTGTTGTTTAAGAAGATTTAGGGGTAGTGTAGAAATATTTCAGAGCGCGTTTACGTGACAAATTATTATAAACATAAATACATTTGATATTCATAGCGAATGAAAACATTTTGTAGTTTAAACATTAATTTGAAGTGACCGTTTCATCGAATCACACAATCCTTTTTGAGAACACCCAGGGGTGGATTTAACAATTTGCTACCCTTATGCAAAAAAAAAAAAATCACCGCTTTTATTTAAAAAAAAATCACTTCTGTACAACAAAATGTCTTTAAATAATAATGTTTTCCATGTATTGTGCAATTATTTTATCATTTAACTTAAGTTCAATGAAAAATGTTTTGATTCAAATATAATATATTTTCTTTGTTTTTTTTATACAAGAAAAAAATAATGACACATTTATGAAATAATTATTTGGTTATATAAGTAGTTCTAATGTTAATAAATGTTAATTATTTATTTTGAAATTAAAAAGCTCAAAAAAAAAAAATTAAACATTTTTTTATACAGGAACAAAATAAATATTAAAAAAAGTATAAAAAGGCGTCCTCCAATAATTTGCCACCCTATACCACTGCATAGTTTGCAGTGCCTTAAATTCACCTCTGAGAACACTGCAAAAAAACGTTGGATATTAAATATATACATCTTAATTATACACGCCATACGTACCTGTTGATTACTTTTGTTTTTTGTTATTGACTCATAAAAATAATTATGAACACATTATTATATTGCGCTAGGTTAGGTTATCAAATTTAATAAGATACCAATTCTCAGTCACGGCATTAAACTTTATTATTATAATATAGTTTTCTTCGTCAACCGAAACGACAAAAAATTCCACAGTAATGCATGTAGTAATAATGATTTTAATTTTTTAATATCATCCCGCACTGCCTAGGTGAAAAATCGTTTCATAAACATTCGATCGATTACATTCGTTCGGCGCTTATTAGCTCCGATAATAACTTTCTACTCGATACATTTTACTAGGTACACACGACTTACGAAGACGTACGTAATACGATAGCCTCTTAGTTATGACGTGGGTTATTCGGAATCGTTTGTTGTCACCCCCGCAACCACTAACCGATCGCGTACGACGATTGTTTTCTGTTCATCGCTAAAGTATTAACTATGATAATATACTTACTGACGTACCCATACTGAAATTAATATAATTATAAATATAAATGTACCACGACGAGTGGTTTGTAATCGCATTAAGCGGATCGAAAATGCAGGGCTGTCTCGGAATTCATGGCGAACGATATCTCTTCCCCTAACCACTCACCTACCCATCTGGGTCGGTTTCAAGTGTCATTAGGCTGTCGACATGTATAATGTACAATATTATAGCAGTACTACGAATATTATGTTTAGATATGTTACGCCGATATTTACGCCGAAAAGACGGTCTCGAAACCTTACCAAGTTCAATCGTCCGTTGTATATAAATGCACGACGTGTCTGAATTAAATAGCGCGCTGAAGATGTGTTTTCACCTCAATTAATAATGCTATAGCTTGTGCAGTAGTCTGCGGCTGTTTATTTTTTCATACTTTTATTATCATCATCACTATTATTAAATATATAAATTATATTTTTATCTCCCCGTAAAATGTTTTCGTTCCATTACGCTCGCACCGGTCGTTTATTTGTTTGTATAATATACTTTTCCACTATTTTTTTATTTATATAATATATATATATATATATATTAAGTTATTACACGCGCGAGCGGAGGCTTTTGCGCTCGTTGAAATCTGGTTTACGCGTTACTATAACAATATATAACTGAAGTTGTCGGGGAGCAAGGGTAAGATGCCACCGTGTAGCGGCCGTCGTCGAAGTCGTTGTCGCCGTAAAAATACACGAGTTATATTATAGAGATAAGACTTGGCGCAAGAGAGAAAGACAGTGGAGCAAGAGAGTGAAAGAGCAAGGAAAACGTTTGCATTATCTCTTGGTTGCCCATCGTTAAATTTATACTACGTTCGCAAGCTACTTCGGCCAGACGTCTCATTTGCAAACATCTCACGAACGAGGCTATTGCACAGGCTTCCCGAGTGTTTATTATTATATGTTAATAAGTAATAATTGGCTTCGTTAGTGAAGAGGAACATTCGTATATCTGAAATTAAATTTGGCAGGTATCCAACATGGCCGGAAGTTTGAATATTTCAATGTTATGATATAATTTTCATTAGCAATAATTTTCTAATAATTATTATTATTTCTAAAAAAATGTATTTTTAAGCTTACTAAAAATATAGTATATCTGTATAAAGTTAATCATATTTATTTAGATTTACATACAAATATAAAATATAGTGTTGTTAATTTTGACCACAAAATTTGAAAACTAATCTTTGAAACATTTTTGAATATACTTAACCAAAATGCTTACAAATTAATAATTTCAGTGAAATATTCTTTTCTTTATCAGATTTACGGAAAATATAGACAAAGCGCGTTTACCCAACATTATTTTTTTTTTTTTTATGATTTTTGAGTAATCTAAGAATAGAATCACACCTAAAATAAAACTTTTAGAGGATAATATTTTTAATGAATTGATAAATCGGTTTTAAATTTTATAACTAGGTATTTATATTCAACTTTTAAAATATAAATAAATTGTTTGTAAATTTAAATGTATATATAATTATTTTAAGATAATACCTAGACAAATTAATACTTCAAACTTTGAAAATATTATTTACTATAGTTTTTATTATTATAGATAATATTTTTACTCTAATATCAAACAACAAATGTAAAATATTTACTAAGTATAAACTATAAATATATTTTATCTATGTGGTGCGTTACCTAAAGAAAACAAATAATTTGTAATTAGTATACATCTACTTAATTAAGTTTATTATTTAAATTCAATATTTATTAAAATTAAAACTCATATGTTAAAATATATAACCTATAAAGACCTAATGTGCCAACAGTTCATAAGTAATTTATTTGTGAAATTAATTTTTACCTAAAAGTAAGTCGATTGAAAATATTGAAATGACTCGATTCTAATATTTTTAATAAGCTATTGTCATTAAGTTATTTAAACCTGTTACTCGTTTTCTTTAGCTTAAAATTTGAAATGAGTTTAATTTATTTATTAACATTATGTTTATATGTATATTTCTATTAAAGTTTTAACCAATTACAAATTGTACTACGTTACTTTCAAGTTTTTTGCACATTCACCTTCTATAATTTTTTTCGAAATACAGAAATTATGAAAATATTACATTTTTTCACAGTATTTTAAATGGATTTATGGTAGGTAATTTGTTTAATGTTCAATTGAAACGCGCAGATCTGAGTAATACGTTTTGAAATAATATTTAATAGTTTGTAAAGTTGATATACAACTTCAGGTTATTGTTTTGAATTTAATAGTGCTTTTAGGCATTTATATATAATATATATGTATAATGTATATATATATATATATATATATAACTTTATTTAAATTAAAACAAATTCAAATAGAACTATTAAGTAGTTGGATTTTGCGTGAGAATAATTTAGATTTTTAATTAATAATTAACGATTCAAAACTTATTTTAAATAATTTCCTTTTTTGCTTTAATTAAAAATTTATTTATTTATGAAAAGCTAGATGGAGATTATTCGATATACGATAATGTTTGCAATTAAGGGAAATTGCACAATTCAGCCAGTCATGAAATAGTTATAAAATACATTACTATAAACAGTATGAATATAAACTATAAAGACAATAGTACACGGATATTAAGGGTAATGTTGATTAGAAGTGCAAAATAAAGTTTGCAATATTTATAGTATAGTTTTAGTATCTGTAAAAATTACGTAAAAATGCCTTACGAAGAAAATCGTAAATTTTATTTTTTTTAACCCACCCAGCTATGGCGCAAAGACAATCTTAGCGTTATTTGGTATTTAATGTAAAGGTAATTTTTATAAGTATCGTTACGTACTTCCTAATGACGGGAAAACACGCCTTTCCGATATGGTGTGTGATTCATATGATAAAACATTTTATTTTTTGTCGTTCGTCTAATTAAATGCTCCCGTGGCTGAGCTTTTTGTGATTGGGTGGAAGCAGAGGGTTAGAAGGTTTGCACAGATGGTATTTTATAGTTTTTAATTATCTCGAATCGCTGTACGCAATAAACCTTTCCGCTCGTCCACCTATCTATTAATTCTACTCACCCCGCAACCATCTTACATTTAAAATGGGGTCACGATTTATTTCAGAATGGTCGCAGCGGTCAAATGCGCAGAACAACGATGTCGGTGGCGGTCATGATCATAAATTGATGGGTAATTTGAATATTTTATATTTTATATTCGTTTTATATCTACTTCTGTTCGTTTACCCCTTTTTTTGGTACTCAATAGTTTTTCATGACCCTAACCAAATCACCACCGTTGTTGTCCGTTACATAATAACAATTAACAGTATTATAACATAATATAATACTGATGATAAATAAATAAAATTGTTTAAGGGATAATAACAGATCAATAAATATTATTCCATTGTTTTCGAAGTTTAATATCATAACCGTTCATTGCTACCGTTTGTTTAACGCTATTAAAATTAGCATTTGTTGATGACACAGTGAGAAGTTCGAAAGTTGATAGTAGATCGACGTTTGATACCTGAATGATTTTCTAAACGCTATTTTTTTATAAAACTACTTTAAAATTAAATTAAATTAGAATAATTATCCTGAAAAGGTCAAACATTCATTACCGTCAGTATTATATTATGGTATTATCAAAATTAAATTATACAATACGTTTATACATATTATAATATTATTATAATAAAAATGTTTTTTTAATACTAAAGCAGCACAAAGTGTAATATAGAAAGTGGAGTAGTATAGATTAAATTTAGGGAGCATTCAAGAATTTAAGCGGGAAGAAAAAGGGAATTGAAATATAAATAAATGCACTGCTTTTTGGTGAAAGGCGAAAATTCGTCACTAGGCTTGAAACACATAAGATCTTAAACCAGTTAAAAATAAATTCATTCAGTTAATCAAAGATAATCAGTATTATAAATTAAAGAAAAATGGTTTAATATCACATTCTTAAACGTCAATACTCAATAGAAGAAAATTATTTGTTACGATTTTATACGAAAACTTAGAAAATATACATATTTTTATGAAAACTTAAATAAGTGGATCTAGGAGACTTAAATGTAAAGATCGTTAAAAAGTAGATAAGTATAGTTTACATGAAGTAATAAATAGAAATAATTATTATTTAAATGATCAAGAACTTGGAAGATGAATAATAATAAAGCGTACTGAAATCGCATCATTAAAATATTTATAATGATACAGGGAAATTCCAGAAAAAAAATCGAGTTAATCAAATTTATTGTGTTGTATTAACAGTCGATTTAAATATAGATATATATTATATCAAGTAATAAGTTTATATTAAAGTTGAATATAATTTGGAAGGATATCGAACGCAAATAAGATCAAAATTTGATTAATGTGAAAATTAAAGAAAAGTTAAACAAGCATAATGAAAAAAAATAAAACAGACAAAGACCGACAGATAAAATATTTTAGGGCTTTGAAAAAATGTAAATTGATAGGATGAAGGCTGTAAGTTCAAACCAAAAAACAATAAGAGATAAAAAAAAGACTCAAATGCAATTTAGGAAAACAAAGAATAACAAAACAGCTAAAGTTCAACGAGACAAGTAAAAAACATCTGAACCCAAAAATATTCATGTTAAATTTTAAAATTTTTACGACACTCCTTTATTTTAAAAATGTAAATTACATTGATGAAAAAAAAGGTTTTTTAATTACTTTATTGGTAAGTATTTTATCTTTAGGAAATAATTTTTTTCGTTTATAAACGATGTCATTTATTGAACTTTCAAGAGCATTTTTTCGTAAGTCTCAAGAAACTCATACCCTCATATCATCCCTGTTAGAAAAAAAATTGACATTTGTCTCGTTTTCTTCAGTGAATATTAGATGTGCCACACACCATATTATCATGCATATGAGGTTTCAACATTTAAAAGTCACTCCTTCAACTTGAAAATTTAAATTACACGAATAATTAAAAAAAAAAAAAACGGTTTTTCGAAGTCTTTCTTTGTAAATATTTACATTTTTGAAATTTTTATTATTTTAATATAAATAATGATGTTATCTTGAACATGCTAGCCTATTTTTTGGTTGTTCTGAGAAACTTATGCCCTCTTAAAAAGACATACAATAGAATATACTTTGTAAAAGCAAGCAACAGGTGTCTTTAGTCCCATGTATACATCATTATACATTATGAAGTCTCTATGAAGTCTCGGGTGTTTGGCTTATTGACTTTGTTGTCTCGGGTGACGCATAACAATAAAGTTTCTATATTTATTGCACGATATATATGACGTCAAAAAAGTGTTTATCGGCTGGTCATAAAACTGTGTCCAATTATTTAATTACATTCGTATTGTATAGTAATTATAATGATATGTTTCAATAAGAAAAGATTACATTACTGAATATTATTGTCAGTGTTGTTTCCACCGTTAAGTATAGTATTGTTGTGATGATACGTGTGTATGGTTTTTTATAGGTCAGCTTCACTGTATATTGTGTTGATGAGAGGGTGAAAAGCTGCGTTTACACGTTAAATTAGTAAGGTTTCGTGTACGGATTGCGTTTTAGGGGAGGAATTAAAAACCCTTTGCAACATTTAACGGCCGTTATTAAAACGAAAAGCCGTTTACGGCCGCGGTGTTCTGGGATCCAATTGTTAAGAATATTATATACATGCGTGTATTATAATACACACGCAGACTCAGACAAATTGCACATAACTCGTAAGTAATGCGAACATACTGACGTCATGCGGATAAATGAAAAAATATTATGTTAACTGAATTATATACTATTATACCTTTACCTGTTTTAACAGGTATATAGACAATTCAAATGGTTAATATAAGGGTTGGTCATCGGTGCAAATATGAATTAAAACATATTTAGTTATCTCTCATATATCAAAAAATCCGTACACTATGGTACACACGATATACCTTCATAATAATATTATTAAAATACTATATGTTTTTCATTCTGGACAAATAATTTGATCTGTTTGTAATAACTTATACTGTTTTTTTTTTTTTTAATTTACTCACACTTATGATTCTAGTTTTAGTGAGCACGGCTATTTTATTGTACCTACTGTTGCTACAGCTGCAAAATCAAATTTTCGGCCAAAATAATTACCATAATATTATTTTATCTATACGAATATCTAATAAAGTCATGATACAGAAAACAAGGTATTATTTTATTTTATTCAACGTGTAATATTTTAAGCTTCACAATAATTTAAACAATGAATAAAATTTACTAGAAAATTACTTTGAAACGCATTAAACATATGTTACAGGTATTTAACAGTGTAATAGATATTTATTATTAAAAATATTATAACTGCATCGACAAAGTAAGCTTAGTAGTTATCAATGAACTATTCAACGCACACAAAGGACTAGTGATGTATGTTTTATTAATTTTTGTGTTTCATGAAGAATATTCATACTTTAATATAATAATTATAGTTATAGCATTATTTTATTGCCTAATTTATATTTAAACAACACTTGTCATGAGTATGTTTAAACTGTTGACTGTGCATATAATTATATTAGTTTTAGTTTTTAGTTTACATTTTTTTCATATTTCATAACAACTAGAATATGACTAAGTGGTTAGGTTTGAAATAAACATGATGCTTATTTAAATAGAGAATCAACAAAATAATGAAATTCGTAACATAATATTGAGTAAAATATTAAATACTGTGTCAACCGCATGATATTATGGCAGGAAATGCAATTTTTGAATAAATCCAACTAAAAAATTATTTTAAATGAGTATTTCGAATTTATACATAATACATACCTAAACCTAGTTGAGTGACCATTCATCATTGCGTTCATTTTGGCATCGACAAGAATGCTTATTAAATAAATTAATAAACGTAAAACACGAATGTAATAAATTAAATCACAAGATACAAAATGAAATAGAAAAATAAATTATTTAATAAATTCCTTAAATTAAGTCCATAATGAAACATTTAAATAATACATTATTTAAAACGAAATACTCCTCGCATGTTTAATGGTTACAGTTCATCACAAGATAAAAGCACCCATAAACATATATTGAATTATTGGAAAACATAATTTCAATCGATTGTGATTGATACAGATGATATTCTTCGGAGAAAATACAATACTCTATAATGGAATTAAGAGACAAGTTTTGCAATACACGACATAGTTATAACACAGCATTACTCATTATTTTCTCAAATTAAGTATTTATTTGAATTCTGATTTTAGTTATTTTTTAGATAGATGTACTTAAAATCAAAAGATGTTCGATCAAAAGTGAACTGTAGTATGCATACAAAAAATGTTATTTATTAAACCAAACTTTGGTACCTAGTGGTTTTGACAAAATTTCAAACAAGAGGAGTAAAAATAGTTGCATAAGTCATAAAATGTATGGAATACTTGTAAATATAATTTTGCCGAAACTGCTGTCCAAAAGTATACTTATGTTTTTTTTTTTTTTAAGCTTGTTTGTTATATAAAAAAAAAATAATAATGTTCATGATATATCATTATTTTTTAATATTTACATGTTATTAAGAATTAACAAGATCCCGTGGTGATGCATTTCTCCTCGTCACTTCTTTTGATTAATTTGTCATCATCGTCAATCGTATTCTAGTATAACTTTTCGGTATATCACTAACGAATATGGCAATAATAGCAATGATAATACTATTAATACTAATAAGTAATAACCATTATAATATGACGTAATAATAATCATTATAACAATATATCGAAAAACTCGTGGTCGGTGGGACGAGCATCTGCAGCGGACAGTTTGCAGCACGCGCCTGCCCTTTAGCGTCTAACCTGAGGCGTTTATCGGCTCCGCACGGATGACCGGACACATGATATGAGCTGCTGCTGCTAATCAATAAACGTCGTATAATACGGTCTCACTAGCCATTCACGGTTGACTGGACCATAAAGGGTTTTATTGTGTTGTATGACGCCAAATAATTGCAATAATGATGACGGTCGTCCGCAGTGTGTATTATATTATTATATTATAGTGTTGGGCCGCTGCCGCCGTCGTCCTATCCATCAGCGTAGTGCGTATCCCTGGCGTATAAGTGTTCTGCCGAATAACCGATGACGACCGATAAAAAAACAGTGGTCGTGTTTATTATTACTATATATTATCAAATTAAAGGATTACCTTCTGCACTATTTGACGAGATATGATTTAATTGTACACATATTCGACCGAAAGACCACGAGTAGCCAACTCAAAACGTCATATACATATATTTATATATATATAATATTGCTAATGTATAGGTACCTATATAATATTTGTACATCGCATATAAAGCCATATTATATTGTGTTGCTGCACGGGCATAATAATATAGTCTGGCAGCAATAACACGCGCCACCAAACACACGACATCAAGTACGACCGTTGGAGCAGTTGCAATTACTGCAGCAAGAGAAGCCAGAAATTTATAATACATATATACATATACATTTTACATGTGTAATACACGCACATATACTCTTATATATATATATTATCATTCATACATTAGGTCATAAAGTCACGATAAAAGTCCCAACCGTTCTTTTAATATACGATAGTTGGTCTCATAATCGTTTCTCTCTCTTTTTCTATTACAACGCTTATATAGATCTTTTACGAAAAAAAAACGTGTTTTTCTCGGTTAGCGCGCACAACACATATTATTGCGATAGATACTAGCAGGGTACTTAGATACGCGTGCTATATATTAAAAAATCAATCATAAAAAAGTACATGCTCGCAGAAAATTTTCAGGAAACCGAAGCTTAAACGAAACTCGAATTTCTTTTTTCCGCACTAGACGCACAAATCATCAACGTTGTTTGTATGATATAAGGTTTTTCATAACATACTACTTGTATTTAATACGTCGATAGGAATTATTCATTTTATTTAAACTCATTTTAAATATTAACTTATTAATTGTTATAAAAAGAAAATGTTATACAATTATTCGTCTCATCATTGTAATGTGACTTATGATGTGAATTCAATCCAGAACCTTGTTGATTTTTTATTCGGATTCAGGTTCGATAAAGTTTCTTTATAAAAAAATAAGAGTGCGTATTGTAATTTTAGTACGGTACTTATTACTTAAATTGTTTATACTGCATACCTATATGGCTATATGTACCTACATAATATGTATGCTAATATTACTATAATATTTATTTTTGTTGCCCGTGGTAAGTTTGTCAATAAAAAAAAAAAAAAAAAATTGGAAATTATCACAGTAACAAAACGTGACAACATATTGAATTCATAATTATATTATAGCCAAGCTTTCAAGAAATAAATCTCTCATTAAAACCTAATCATCAAAATTCATTTTTTTCTCTTCGTAAATCCGTGATTTTTAATCGAATAATAAACAGCCTGTGCTATAATACCGTTGCGCATGTGTGCGTGTGAAAATTTTTATAATCTGAACCTAAAAGCTTGAATACGATCGTTACGAATACTCAAATTTATTTCTCGTCCTTTAAATAATAATTATAGTAGGTATATAAATGTTAAGTAATATTTGAGATAAATAACTCGAGCAACCCATTAGTCAAATTTATTTTTAATCTCACTCAAGATTTGAGTTTTCCTTTCCAATACCCGGCTGTATTACAATGCGTTGATTATAATGTCGCGAGTCATATACAGTGAGTCAATAACAATAATTAAGATCTAAGTCGTACCTATTGAAATAAAAAATGTAAATCAATGCGGATCGAAGTGATCGGATACGATATTGTATTCATACCACTGACCTCGGGACATTTAGTATTTGTTGTCGTTAATGACACGCACAAAGCGTTAGGGTCACGCTGCGCACGATAATAATACATCGGATGAGATCGCGGACGAGCGCCGTGTCCGCATAATTTTTGTGTTCTTGAGCGCGGGCAATAATATTAATACGATGACATCGAGTGTCGCGAACACGCATTATCGTGTACAGCATTAATACACACCGGACGGATGATTAATAGCCCACTAATATTCCCGATCACCCACACATAACCCGAGCGTGTGCCAGCCCCGGACGCAAGAGCGGAATAACAATATGTACATGTCTATAATATTATCATATACTTACATGGAGTGGGAAAATAACCGAACACCTTCGTGGGACAAACGTTAATTGTTTAATGCTAAGTCACTCTCGGGGCGCGCGCGTTTATCTCATATACATATACACACACGTGTACTAATAATCACCGTATAGGATACGGAGCCGAAGATAATTTTTTTTTTTATTTAAAGAAAAACGCCATTTTTCTCGCGTCTCATCAATCAAACGTTCTCTGACCTGGCGGACCGGCAAAAAAAATAAATAAAATAAAAATAAAATATAAAAAAACAGCTCTTGTCGACGACCAGCCATCTTCTCGATTGCTGTGCGACCGATCCCGCCGGGGATGGCTACAACGGGGGAGAGCATCATGTATAATATTCCGGTAGATTATTATTTTCACCTCCTACCCATCATTTTGGTATCGTTAGCCTGAAAACATTTATCTCCAAAGTTAGGCTTGAAAGCCACTGCGATAACGGTGGTGTTGTACGCGCGTCATTTACACGCGGTTAAGCACGAATGAGTCGGCCCGCAAATTCAAAGACCGAAATCGCATCGTTCTGCCATCGGCGGCGGTGACGATACGCCCCGGCAATATGGAACAAGCCTTATGAATGCAAACGTTTAGTTTTAGTTGAATTACGACGATTTTACGTCGGCAATGATACGACCGCGATTGATCAAAACATTAATAACGTTGGAGATTTGTCGTCGACATTTAAGTGGAAATTTAAATTTTATTGATATGTTATGTTGATATTGTATTCAATTTAATATCAAACAAAATTATTTTAATTAATAAATCTGTTTTTTATTAACGCTCTCGTATGGGCCCGTGTACCTAGTACCTACACAATAATATTATGCATATTATTATTTTATAAATAATTTAAATGACAATATATTTATAAACTTTTGTAGATAATTTAAAATTTAAATTGATTTTTAATTCATCATAATAATAGAAACACGCTATGTTTGTATAATTTAGTCATTATTGATTACAGTTGTATTCATCACTGACAATAACAGTATTGTTTTATTTACTTTTTCCGACACAATAAGCTAAGCGTCGGTATTGGAAAATTGTCAATACTATATCACAAAACTCGTACTGTTTTGTAAAATTAATATAATTAAAATGGAATTCTATGAAATTGTATGAAACGTTTCAATCGTTATTTTCAGTAAACAAACTTAATCAAAAGAAATGTACTATTAATAGCTGTAAATATAAAATGTAATGCTATTGTTTATTGTAAATAATAATAAACCGATTTTGCTGTTATTAAATTCCCAAAAAGACACAATTGTATAGTCGTTGGTAACTGTAAATTTATTTTAATTTTACCAAAGAGTGACGTTATACCTAAGCTGTTTTTAATTAAAACGTTTTAATCATTGTGCTTGACTGTGCATTATAGAGCTGATATTGTACATTTCGTATAACCATTGAAAAAATAACTATGAAATATAATTTAACAACGCATATTTTAATGAAAAATAATGTTTTAGTTTTTAATTTTAAAATATGAAACGCTATCTTAAATTAAAAAAAGAATTAAAAAATACACGCGGAACATTCGAGCAGCTCCTAGTCGTACAAACGAAGTAGATGATGGCAATATGTACTTAGATAATATTTAATTAAAATATGTAACAGTTATGAATGTTATGATCCTTTTTAATAAAAAAAAAATATACCTATAATACGATATTTAGTTATTTGGCAAAATTGATAAAATAGATTTAACAGGTAAAAAACTAATGGTTTATACCTGTATAAACGAAATAGCGAAAAAAACTCAAACGTTATATAATATTGCTACTACACTAAAGTTGCAGTGGTGCAGGTATAAAAAAATAATGATAATGATGATAATAATAACAACAACAATCATAATAGTAATAATAATAATGTGATAGAAATTTTTTTTTATTTATTTATTTATTTTTTTTGATGAGTAATAAGACAAAATAATGCAATAGTGTTGTGTATCATGGTACCGACACGACCGGGACTCGTTCACGCGTCGATAGTTTCGTAAACGAGCAGTCGGCGGCGAGACGGGTGTGTTTTTGTCCGTCCCGAAACGCTAATTTGGCGGCTCGCAAATGGGGTGCAAAACGCCGCCGCGCGCGAACTATTCCGGGGCGGGGGTGGCCCGCCATCGTAGCTGTTCCAGAGCTGTGTATTATACGACACCAAATATTATACGTATATTAAGCCGGCTGACGTGCACCACAGCTGGAAAACATTAACAGCAAGTATTATACTATTATTATTAGGCCCGGTGGCGACTGAGCCTACAGACGTGCAGGTTTCGTGCAAGTAATTATCACCCGTAATATTCAGACGGACTAATTTACTACGCGCCCGCAGACGACATATAAAACGTGGAACGACGCATATAATTTAATATAATATAATATGACAAATTGACAAGTATGATACAAATGTGTATGTGGGGTGTAACTCTCGCGGAAGTGTGGGCCAACGGTGTAGGATATTTTCGATGGATTTTTTTCCCTCCTCACTCTTTGCTTGGTCGTTTTTCTGCTGCATCGCTATTTTACAATATATTATTAGATGTGTACGGCCTGTTTGACGTGAGCTGTGAGCCCGTTATCGTCCGGACAGTCGTAAATCGGCACTTCAGAGCTTAAGACATACCAGACACGGTTAAACACGTGCGTAAATTCATATTACTGACATCACGTCATAATAATATATTAAAATCGTACTGTATAGGTATATACGTATGTATATAATGATATGATATGTAAGTATACATAAAGCACATACGATATAATATTATATTATGTATGCGTTTTGGCTTCCATCCGGGCAACCCCGTGTGATCTCCGCGGAAGAGGGTAAAAACATTAATTAGGTACAAATCGTTATAACCTAAGCGCGCTGTTGTCAGCACATTATTATCATTATTGTATACGAAATACCCATAATATATTATAAATACGAGACAAGACATATTATAATTAAGAATTTAATACATGTATCTATGTTTAATAATCTAAAGGTGTTCATTAGAAATTATAATAAACAACAGTTTTTTGGTTTTCTGTCTAAGCTATAGTTTATTATTTTCTATGCATCATAACGTTTAAAAGGTAATACGAAGCTATCCAATTTTGTGTGTTTCGGATTAATAATCACTTTTAACAATAAATAAATTACGTAAAAGGTGAAAGATTTTTTTTTGATTTTAAAAAAATCGGAGTTAATCTAAAGAATAATAATATGGAACTCGTGTGAGTACCATCACACATCGGAATCGGAGGAAATGAAAAATCAGATAAATATGCCGATCATGCAACGAAAACTATTCATAATTCATAATAATAATATTTCTTTAAATGGCATTAAAGTATTTATCCATAAAAACATCTTCTTGTCTGTATAAAATTACTGAGACTCATTATCAACATCCAACAAACTCAATAATATAATATATAAACAAAAAAAAAAAAAAAAAAAACAATCAAAAAAAGGGAAATTCTCATTTCGTTTAATTGAAGACTAGACATCACAGTTACCCGCATCAGAATCAGACACACCATCCTCATATGCTTACACTTATCAAGTAAAGAGCCTCATCTATACTTGAAATATTTCACAAAACACTAATTGCCAAACACATAGTAGAGGATTGTATTCAATATATCTCAACACACATAGACTTGAATATTTCATTGAACATAGCTGAAGTGCTCAATTAAATCCAAACTGCACTAATAATCCATTTTTAAGTATTAAAAAAAATGAGAATCTCATACCTTATAAAATCGACTTAAACTTAATACATAAGAAACAATTATATAAAATTGAATGGCATGCAATAATCCAAGATATTGATGCCTTAATATTTAAATTTAAAAAATATGTAAAAATAAAATGTACCAATATTCGTGTGAAATTTTTATAACATATTAGATAATATAGTAGGACAGTAGGAGTATAATATGTGTTCTTTGGCACGTATATTTATCATATAGTACCTACATAGTATGTACCTATTATACCTATACAGCTATATTTTTAAAATTTGATTTGTTTTAGCTTAAACAATTATGATATATATAGGTATTATATTATTAGATAATTATTTGCTAATCCAACGTTTTAAAAATGCATTTATATATTCATGATTAGATGATCACATAAATTATTATTTAGATCATTGTGTTATGGATTGAAATAAATAAAATTTTAATAAAATACAATTACTATGATAATTTATTGAACTGTAAATAAAATAAACCTGTAAACTTTTCATTTTAAAAGAAGGTATTTTTTATTCGTTTATACAATTTATGTATTTTTAATGTACTGTAACTATACAGAACTTAATTTTCTTCTAACACTATTTATTAGAATATTGTAATGCGTAGAGATTTTATTAAAACTTTTATCAACCCTTTTCGAATTGGAGGTTTTATAATATACGAAAAAAAATATTAAATGACTTGCAAAGGTATGTGTTGCATAAATTATAATTGTTTATAATTTTATACTTTTAACAAAGAATGCAAAAATAAAATATGGTATGAGCTTTTAAAATGTACAATTTTTTTTAACATGTTCTTTTGGTAATTAAACCGGAAAAGTACTCTTTGTATGTATTTAATGGTATAAAATATAAAATAATAATAAACGATGACTGTTAAAAGAACGTGTAAAGTACACTATGAGCTGAAAAAAAAAACTGCTCGCTGTATAAACGAATTAAGCTGTTTTTTACACTGTATTATACTTTTGTGGTATTACACACCTAAGCTTCCGGTTTTGAAAATGTTTTTAATGAATAATTTGTAAAGTATGAAAAAAAATAAACTATAAAAATACCTTAATAACATATACCTACAGCCTACAGGAATTGTTGTAGTTTATTATACGTTAACTAAAACCAGTAAAACTCATTTATCTAATTTTATACAAAAATTATTTCTAAGCATAATTTGTTTAAAAACGACTCCATTGAAAAGAAAAACTTTTATTTATTTAAATGATTTGTAAAAATAAACATAGAATACATTTTTTTTTGTAATGCTTTTAATGTTATTTAAGAAACTACAATTTTTTAAATACTGTAAAAATAACTGTATCCGAAAACATTTAATATTAAGCTTATTTTTAAGCTAGATTTAGATTAAGATGAAATCATTAAGAATATTATTCCATTGAATTTAAGCTATCAACTAACTTTTGAATGTTAATTCTAGTCACAAATAATTCTTAGTTCGTTTTTAGTAAGATATATTTTTAAGTTATATTGTTTTGAATTAAGTTAGAAATGTATTGTTTTCTGTCATATCACCATTGATTTGTTAAGTACCTACAAGACCAATAAAGTATATGACAAAAATTTTATACTCCATCACTAAACTAGATTGAGCTTTTAAAATGCACTGATTTCGTATTTTTGTCAAATCATCATAGTTTAATCCCATTAGAACGATTTATAGTTTAGCAACTGACTATAATAAATTTTATCATTTAATAAAAAAATATACAAACAAAGAAAATCAAAAACTTTGGTTCATTAATATAATTTATTAGTATTTTCTCGATAGAATCTTTGTGATAGGAGAATAGGACTAAATGAGTGATGGAGCGTGTATAGATATGTTTTTATAAGTAATAATCTTTTTTAAAAACAGTTATTAATTAAATTGTCTAATAATTATTACGATAATTTAAACTAATTTTCAATAATAATCAACGTCATTATAATATATTTGAGTAGTTGGTAAAAAACGTAATTAAATGCACGTTTACTTATTTTATAAGTTTTTATTATAACGAAATAAAATTTTAATAATTCAATATTAAATAAATATGATAATACTATAGTTATTAATTATTAAAATAAGAATATTTTAAAAATAAAATATATATGTAAAAGTATTTAATACATGAAACGTGTCTATAAAAAATGATAATTATGGTAAAAAAAAAAATTAAAAGCTTAATTAAGTGCTATAATAAGTTATAATTTTTATATTTTTATATTAACATGAAATTACAACATAATATTAATTGAAATAATAAGAATAATGCTTAAAAAATAAAAATATTTTCTGGTTTTTTAAACCAAAACCATTAACACCTAAATTGATTTTTAGAGTATATTTGTGTAGATACTGTATAATACGTTTACTACGTATAGATCTTTGATATTTGCATACTATGTTTTTTTTTAACATTTATCGAATCACTATATTTTTTTAAATAATTATTTAATTAACAATAACCTACTATTGTACTAATTTCAAATTTGAACTGTGAACATAGTTACAAATAAAGTACATAAACATCATTGCCATTCACATTAATTATCTATAGACAAACTAATAAACATTTTTTACGATTAAAAAAGAAATATATATATATATATATTTTTTTTTCTTGTTACATAATATTTGTACAGCAAGATAAACATCATTTTTTATAAATAAATATATATTTTTTTCAGTTATTAAGATAATAATATGAAAGTACTTACTTAATACAGTTACTTTAACAAATTATTCAGCATAATTTCAATTTTAATGTAAGGCGAGAACCACTAAATTAATAAAATTGAAAAACATAATATTGATATATAAGTAAAATTGTTGTTTTTAATGGTATTAAAGTTCAAATTTATTTTTTTTTTTAATTTTTTCTCTATTCCGTATATTTATAAGAGAAAATTACTATCATACAAAACGCATGATCATTCTATAAATGTCAACCAAAAAATTGAAACCATATTTAACATCAAAACCTTGTAGTTAATTTATTAATTATTTGATTTTTATATTAATTAAAAATTAAATTATCATTGAATTATTTGTTGAATAAAAAAATTGTATGTTGAATGAAAAAAAAATGAATAAACAGATAACAACTATTAAATAAGTAATAGTTGTATAATGAGACTACAAAACAAGATTATTGATTCAACTGTTGTTTGTTATAGAGTAGCGAATTCATAACGTATTGAATAGAAAAATATGAGACATTTTTTTTTTATGTTGTGATATACATTAAAATAATAAAATAAGCTTTAAACTGCGAAACATGCATTGGATTGGCGTGTATTGTTTTTTGTCGTTATTTATTTATGTTTTACCAGATAATCATAATCCAGTAAGTACTAGATTTATAACATTTTTTTAATATAACCGAAATCGATAGTTTAAAATTAACTAAAATAATTCAAAGATTTATTTGGTTGTATTGATTTAATTTTTAGATAAATAAGCGGACATTTATTGTAGATTATGAAAAAAATGAATTCCTAAAAGACGGAGAAGTATTCCGATATATTTCTGGTGATCTACACTATTTTCGAATTCCTAAACTTTATTGGAAAGATAGAATTCAAAAGATAAAAGCTGCTGGATTAAATGCCATAACAACGTTAGTACATAGTACAAATAAATGAAAAAACATAATTAATGCGTATTTTAAAGAAAATATTTTTAAGTACTAAATTTTGTGGTATGAAAATGTTAGCTGTTTTTTATATTTTAACTAAATGTTTTTGTATATTCATGATGATATTCAGTTTCTTTAAGTTATTTTATGTACAAAATTTTCCTTGAAATATACAGATTGTATCTAATAATGACATAACATCTATTATAGTTTATTTTTAAGTATCTTCAAGATTTAAGAAATAATTTTCTATGATTATAACAAGTTATAACATTATACATTTAACTAATATATATATATATATATGGAAAATATATATAATTATTTACTTAAAAATTAGCTATAATAATGTTTAAAACACAAGAAACGTAATTATTAGTACCTAAAATTTACATACTAGTTAGATTAAATGTAAAAAACAATAAAGAATAATTTAGATTTTATACTAAAAACAAGTTTCAAACTATGTAATTATTTATTTTTTATTTAATGTTAATTGTAATGATATATGTATATACACATGGTTATTAACAATTGATTAAAGAATTATTTACCAGTTCCCACATAAGAATATTAAACATAAAATATGGAAACAAAGAAAAAAAAAACACCAATTAGAAAAAACACGTAGTTTTATAATTTTTACACATTAATTATATTATATAGTTATGTAGAATGGAGCTTACACGAACCGTTCCCTGGTATATATAATTTCGAAGGGATGGCCGATTTGGAGTATTTTATAAAATTAATCCAAGACGAAGGGATGTATTTACTCTTGAGACCTGGACCATATATATGTGCTGAACGTGATTTTGTAAGTATAGTTGCACTATATCTCATTCGATACTTATATTAGAAATAATATATTTTAATAAACCATCCATGTTTAGGGTGGATTTCCATATTGGATATTGAACGTTACGCCTAAAAGGAGTTTGAGAACTAATGATTCAAGTACCTATAATTAAGAAAGTACTAGTACGATTAAAATATAATTAACCTGTCACTACCCACCTGGTTTTGATGTAATATTCACTTGCATGTAATAAAAATATATTTCATTGTTTTCTTACACAAAAAAGTATAAAAATAAATAAATAACAATAATAATGACTTAGAGTAAGTACTAAAAGTTATAATTATATTCTACTAAGGTTAGTTTTATACGTGCATTTAAATTTGTCTTAAGTGAATATTTACCCTATTCAATTGTTGATGGGTTAAAAATATATATAAAAAAAATTTTAAATTTGTATAAAGTAATAACAATTTAAAAATTCTTTCTAATTATGCAGTAACTCGTAGTTAATGGCCTAAAATATAAATCAGGTAGGTAAACGAGAATAATTGCTTTACTATACATTAGGCGCTAAGTGGATAACTATTACAGGTATAAACATTTTAAATTCAATGATAAGTATATCATTGTATATTTGTATATAAAAAAAAAAATTAAGTGAAAATCATCTATAACTAAGTCATTTTTATTTTTATGATAATATTAAATTAATTTATTTCGCTTTTAATACCGTACATTTAGGTTAATACCAAATTACATACAATTATTATAAATATATGATATATAAAATTAATATAAATATTAGGTTAGTTCAATTTTTTACGAAAATATTGCATTTATTAGGTATTAATTTTTATTATCATAAAAATATATTTTCATATCATATTATATCAACATATATAACTTAAAATTTAAAAATATCTAAACACTGTAAAATAGTAAAAAAGATTCATTATACCTACAAATAGATAATATTTTTAAATAAGTCAAAAATATTATTAAAAATTGTTAGAAAAGAAATAATTATTGTAGTAGTAAAAATCGAGCTTGAAATAGTCATAAGAAGTTGATATATATATATATATATATATATCATTTATAGGTTAAAAAGCTTATAAAAAAATTAAAATTCTTAAATCAAAATATTTCATAAAAAAAAATTAAAATTTCTTAAGTTTATTTATCATAAATAGTTGAAATATTTTGAAAACTATTGTTATAGAAATCAATAATATAAAGATTTAGTGAAAATGTCAAGTATCTACTCGTATGGTTATTATTTTGCGAGTAACATAAAAAAAAAAACAAAATTGATTTCATCAAAAAATTAGATTTGTGTGAAAATTTCTGTTTTTCCTTAATTATTTGTTTGTTTACCTCATTTACAAAAATAAGTACTGGGAGTTTTTAAGTTTGAATTCTTAAAATTACAAATAAGATCCAATTTGATATCCAAAACCACTTTTTTTATTGAAAATTTAAGCATTTTATCAAAACTCATTATGTACTCAATACAAAAAAAAAAAAAAAAAAAAAAATGGTTATTTATTTTATTTTTGGAATAAAATTATATTTAAATTTTTCGTAGTTGTATTATCATTTATTATTTTACTAGGATTTAAGACTGATATAATTTAAACGAATCATAGTAAAAAATTATATTATCATTTTATCATAGTAAATTAGTTTTATACTAAATATGTTTTTTTTTGTTTTATAATATGATCTAAATTATTTAATGTTTTAAAATTTATATTTTAGGTTTTAAAAAATATGTTTCGAAATGGTTTAGTGTTCTTATGCCAAAAGTCCAACCTTATTTGTATGGAAACGGTGGGAATATCATTATGGTCCAGGTGATTTAAACATTAATTATTATTAATTATCAGAATACAATTATATTTTAAGAAAATTAGTGTTTAAATATTTTGGTACTTTTAAAAAGTATCTCCTAAATTGATACACATACAATATTTGAAAACATAATATTTAATAAATTCGAATTCACATGCATGTTAATTTTTATATTCAAATTTGTATTTGCATTTATCTATAGGTGGAAAATGAGTATGGGAGTTACTATGCATGTGATTCAGACTATAAACTGTGGTTACGTGATTTATTTAAAGGATACGTAGAAAATAAAGCTTTACTCTATACAGTTGATATGTGTCAACAAAGTAGTTTTGATTGTGGCTCTATACCAGAAGTTTACGCAACCGTTGATTTTGGAATTTCAAAAAACGGTCAGTAATAGGTAACCTAACCTAATCTATGATAAAAGTGGTCATTATAGCCTTACATATAGTTTTATGAAACAAATACATAGAAAGTTAGATCTTTATTACCTCTTGTAAAATCATACGCTTACAACCGATTTTGTTATATTTTTTATTTAGCTTCTGAATGTTTTAATTTAATGAAAAAGTTTCAAAAAGGAGGACCTCCAGTCAACTCTGAGTTTTATCCGGGTTGGTTGGCTCATTGGCAGGAACCACATCCTAAAGTAAATTCTAGCGATGTTGTAAGGCAAATGAAATCAATGCTTTCGATGAACGCTTCGTTTAGTTTTTATATGTTTCACGGAGGTACAAACTTTGGATTTACATCTGGCGCTAATACCAACGACACTAACGAGAATATTGGATATATACCTCAACTGACATCATATGACTATGATGCTCCATTAACCGAAGCAGGTGACCTGACCGAAAAATATTTTAAAATTAAACAGACACTTGATAATGCCGTGAGTCATAACAACTTTCACAGTCATACAAAATTTAAAGGTTTTAATTGTTATTTTTAGAAATACTCTGGTACCAACGATACATTACCGACTCAAATGCTTAAAGCAGCCTATGGTGTATACTATTTACAACCATTGGTTAGTATATTTGAAACAGTTACTCATCGAATCGAACCAGTGTCAAGTGTTGCGCCGATAACGTTTGAGGATATGGATATAAATACTGGTTTCGTAATGTATGAAACAATACTACTAAATAATAAGTTCCAAAATCCTGTAAATTTAACTGTGAACTCTGTAAGAGATCGAGCAATCATATACCTGGATCAAGTTAAGTCATATCCGTGCATAATGAATGATAGTATATCAGTTTAAAATAATATAAGATATTTTCAGGTTCAAGTTGGTACTATGAATCGATTAAAAGCAAACACGACTATACTTTTAAATATTAATAACAATTCTGCTCAAAAACTGAGTATTTTGATTGAGAACCAAGGAAGAATCAATTACGGAGATTTTATGGAAGACAGAAAGGTTGACTGATAAATGATAACTAATTAATATTTTATTTCTGGTTAGATTGTGTTAAAATAATATTTTACAAGACATTAATTAATCTATTTAGGGAATTTTGGGTGATGTAATACTTGAAAATACAAAACTAGGTCCATGGAAAATGATTGCGCATCCTCTAAATGAAACGTCTTGGCTTTCTTCAATCAAACCAGTGGAAAATGTCCAAGTACCGGCATTTTATAAAACACAATTTTCTTTACCAGAAAATTATACAAATACTTTGGATACATACCTGGATACTTCAGGTTGGACGAAGGTATGTTTTATAATTTTATTTATTTTTTAAAATTTTTTAACTCATATTCATTGAAATTCACTCAAATAATATAAGTTATTCTTAAAAATATATTTATTATTTTTACAGGGAGTGGTATTTTTAAATGATAAAAATCTAGGTCGATATTGGCCACTTGCCGGACCTCAAGTTACACTTTACGTACCCGCTACTTTTCTAAAGCCGCCGCCCAATATCAATACACTTGTTATGTTTGAACTTGAAAATGCACCTCAAGATTTAGCAATTAAATTTGTAGACAAACCAATTCTCAATGGCCCAATACAAATATAAATTAAAATACATAATATGATGTATATCACTAAATATTTTTTTTTAATATGAAATTAATATTTTTTTTTTACGTTTAATCGTGTATGTAAAAATGTCTTCAAGAAACTTAGCTTTATTGGTAGATTATCATTCAATTATAAATTTAATGAAGGGAGGGTATTAGAATAGTTAAATGAATTAAATTACATTTTAATTATTTAAAATATCAATATGACGTATCAAATATGTAATTTATTCTAAGTGTTAAATATCCTATGTTAATATTATATGATATAAAACGATTAATTTATTATGGAAACTATAAATCACAATTTTAAATAAATCTTGATGCATACACTTTTTAATATATTTAAAAAAATATACGAGATAATAAATAATAATAGGGAAAACATAAACGGTAAAGTGTTAAATATATTTAATTACAACGCTGTTTTCATAAACAATATAAATAAGCAAAATAATAATTTATCTTTTGATTCCACACTATTAAAGTACTATAATATATTGGTAATTATGTGTGTCCAAACCGTATAATCTATAATATTTTGTTTATCACACAGTCATTAATTTAAAAAAATTATAGATAGTACCTATATATCATTATATTATATACATTATGATTAAATTGGATTTAATAAAGTTAATTATTATCTATTTAACATTTGTTTAAACTATAAAATTATTAAAGTAGTGTAAAAAATACGCGTATCTCCTAACTAAAGAGTATACACATAGGAATATGATACATGCGACCATATTCCACATTTTTTTTATTATTTGTAAATGATTTTTAATAAAAGTTATATGTGTGTATTGACGTCATGTTGATAAAACTTAAATTGTTTTACAAAAAAAAAAAATAATAATAAACAGATTTTAAATATATATTATATTATTCACTAGCAAATTAATAATGTTTTTAATAAAAAAATATTAGCGTATCTATCTCAACAGTTAAAAATAATAATAAAAAAAGATCTATAGTAATAAATTACAAATAATTTTTCGTATTACTATATATTTTTATTTATTTTTTTTTTTTTTAATAATGCATTTTTTTATCAATAAAAATTAATTTAATTACTAAAAATTATCTATTGAATTAATACTTATTTAAAAATAACACAATGAAATAATAATGATTGTTTTTAAAATATAAATCAGATAAGTTAATTTTTTTATAACTAAAATACATATAACTTTTATATTACGCATGTCACGTATAGGTACTGTATTGTTTTTTTTTTTTTTTTTTTTACGACAATTTATCATAATATTATATGCAGTAATTTGGTTTATTTTTAATATTTTGTTTTTATCAAGATTTAAAAAACATATAATTATATATATTATTCATTAAAAATTAAAAAAGTAGCTGAATGTGTAAACTATACAATTTGTGATTATTAATTTACTTAAAGGTTTTAAGGTTACCTAAACTTTACAACAGACTGGAGAATAGAAATATACATGTCAAATTTAAAGAAGTCAATTAAAATATAATCATTTTTGTAATATTTTAATGCGATTAAAAATGAGATTATTCTAAGTTATAAAAAAAATGTATGCTTCTTTTTTTCTATTTAGCTAATTATATTATTAGCTAAATTGACTTTTTAATAATTTATTTTCACATTTGAGCTCTAATTAATAAATATATATTGACATAAGGAACTGCTATAAATAATACCTGAGTGTTGCTTAATGTAATACAATAATTATTATTACTATCGTTACTGCAGCTTTAATCATTTCTACTAAAAGCACAAGTTGCAGGTCAAAGGGAAGATTAAGCACGAGTACATACTATATACTACATGTGTATAGTTAATAATTTCAGATATTTAGTTATCTATGATTTAGAAACGTTTGACGTGGTTTAACTTTGAGACTAACGAAACGTCTATCGTACTATGTGTAATATGGTTACAGGCACTAATGAAATGACAGCATTATTATTAATTAATCCAAGTGAAAACAGCTGATGTAAATAAATTCGTTTGCAGAAGTACCTACTTTTGCTAAAAATATCGCACAAAAAATAGAAACTCGAAACGTATTTAAGTTTGTAAAAAGTTATTGATAATCATAAATTTATGATCTTAAATAATATAGTACCTATAATAATGGTCAAATCGTACTTCAATAATAATATTTATGAATGAACATCGACTTAAATGTCTTTACTCAAAACATTCTATTGACAGTTATTATTTATTAAAGTCACATAAATATTAACATACTACGATCAGGACTTACTTAATTATATTGATAATACAACATTTTATTGTAAATAATACTTAAATATAATATTATATATGAATTAACATGCAATTCAAACGTGCGTGCTGCAAATTATACATTTTTTTTTTTTTTTTTTTGTCGTCCGTCGCTGAAGTCCCATGTTTTTGGACGTCCTACGCTCAACGATGACAACGAAGACGGCAAAAAACAGATATTTGCCGCAAACAGAAAAAAAAAACTTGAAAATTTAAACGTAGTCCTCTGTACGTTCGCCGCACGTTCACATTTTATATAGTATTCGTATGTCCAACGTCATTACCGTTTAATAATACGACGTGTGTTTATAATATGCACCGTCCACACACAGGTAGGTACATGATGTATAGGAACATATTATTATTGTGCTCGTGTGTGGCAATCGTGTAAATATTATAATAAAAATGCTTATAAAGAATACTTATGTAGGTATCTACACATACCTTTATCTCACACATTAATACAATATTATATTATACGTGTAGTTGGAGTCTGGTTCGACGAGACAGTTGATTAATGGTTTTAATGCGGCGGCGATTAAAAAAGTCGCGTACGTTAATAATTATATTGTAAATGCTTTCCCGTAGTCCTCAGTCACCGACAGGCGACAACACGTCTCCTTCGACGTTACCGTTGTTTGGTCATCCGTTCGTTCAGTAACAATATAATAACAACACGTCTTACGATATACGATACGACCTTAACTGTAGAATATAATAACTAATAAACAATAGCGCACTGATTTTGGTCAAAAATTCACTGTTAAAATATACTACTAAAAAGTAAAAAAAAAAAAAAAATCAATAGTAAAAATTTAATTTAATTTGTACTCAGTAAAATTAGTTTAATATTAATATTATCAATTTATTTGAAGTTTGTGTGGAATTACAACTGAAATTGTATTGATAAATAGTAAATTCAATTTTAGATAAAATTTAATAGGTGACAGGGAAAACGTTTATTACATTATAAAATGAACAAAAATGGTTTAACGGTTGTTTGAGATTATTCAGTATCGTTCGTATATCATTATTTACTGTGATGATCGACAATTCATTTTTTAAGTGATAAGTAAATTTAATAAGATAAGAGACTAATAAATATTTCTGATTAATATACTCGTAGGTAGATATCTATTTATTTTTTCAATTTTTTATTACAAGAAAATGATTGTTTACAATAAGTATAAGTACTGTACGATGTATATTGGGTTGATTTTGAATGGGTTGTGTGGAGAGATAATCCATTCTGAGCGGGTGAAAACATATTTGTTTCAAATAATTCGTAATCTGAAAAATTCTTTCAAATAAACGATTAGTTATGTACGAAATCTTATCTAAGTTGTAAATATAATTTTTTTACGTAAATACGCCAAATCAGTATTCGGCATAATATGTTTTTTTGTGTGTATTGTTTTTGTATTTAATAACGTGCATACATTGTGATTAAAACATGTTTTAGTTCAACATAAAGAAAAGAAAATATCAAAACTTTCAATAACAAATAATTAAAAACCAGCTGTGTGCCAATATTTTTTTATCCGTTGGATGTTCAAGTTTGAAATAATACGACATGTGTATGATTTTGAGTATATTTTGGTCACTAGAACTCTTGGACGACCGACGTCCAACTGTATTTTTATACACGACGAAGACTTGTATCCAGCCGGTAAGTCTACAAATCTGACCGTGATATAATTAATAGAGACGAGACGGTTGAAATGTCCGTTTTTTTTAATCTTCGTTATACGACCGTGCGTATGTGTGCTGTGCTTTTATAATATTATACTATAGTATAATACCAATAAATAGACAAATGATATATATTATATAACATGTCGGCCGTTGTTAAGAAAATCGCTGCATTGTTATGTCGGCATATCGGATCGGAATCCGATTATTATTATAATATTCTCTCACGATCGCGGCTGGTCGGCGTCGCGTGCTGTTTGTTTTCGGCGCGACACGTCGTGGCTGTAGATATCTCATACGCATATTAATATTATATTATACAATTTCAGTCGCGGCGGTTAACCTCCGACCGGTGACGACGAGAGCTGAACTGTATAGAAAAGAGAGATGGCTGAACATTGTGAAATATATCACCCGTCGTCGGTCGGATCGCCGTTTCCCCGGTGATGACGAAAGCAGCGAGAGCGCACGCCGGAGATGGCCGATTTCCGTTTTGGCTATCCGTATCATCGAATCATCGTCTGGAGAAACCGCATAAGGCACCTCTACACAATGTATGTCTACCAATTATTATTATATTAGAAAACGATAATGGTATGCGCCTCGTCATCTACGAGACCTTTTCACGATGACGACCTCTACGCGCTGTACCAATAATTCAACGATCTGGCCGAAAATCATATTATCGCTTTCCATCGTGGCAATAATCCATCAACAAAATAATATTGTAAGCAGTGATATTTTGACTTGAAGCTCTTAGAAAAATGCAGTGATGAGCTGAACGATGTTTTGATGTTCTTAAAATTCGTTTGTAATTTTCAATATTTTTCACGCGCATTATATACAATAATGCATCTCAAAGTATAAAAATAATAAACAGTCGTAATAATTATTTCAAAATATCAAACTACTTGTTTTGGAAATTAACTGTATTTAATTTTATAGAACTGTTTCTTTTTGAAAATTTAGCTTAAAACAGTTTTAAAAACATGAAATGGTATAAAAATAACGAAATATGCAAACATTTAAAACCTTTTTAATATCATAAAAATGTCAAGTCTCATCGATTGACATGGAATTTTACAATGAAACACTACAATTTTGGTTTTAACCGTTGGAATAAAAGTTAATTTTCAAAGTGGCTTTACAGTCGTTTTGTAATTCAATGAGTTTCCCAGAACTACACTTCGTTAGTCAGAAGTATCTATGTATTATATTTGATTTGTTTGGTTTTGGTCCATAAATTAGGAACTTTATCAATTTAGTTTAGGTAATATTATACGGTAGAAATAAACCTTAAAAGTTGATCTACCATGCTATGTAGGTCGGAATAATAATACCTACGCAATAAATTCGCATGTCCGTCGATTTCTTTGGAAGCACTAACATTATAGATTATTAGTTTCGTCCACACACCCCCATGGTCGAAATACTTGAATCGAATAATTGCGTGTTTATAATAACAAACCTCAGTTACATCTGATACTAATCTCATTGCATGTTTGAGAAAATTCGAAGTTAAAAAATTTTAATTGCGGGGCCATAGTCGTCTTAAAAATATCATATTTTTTAAAAATTTCGACCGACCATTTAAACGTTTTTGTCGAATATTGCAAGGGAAACATTTTTACCGAGTAACATTCAACGCTTCCGGCAATTATGGAACTTTTGCATATAATACTATACCTACATCAATAGACCTAGTCCAGAGAGAATACTGGTGCTGGTAATTACATGGTAGGTACCACCGTTCTTTACCCTTTGTGACATTTAAATGTCAAAGACATGCACACGCGTGCACTCTTATATTATTATAATATATATTTTGATTGGTACTTAGAGCACGATATAGGCGTATAGCGTGGATTCTTAATTCTAAAGCATACCTATAATTATATTATACATATTAAGTTAAAACAAAAATTAACATTCAAAAGTTAGTCTTAGTAATCTACATTTATGAAACGGTATGCGAATCGTTTTATAATGGTAAAAGTATCATAATATGTTCTCTGTTCTCCATTAAACAAAAAAGTTATAAAAAATTGTTTCTTCAAATAATTACCTACTTAACCAATTTACTAACTATCGTTAAACAATTTCTTCTGTAAATTAAAAAATGTATATAAAATTACTTCAGATATATTAGAATCATAACGCACACCTAATGTACAGAATAAGCAAAACTGTGAAGAGTATCGTGATAAGAAGTCAAAGAAACAAAACTTAGAAAAAGAACTAGCAGATGAGCCCGATTGTTTAGTCGTTTAGATATCGGTGGTAGGTATGACAAAAAAATGTCAATATTGCAATACTTTAGATTTTGGTGAGCGAAACGAGTATAAAGGACAGTCCTCTGATACAATTTTATTCATAAAAAAAATAACAAAAACAAAAATGTTAATCAAATTATTTGGGAGTGAACAATAATAGTTGTAATTTGATAAATTAAACTGAAAAATGTATAGTTAAGATCTACTTTCTCTTAAGCATAATTATTCGTATTCTTTAAAAATTAAAATATAGCGAATTGTTCATTTTAAAAATACAAAACTAATGTTTTATACAATTTTAAAAGCAATGAAATTGTTATAAACGCCCGTTATGTTCAGTATCCGCTGAGCAATGAGAATTGTATTAAATAACCTTTCTATTTATGATAATTTCTGTTTGGCATACTTATTTTTAACACTTAAATACAATTCTATACCTACTGGCTACTACCGGGGAATCCAAAGTTATATTCGCATAATAGAATATATACGTACATAATAATTAACGTTAAAATATAATATAATATATTTGCTTATGAACATATATTGTAGAGTTGGTATACGAATATAATATAATATTATAAGTACAATCATGCATTTAAAAGTGATAATCCAACACTAAAACACACGAGGCTAAATTCTTTGACCTTAATTAATACAATTATACTTGAATCGGTAGGTAGTTGGATTACGATTTCGTGATCGGTTTGCTTGACAATGATCGATTAAACTACGTCTAATCGATTATTCAGTCGATTAGATAACGACTAATAATATCCCTAATGTAATTAATTACTTGTCTGCACACAAACACTATTCTAGTGCAATGCAGCTCGTTACCAATAAAGAAACTATATTTTATTTTAATTAATGGTGTCTGAGAGAGTGTTAGTGAAATAATATTAATATTTAATACTTGGATAAGCTGTGGTTAATTATCTAAATACTCTATGCATGCATTTATAAATATTATATGATTATTTATATAACTTGTTGCACAACATAGTAGCATCGTCAATATTAAAAATAAACCAATCAGAACAAAGTATATTAATTTCGTCAATGGTTTGAAAATACAAATACTAATCAAAGGAATAAAATTAAAAACATTAAATTCTCGTCCTAGTAACTAGTAACCCAAATACAGTAATGCAATATACCTACTTATACCCAAAGGTGGGCATCAACTAATAAGTTAGTTCATTTTCTAATCAACTTATGAACTTAACTAGTTTAATTGACAGTTGAAAACTTAGCTTTTTGTAGTTGATATTAGAAATGTTTTTGGTAAAAATATAAATTATAAATTGTATTGTTTTAATGTAATAACCTTCAAAAAGTTCAAAAGCTATATTGTATATAAATAGAAATGTTTAGTAAATTATTGATTTAAGATGTGTACAGTTTAAACTTTAAATTAATAAATAATATATCATGTAAAGTAAAATTGTATTTAAGTATGGTGTACAATGTACATTATAATAAAAGTTTATTAAAATTGTTCCACATAACTTAGATAATTAGAAAGAAGCAGTCAGTCTTTATATGTTTTACATACTAATTTAAAAAAATAGATTAACTTTTTTTTAAACTGAGTTAATATTTTTTTCCGTATTAAATTTTGGCTTATCGAGTTAAATTTATATTAGTTTGTTGACGGTTTTTCGATCTTGTGTTATCTTAACTTAACTTGAATTGAGTTAATTATTTTCATCAACTTATCTACCTTTATTTAAAGTGCTTAAACCCTTACACGTCATTGTTGACAGATAACAACTATAAATAATTGAAATATTGAAATAGCAATGATGTTCAGCCGATCTTATGACGAAATTTGGACCAAGAGCCCTTAATAAATACTATATTATGATAACTATTACCTAAAAACATAGTTCCTATAATACATATTAAAATAATATAATATGGGTACAACTCGACTAATTATTATCATTATTTTTCTTTGCGAACACTGTCGCGTGGGCTTGACCGTGTGCCTTGTTTGGATGCCGGGTGAATTCGAACGCCACTGCAGCCTGCAACCGGTTAAACGATTACAATATATATTTTTAGGTAATATATATATATAATATGTATGTGTATACGAATAAAAACTTAAAAAAAAAACACAATACTCCTCGGGGATATTTCCCATCGGTTTCCAAGCATATGGTCTACCGAAATTCGGTCCATCAAAAAAAAAAAAAAATAAATAATAATAATAATAACGATAATGTTATTATTTTTATTATATGGTTTATGTAAGAAGTTACGCGGGCGATCGGTCGTAGAAAGACGCCCGGGGGAAACCCCTTTCCTTCTAAGCGATATTATAACGTATTATAATATTGAGTCCGCCACTGTATAGTTTCACGCAGACGTCTTAGGGTAAAATTAAAAACACTGATGGCTGCAGCTACTGCCACGATCGCTATCTGTATAGACAGAATTTTTGGCCTATCAACTAGAGCACGTACACAAGCGTTGCATAATAACACGCAGCAGATCAAATTTTACACACACACGCACACACATGGAGCTTATTTTAATATGTTTTATTTTTAATAACAGCACGATTACCATATAATATATTTAATATACGCGTTCCCGTACATTGCCGTGGTCGCAAACCAGCCGGACAACATTATAGATACTTATATAGCTCGCACGAAAACGAAACACCGGACAAACTATGATAGTAGTTGATATCTATCTATCTATATATATATATATATATATGTATATGTATATCATACTTATCAGACATTATAAAATGAATGTATTACATATTACTATAACATACAGATACGTACACATCGACGAAAATCGTAAACGGACGACAGATTCATAATATCATAATATTATCTAATATTATCGTTGTACTAATAACCTATATGTACAATAGTCTATATATGTATAATACGTAGGTATATATGTTTATTACATATTTGAGTAACACATATAGGTACTATACGCGGGCAATAATAATTAACATTCACAAACGGTGTAACAGTCATTATAATATATATAAATTATAATTATGTGTTATAATATAGCCAATATAGGTACAGTGTATAAGTATCAATACCGGTATTATATACTATTATATACACATAGATCATAGGAACATAATTAATATTGCATGTAATGTGAATAATATGTGATTAATAATTTATTATTAATATTACTAACTATGGTCCATGAGGGTACATGAGGGTTCCCAATAAATACGCTTTTCAATAAATGTTTCCGGTAAAATACAGGTAAGAATGCTCAATTTATATATATTTTTCCCTGAAATATTGCCATATTTTATACTTTTTATCAAAGAAGTAAGCACGATATTTGGTACTGATCTATTTAAATAGTAAAAATCATCTTCAAAATATGTTTAAAATGTTTGATGGTTTAAGACATTTTTTTGGTCTGCAAAATTTATGAAAAAAATTAAAAATTTGTTTTTTAGAAATTAATGAGCTACTATTAAACAAGAAAAAAAAGTACCATTAAAAAAGTAAAAAAATAAAATAGTATTATTTACAATTTAAAAAAATTTAAAACACAAACAATTATTAAGTAAACTATAATGTTGATTGATGTTATCAAGGAGATGACTTATAAGTAACAACTTAAATTGTCATATTATTATTTATGACTATGACTATTTGAATATTTTTCACATATTTATCATACATTTACAATAAATCATTTAAATTTATTTAATTACTCTATTTTTATATTTTGTGTATCGTTATTTTTATTTTTATTAATACCAGCTAACTTATTCTATTCAAAGGGCACCGCCAATTAAATGTAAAAATGTAAAATAAATAAATAAACAATTTTATTATTATTATTTTTCATTAAATTCAAAAAGAAAAGAAATCAACGTATTAGAATCGTTCAATAACCAATGAAATGATATACCTACTTTGTATGTAAATTCGTTCACAATCGTATAATGATTTTGGGAAAGGAATAAGTTTTTTGAGAATTGTAAGTATTTTCAATCGTTTGGTCAAAATTGTATGTATAACGTTTGCGATCGTTCGACAGTCAACATTTCATTCAGAATACAGACGATCTGCTGGTTTATAATAATAATATTATGCAATTTGTTTTCATATTATACAGCAGATGTCTTTATAATAACGAGCTACGATTGTCAATAAGTTGAACGCGCTGCAGGGATTCCATAAGACTTTATCGTAAATGGTGCACACTATGGTAACGACATTCGTCTAATGTAATTACCAACATTATACATCGCATAATAATTGTTGTTGATGAGGAAAATAAAACATAATTACATACGATGACGGTATTAATTTTTAGATCTTGACTCTGGTTTCATTAATACGCTTAGCGTCTAGACCAGAATGAAAGAAATTAATTTTCAATCTTTTTAATACAATTCTTTTTTTTTTATTTCATTCATTAATTTAATATTATGGAATCAAAATAAATAAGAAATTACTTCAAAATATAATATTAAAAATTAAAATTTGTATTGTAGTTTCAATGCTTATGTTTTTAAATGAAAAATACATAATAAATTCATCTTAATGGACAGTTAGATAATATATTATATAACTTATAAGTAAATTATTATTAGTAGAACCTATAAATAAATTAAAATAATTTTAAGATAACTTGTATTACTATTGAACTTGCTATATTGTTTTAATATACATCAATGACTTCAACCATTAATAATTTGTATAAATTATAAAACATCATATAATTGTTGTCCGATCTTTTATGTTTATACATAACTAATAATTAACAGACTTTTATAAGGTCTATATTATAATATTTAAATATGGTAAAATTCTATTTAATTCAGTAAATCGTATAATATACACGTTCATCCTATATATATTTGGTTATTTTTGCTATAAAAAAATAATTTTTATATGACAATTTTAATTTAATCAGTAACCGTGGAAAGAGTATATTGGTAAGTAAAATGTTTATAATTTTTTAAGAGAAACAAAAAACGTATTATTATTTTCTTTTATATAGCAGGATATTGTTTCAGAGCGCTATTTTTAGGCGTTCGGATAGTCAGCTTTATCACCTTTTTTATAGTTAACAAATTATTTATATTGTGTTGTAAAACACTTTAAAGTAGAACTTGAAAAATTAAACTACCTCTAAAAGATTATATCCTATGTTCAATTTCTATATTTTATATTATTTAATACTTATATAGATAGCCTGGTACTTACTTATCATTGTGTAGGCAAACGAATTTATATATACTTTCTTGTTAACTAAAAAAGTTTAAAGTTTACTTTTTTTGTTGTTAAAAGACGATAATTTAAATTTTTTCTCGTTAGAAAATAACATTTGTTAGGTAGAGTAATTTAAATTGAAACTGAGAAAACAGGATATTGTATTTTGTAAACACGTGCTGCCATCTTTGTATTGAATACTGTAGTAATAAATTTATAAATAAGCTCAATAGAAAATAAAATAACATTGGTGTCTATGATTTATCAATATAATATTATTTAATAACGTATTGTTATTTTAAACTCGAGTAGCATCACATTGTCGATGTTAGTATATTAGTATAATTATTGATAAAACTAAAATTGAAAGTATTTACTTAAAGGGTAAAAAATGATCTTAAATTCATTTAAAAATAAATTAAATATATTTTTTTCGTTAAGAATAATATTTAAAACTTTTTTAGATTTTGAAACATATTATTTTTTTATTTTAATACGAAATAAGTATTTAAAGCAATTGTTATTGTAACATGTATATAATTTAATATTTTAATAATACAACCATGAGAACTGTTAAGAGAGAAATAATATTGCATATCATTATGCTTACAGTACTAATCAACAACGAGGCTTTCGGAATATAGTACCTAATATTAAAACCGACCAATGGGTAAAAGTACCTACGTGATACTATATGCATATATACTATATAAATAATATTTTATAATAAACATACATTATAATATTATAATATATACGAAATACAAATTAATTAAGTATATTGTATTTTATTTTAACGAATACCAACAAGATTTTATGGTAAACATTCAAAATGTGTGTGTTCGTGCGTTTAGATTATTATTATTATTATTATACTACAATTTGTAGGTACGGTGTGTTTTCCTTTTTAATTTCTGCTATAGCAGGAAACGCGGAGGCGTAAGTAACGGTGCACAACGGCAATGCCGACAGCGTGGCGAAGGCGGCGGCGGCCATATGCAAACATGGCCGATGATCGACTTGTCTTAATTAATAACACCCGAGTACCCGCGCGGAGGTCAAGTGCTATGATATTATGTAAGTCAGTGGTTTAAATCGATCTGTATATGAAACGTTTAGAGAGATCATGATTTTTCGACTGGTTTTTTGATAGAGAAATTATTTATTACGAAATGCAGTTGTTGTGGTTGTTTTTTTTTTTTGCCACCAATTAATGACGATGCAAAGATCATAGAGATACTCGTTTCGGACTTTTCACGGTCACATTTGTCGTGGATTTTGAACAGTCAACAGTTCATACATAAGTGAACACGTTTAAACACACGGCTCAATATAATTATACCTACGCATGTCGTATAGTGTATAGGTACCTATATCAGATTACGAAATTTTAAGTTACGGAATATGCATGACTATAACAGTTTTTAATTTTTACCATTGGAATATATTATGTAAATATAAAAAGTCTCACGCACTTTCAATCGTATTATTTCGCAGTTAGGCAGAAAATTTTAAATTAAAAAAAAAAGAAAAACAATTTAAAATTATCTTTTAATACTTATTGTGGAAAAACAATTTTTTGAGTATAGCCAGTGTTACACTTCCATTAATTTTTTTTTTTTTTTTTGAATAAATGAACGTTGATCAAATCGCTTTTATTACGTCGCGTTAAATTTATTTAACGTGCCATGCACCTTTACACGGTCGTTTAACATATTATTACAACGATGGAGACCTGCATTTAATGATAAATGTCCCTCAGACGTACAGTGTTATTTGTGTAGGCATTGGCTTTCATCTGCACAAACGAGATATATCCTACATGAAACGTCTTACTATATTATCTTTTTGTTGTTTGATAATTAATTATACGTACGTATTATAAGCCATAATTTGTAATTCTGATGGACAATGAGTGACGATATAGTCAACAAAGAACTCTAAGAATTAGTATTAGTCTACTCTAGGCCACCACCGTACGGAGATGAACTGAAGAAATCGATCTATAGATATAATGAACAAACAAAAAAACCAAAATTTGGTACAGATATATACAAAAAGAATCTTTATTTCAGTATAATAATAATATTGTGTTATTTTAAATTGTACATGAAGCTTTATTTTAATTATTATTTAACAGTAATTAATTACGAATCATCTGAGTTATAATATTAAAATTTAACACTAACAACAGAAAAAATTTTTACAAAATATAAGCATACTTAAATTAACGTAATATATAATTAAAAAAATGTATACATTAAAAAAAAAAATTAAAAATTGTACACATTAATATGCAAATATCAAAGCATAATAATTCAAATTTCAAATTTATAAAAATATGTATCCTTACCTTTTAAGTTCTAAGAATAATATAGCAACATATATATTATTGTGTTATTCCTATAGTCACATAAATGTTGGAATGTTTTGAGAAATCCAAACTACTTAAAAACAAGGTACTGTTGAAAATTAATAATAGGTGACTTAATAAATGTAGGTATACATTAGATCAAAAACTATTCAAACAATAAAAAATAATGTATTTATATGTATAAAATAATTGTATATTCATATCTTTAGAAAAATAAACAACAATATAATGTCAACAGTGAACAATTTGTTTGATTTGTAATTTATATTACATCATCATACTTTTAACGGTTCCATTAATTTTCATTAATAATTAAAAACATAACAAATGTGTTTAAAAAAAATATGTATTTAAATAAACTAGAAATTTGATCACTGTTTCTTATATATTTTTGTTTTTTTTATTACTTTATTATAGCATCTAACCTTACGTATATTTAAATAGTATTTACTGTACGTACAATAGTTATTTAGGTTATGATCATCACTAAAAAAGTTATAAAAAGAGATAAATAAAAATAACAATAATTACAATAATATTGTTTTTAAATAGAATGGCATGCGTTGAAATAAAACATCAAACAAAATCATTTCAATATAAAATAGCATATTTAATTAGGGTACACGTATTTTACATTATATGAAATCAATTAGAATAAATATTTTTTTTCTCCGAAAAAGTGTGAAAATGTATAAATATGTTATTTGATAGACCTTGCATGTTTTTATTTTTATATTTTAAATAGAAATATTTTATTATATCTAAGCACACAAACAATCTTTGTATTTCATTTTTATATTTAGAGGATTTTTTTTTCAAAATTTAATATTAAAATGTGCAAAAAAAAAAATAATCAGTTGACCTATTTTTGGATAATGGACCATTTTGTTATCGTTTAAATGTAGTTGTAATCTTCAAGAAAAATTAGTCAAAACTTTTCAAGAAACTTCAAATATGTTTTATTCAAAAAAAAAAAAAAAAACTAAAACGATTTAAATCAGATAAAAACAATTTTTCAAACATAATAATATAATAGTAAAAATGGAATATTTCTTTCTTTCTTTTTTTATAATTTTTAAATGAAGTAATAATTTATAAGTCAAACGCATTTTATTTTTTTTTTCTGTAATATTGCACAACTTTATTTTTGAATGGTTAATAATAAAATTATGAAAGATGAATTTTTTTTTTGTCAACAAAATATGATACGCAGAATAAAGTAAGTTGATATGTAAAGTCATCAATACCATAGAGCAATAATCTACTATCTGTTTATACACAAAAAAGAAAAATAATAAACGTTCTTTGCCACTTCAATCACTATAATGTGCTTTACATTACATCATTCGGAAACAGTATCAATCAACTTGTGATTTTAGAAAAAAAATATGTGTAGTGTATAATAATATATTGAATCAGGTAATCTACGTCCATCCGTTAGCTGTTTATGATGCATGTCTTATAATTATATACATATATGTCACCAGGCTCATAAATCTTTATAAAATATAATTTTTTTTCTCTCAACATCCATTGTTTGTTGAGTAACGAAATAGTATATTACTTAAATTATTCGTTCCACTGATTAAATTAATTCGTAAATAAACATTAATGGTCGTCATTATTTGGTCGATCTTCATCTTAAACTGGATTTACGCCAATATAATAATGTATACTATAATCATGTTTTTTTTTTTATTCGTATTAAATTTTTGTTTTTATTTATTTATGCCTACCCATTTTTAGTCCAATTGAATGCTGATGGAACATGAATTCACAGCAGGTGCCTAACGACGGCGACGGACTTTGAAAACAGTTATGAATACGCTTGTACCTATATAGTATTAGATATTTATTGAACGACCAGAAACAAAACAAAAAAAAATTACATTTCGATAATTTATGACCTCCGTGTTGGGTCTTCGAGTTTTGTATGTAATTGGTATTTAGACGCTCTATAAATTTGCACGTATCGCCGCGCACTCTTCGGGTAATTCGGTTTGACGTTATTTCACCCTTGACAATTTCTCTGCTGTGCCGTTGCGATAAAGACCGTCTTTGTATAATTGGCTGCTGGCTGGATGTCTCCCGCGGGAGACCCAAGGAAAAGACGCCTAAATCTCTTATAATGCTCTCTGTTCGTTTATAATATTATAATATGTATCATACGTATTATTGCGAGCGCGCAATATAGCGTTATTATAACAATAATTAATCAACACGTAGGTATCTATGCACGATATCGGCATGGGGAAGAAAGGGGAGTAAATTGCACATACGAAACGAGTTATATGACTTTGGGAACGGTGAATGGTTTGGGTGAAGTACCTATACGACTATATTATATTATAGATACGAGACGTGCATAAAATATCCATTGGGTTGAATACGAAGTAATTTACTAAGAATGAAATTTTAAATGCGTGTATGTATGTGTGTGTGTTGAGTTTAAATGACTTACACAGTCAATAGCGTGTATGGCATATCTAACCATCCGAATTCCTAACTCATCCTGAAAAATTTTATGAAATTATATCGTATCGCGCTGACGTATAAAACATCAATGTTGCTTTAATCGTTTTAGAAAATATTATTGTTATAGCGCGCTAACCATTGTGTCGATTATTCAACTTATTATAATGTATATTTATATAAAAGTTCAAGACCTAATACAGCGAATTATAATGAATAAAATATTACTTAAATTTATCGAGATAAGTTTAAATATTTCGATTATGTTTTATTTCCTATTACAACAATTTAATATTTATGAATAACGACTATTAAAATATTTTAAAAGGACGTAACACCAGTATGTGATGTCACATATAAACAACAGAGAAAATTTGCGTTCGGCAGAATCCATTTTATGTTGTTAGCTTTAATATTAGAGTAAATTTAACTATTACCAAACTTAAAGGTAAGAATATTATCTAGGCTGTCCATAGGCTTTTATAGATAATATCATTTTAAAGTATATTATAGCTGTGTAAAATATTACAAATTTAAAATGCACATATTTCACTTAAATATAAAATTATAATATTAATAAAAGCATTCAAGTTTAACAATAGATAAATTTATTATAATATTAAAGCTGACAACAGAAAATTAATGAACGAAAATGTATTATGTTGTATGCATGCAGGATAGGTACAAGTACCTAATACAACACATGCGGATTTGGCGTCTTCTTGAGTATGAAAACAAAACAAAAATAATAATAATAACAACACATTATTACGGTAATTATTTTAAATAAACTGGTTTATACCTAATCAAACAGAATATTATAAAATATAAACAGCATCATAAAAAAACCTACAAGCTATAATCTATAATACTTTAACAAGTTTAAATATAGAAAATTAACTATAAAGTTAATGATACCTTAATTAAAGAGTTGGTTTCCATTTAGTGAATAATTATTTTTGAAAGGTGTTACCTTCCAACGTTATATTTAGTCTATTGCATAAGAATATTAATACAGTTAAGAATATATACCTAAATTTTGTACGTTTTTTCGTTCATTACTTTTGAACTAATAATATCTTATTTGAGAATTGCTGATAATGCAAAATCACTATAAGAGTTTGTTTATTGAGTACATATTATTTTCGACTGTGTTGTAGTAAAGATCGATTGAATCACAAACACAATTTACGTCGCTTCTATATCGGGCTCTTGCGGTTAATGTTTCAAAAAGACAAAGTCAACATCAACACTGCAAGGATATATCCGCGCACTATTTTCTCATCAGTCATATTACGTCTGTCTTCAATGTAGAGGCTTTTAGTCAAAACCAAAAATTGATCCTTTACCACTCCCATTTTGATACCCTTCTTCCGGTCAGAAAAAAAGAAGACCACATAGTTCGGAATATCTAATTATAATGCGATCTACTCTGAAAAATTATAAGTTATAACTTATAATAACATAATATATTATTAATAACGTATACCATAAAATTTGACATGTTAATTGGAACCGTGTATAATTTTGATAACTCATTGTACCAGGAAACGACGTTTGGTTGTCCATTGGCGGTTGGATTTAATGAACAGTCTAGTCGATTCTATATTCCTAAACTCCAAATTTCTTACGACTTAAAATGGATCAGTGTTGGAAAGCTTGTTGCAAAACTTTTGATTCATTGAAAATTTAAGAAATAGAAACCAGGTACACTAAAAAAGAATAGGCATTGATAAAATATTGTGGAATAATGCCAAAATAATTAATTCATACCATGTAAAATTACAAGTGAACTAATTAATGATGTTGTAGAAGTTCTCTGTTTTTTAGTCGCAAGTGAAGTAGCTGACGGTAGCTGCAGAAATTAGTAAAATTCCATCACCTCATATTATACCAGTTGAATACATACTAAATCTGGGGTGACTGCAACAAAATCACAATCTAAGCCGCGAACTATAATACAGTAAGCGATATTCAAAACAAAACTTTATAGTAAAAATGTTGTAATATAAATACAAAGAAGAATACCACCTATTTAACTTTTGGAGGCTGTTGTCCTTCAAAGTTAGCAGAAAACTTATTACGGTGAACTGACTCTGCGTTGCTATGTCAGAACAAAATTTTTTAATAGTGGCCGAAGCCGTCAAGAAGTCCTCTATTTCGATAATACCTTATTATACTAATTATTCGAATACGAAAAATAAATCAACGATAACAATGACAATTTATTAAACTTCAAAAACTATTTTTTAGTTTTTCTTCATCATTAAAATATTTACGAATCACAGAATTATGTATAATTATTAAAAATAATAATGAGCAGAATTCTTAAAGGATTATCAATTTAAAAGTTTTTTTATCTATTCTATGATAAAATAAGTTTTATATTTTTTTATATTTACATGTATTACAATTCTACAATTTTAGTACTTCCTCATTTATGATAATTAATGCAACAAATTATTACTATTTAATTTAATTTACTATGATGCTATAGAAACAGAAATTGTTAAAAATATTTTATTGAATGGTTATGTTTATATTAAATACTAAACGTAGACAATTTTTATAAATATTACTCGAATGAAATAACCATTCTGCTTTCATTTTTTTTAAATTAAATGAAAATAGTTAATTCAAAATTAGAAAATAAAATTAGTAAATAAAAGATAATAATGACTCTTTAATATATCTAAAAAATGGAGACAAAACAATTAATTAACTATAGTTATATTTAAAAAAAAAATTTGAGAAGATTTAATATTGTGTATTACCATTCGTTAAATACATTTAGTTTTTTTTTCTCGCGAAACGATTTTTTTTAAAGCATTACAATCTTTTTAAACAAAGGGTTAAATTTTGATAAGTTTTATGATATCTTAGAAATGTACATATTGTTTTTAATTAAGGAATATAACAATTTTTATTTTTGTATCTAAAATTTAAAAATTTAATACAAAATTCCTCATTCATTTTTCTACTTATAATAAAATAAAAATTTACCAGAAGTATTTTTCAAAAGCGTTTAAAGATCAAGTTTGTATATCCTTAAAATAACTTTACTTTAAACAGTTTAATAAAAAAATAATAATTGTAGATACTTGGAATTTTTACTAAATACAAACATTTTAAAATTGTTTTAGTTAAAAATGTATAAAATAATCAATTTTTATAATTAAGAATTACCAATTTGATACATATGTAGCTACATAGTGCACATTAAAACCAAAGAATCGAAAAAATATGTAAGCACGATTTTTCTATAGACATTTAAAATTCAAATTTGGACAACATTTACATATTTAAACAATACGTTTATAAGTTAATTATTTTTTTATGATTCTAAATTATTATTTTCAGAGATTTTTTTCATTTTATTATATAACAACTTTTAAGTTTTATGCTATGAATTTTATTATACATATACGTGTGTATATCTGCACTTTACAAAATATATAGATTCATTTTATGCTAACATACCTATTTATGGTATACATTTTATACTATGGACCTATTTTACACTGTTTTATGGTAAAGGTAATATTGTCTCAAAAATATATAACAATATTTTAATATTATATAAATTATAAATCTATTCTATTATAAAAATTAAGCATGTATATTGTGTAATAGTAATATAATTAATTCAATATTTTCAGCAAATATTTTATTGACCTACCTTAATATTAGTAGTAAGATAAATTATTTAATGGTAATATCAAATATCTTGTCATTAAATATACATACCTATATTATCTATATTATAATGATTTGAAATTACCCCAGCTCAAAATTGTTTTTTGTATACAATTTGATATACCTATCATTGAATTAAAATTTAAAACATCCACTTGACATCTAATGTACAGCAATATGGTACCAGATTGTCTATTTTTTTTTTAATTTAACTTGAGTTCATATACCTTTATCGTGTTTTCATATCACTTCTATCTGCTTTTTGTTTCTTTTTTTCTTTTCAAATAACAACAAATATTTTTATTAAACACCATCACAACGTTCTCAATTTCAGTTTTTTAGACATTCAAATTCAAACTACAGTTACTTAATACTTTTACGTTGATGGTGTTCTTGCAATTATTTTTATTAAAATTAATTTTAATTTAATATTACTATGGACAATTTGTTAGCGAATAATTAGATATAAACAAATATATGAAATAATAATATATGAATAAAAAAATTCTTTTAAAACGTATGATAAATATATAATTACAAGTATAATATGTTTATAACAATCGTAGATTTTTAGCAGTTTCAATTATAAAACATCAAACATGCTTTAACTTGACAATCAAAGTCAATCATATATAGTTGAAAATAACGACTGAAGTATATTATTGTTCTACAGATGTTTTAAAACAATAAAACATTCAAATCCAAAACGAGTTCTTATTGTAATTTTATTTCAAAGTAATTCATTATTGTGTACCTAATGTGCAACATAAAAAATAAAAAAATACACGAACGAACTTAACTCACGATCATATTATCACGTTTAATCATCCCTCGAACGCAATTTGTGGTTATACATACTAGTTTGTTCACGTTTTTCCTTTATTCAATTTATAATATAGTTGACCCACAAAGAAAAATAATATAATAGCGCGACACAGAGATAATTTATGTTTGATACCACGAACAAGGTCAGTTATTAAATAATATTCATATTTCTTTTAAATATCACCATTTTGTTGTAACTAAAAATTAGTAATTTAAATAAACGAAATATTACTTTTTTCGCAAAAAATGTATACCTATACGTATTTTTTTTTTTTGATTTTACCATAGTTTAATGTCAAGCTTATTATAAAAACAAGAGTAATTTAAAAGTACACCCATGCAACAATAATGATTGATCGCCACTGTAAAATATAATAATCGGTTAACATTAATGCTTCATTATAATAATAAATACGTATATTACAGGTATTATCGAATGGGTATATCTATATGTATGTGACCCGTGGATGTTCTCTTGGGTCTTGGTCGTGTTAAATATTATACGTAGTAGAGCCTTATTTTGTCGTATCTCGAACAACACATTTTAAGTTAAGAGGACTTTCGAATATCGCGATACAGAAAGTGTCTATTACAACTACTGTTGTAGTTTGGAGGTTTGCATGTTTAATAATGACCACGAATAACTAATACTGTTACGGGCGTCAGCAGCTGAATGCAAGTTACTTTTACAGAGCGCAATTCATTAAGCATTCTCAATCCCATTTTTTTTATTGATTATTCAGTTAATCTAAGTTCTGATTTTCAAACTATTAATTAATAAATAATAAAAAATAATTTCACTTAAATTTAATGTAATAGTAAATAAAATAAATTAATATTAATAAATATTGTTTAACTAATTAGTTGCTTTAATTTTCAAATCATCATAATTTCCATATCTTCTATTGGTGTGGATACAAATATAATGTTATCGTTACTATTAAAAATAACCCAAGAAACTACTCTTTTAGATTTAGATTAGGTACATTAAAATTATCAAAAATAACAGTTTTTTAATAAATTTAAGTAAAAACGGCATTTGTGAAAAAAATTCAGTAAACCACAAGATAGTCTGGTAATAAAAAATATAAACAGTTGAAAATTGTATGTCCATTGTATTTCACACACATATTTTTCTATACAATTAATAATCATTGTTATATAAAAACAAGCATGGCATACGACATGTTGGTTAGTTACGATTTTACTCACACAAAAGTATGATAATATATAATATACACATTTTAATATTATAAAATTACAATAACGATTTATGGACTACGCAAAGATGAGAGATCTGTAGAATTCGATAGTTATAATATTGTGATGATTGACCTTTAGTTCATTTTATTTTTTTGTCCGTTAAAATGGATTTTCTTCGGGGACATTAATGGATCTCTTAGCGATCGAGACATCGAAAACGCCAGTGTATATTTATATACAGAGCTGTTCAATGGCCATACTATTTTATACTGGGATAAAGGATTTTTTTTTCGTGGATATAAGTGCGCGAGTATAATATAATGAAGTCCTGCCGCGGTAATACTTCCGGTTTTTTCTTTCTTTCTTACTTTTTTACACAGTTCCACTGAGACCTGGAGGCCGGATTTAGCACACAACGCATTTAATATTATACCATATATAATGTAGGTACGTACACCGTTCGCGGCGTCTGCAGCGATCGATCAAAATCCTTTTTGCCGCTCCGACGGGATTTTTTTAGCTATACAGTTCTTATCGCCATCTATAATACACACGCAAGCATTCCTTCATCGTGCGCGCTCGATGCAACGATGACGGATGATCAGACGATGATACGTCGGAATAATAATAATGCAGGTCGTCTGAGAATATGGCGACTATAATATTTATAAGTTTTGTACGTTATACCTGTAAATATACAATACATACAATATATTTATAAATAGGTTTATTCTAATATTAGTCGGTCATCGGCTTAAACGAATACGAGTATTTACAACGTGTCCCGTTATCGCGGCGGCTGTATCCATATACGGTTTTGGGTTTATAATTTTATTATATGTATTTTTCATTATCAACATTTTTTTTATTTCTCCTTTTTAATTATAGGTGCCCATACAGTCTCTCAATTGGACACGGACATTACAGACCTGCAGTCTCGATGATCTCGTCGTTATAAATCTATGTATGTATATATGTATATGTATGTAAGTATGTATGTATGTATGTATGTATGTACAATAGCTATATGGATGGTGTACCTAGGTACACTTATGTACCTATACTCGCCGTACAAATACTCATATTAAATATTACTGTATACAACAAATATTCTTTAAAATGCCAAAAAATAAAAATAAATTAAAAATAATTCATAATTAAAGGAGAAAATTTAGATGAGCATGTTAGAAAATTTATTTAGTGGATATAATATATTTTTGAATGATTACGAGTACCTATATACACCAAAAACTTTATTTGAGGTATAATGTTTATACCTACTCTTACTTGACCTTTGGCCTCTAAAAAGACATATTCTATGAGGCTAAGTAACGAACTAAAACCATTTAAATTTGTAATGTTTACAATTTTATTACAAATCAAATATCATTAAATAATTTCTAACATATTATTTGTTCTTATTTAAATTTTGGATTTAAGTGATTTAACATGACCGACCTACCCTAACATATTTGTACGCCGAATAGTTATTATACTATAAGAGTGTTGACAATAGCGATTTCATTTTAATCCATGAGATTGCTAACTATTGAATTATAAATTATATAATATTTCAACAAAGTTAAATTAACAAGTAATCGGAATGCTGATGTGAATTATTTTCTTCCCTGAAAATTTCACAATAACGGAAATACATAAATTAGCACGAACGAGTCAAGGTAATATGGATTAATATCGCGATGATTAAAATTAAATCACGAAACAATTATTTATTTAAACCATTTGACATTGCAGCATTTAGTAAGCAGTGTTTAAGTTCTATAAAGGTATGTTTCGGCGAATAGGAAAAACTAGTATGAATCCCTATCTAGAGCGAAAATGTTCTGTTGGATCCCATTATGCAGCGTTTTGCGACTGTATAATAGTAATACGCATTAGGAAATAAACCAAAGCACGTGTATATAGTATAATCTACACAGTACGTGGCTAAAATACGATTTAATTTTGAACAACGGAGTGCAAAGGGACAATGAATATTTATGGAAAATTGGAACAGTATTTCATATGGGTTTCACGAGTGAAATTAATTTGACGCTAAAAACCAAGCTTTTATTTTATTTTTATTTTTGCTCTCTTGTTAACAACGCAATCGTAATAAAGAGAATACTGGAGATTTTTTTTTTTTTTGTACGGGATAATCATAATAATTGCGGTGTAGTCACGATTTTAATTTTAATTTTAATTTTATGTGCTTTTCTAAGTGTTTTTTTTTTTTTTAAATTTTTATATCAGTCACTGGACACTGAACTCTGACCTGCAATTTTAGTATTTATTTGACGGAATTATTGTTATAACTTATTTTTGTTTTCAATATTTTAACTTCGAGATAGTAGGTATAACTACTATTTACTTTGACGAATTAGTAGTACAGAAAATTTAAATTCGAGAGTACGATATAATATGATAAAATAATTTCATTTTAACCCATTTTACTATGAAATTAAACCAATCTTGTACAATATATAATATGCGATTTTGATCATTTTTAAATATTAATTAAAGAACACTTAAATTTAAAATATTTAATGTACTTTAATTTATAATATAATTTTCTTAGGTATCATAAACATTTCCATGTTATTCTTAGAAGCTAATATAAACAAAATGTATTTCATAACTAATAAGACTATTATTTTTGGTGTATCTTATCTTTAATAGAGTAGCTTATTAAATATACTAACATAACTTAGTGAATACATATTTCATTTCATAAGAACCTTGAAATATAATATAAAATGATTTTACACACATAATATTCTTGTTTATATGTTGAAGCTATTATACATATTAAAAACATGAAATATTAATTTAAAATGAAATGGTATCAAATTACACATTTTTAAATGATGACAGAAAACTTTTGTTTTTATTAGTTTTTATTAGTTCTAACTCAATATTTATTATATATATATATATGTGATACGTAACTCGAGTAACTAACACTTACATTTTATTAGTGAATCAATAAAATAGCTCATAGTTTGCAGTTAAAAAAAACCTAAATAAATTTTGTAAAACGGTCGAATAACAGTAAATTTAATCTTATATAGAAGAACTAATTTCAGACGGCACTTTGCGTTTGGGATAAGTGTTATGTTCAATTTTGACCATGTGATAAAGGAAATCGGATCAAAACAGATGCCGTTAAAACTTAAAGTCTATTTTCAACTTTTATTGTTTTTGCATGGCAATAAAATTTTATTTGTTTGCACAAATAGAGCAATTAAATTATATCTATACTCTAGAGTTAAATAGTTATTTTCTAAAGTAATTGTTGTTTCAACAGTAGTATTTTTTCTGATATACAATATGTCAATATCAATATTTTCCTGGTCGAATAATCGGAATAACTGTTTGAAACTTGAAACTATAAGCTAAGTATTTAGTGTACAAATTAAGCATTGTCATATTGGTTAATTACTAAGAACAACTACATAATAAGGATGTATTGATATAGCTAAAATATATGATTAATATATTGTGTATTTTCTTATGTATTAACTTAAAATAAATAATATAATATGTTAGGTATGAATATTACGTAAATTAATATAAACTGGGGTGAAATATGATTTTATTTTTTTAATATTGGTTTTAATTTGATGATTTTTTGTAATCTAAATTTTTAAAAATATATATTAAAATAATATACCAGCTTACACAGTTACACATAGTGGAATTCAGTCGAACGACAAAAATCAAAACATGGAGCCCCGGAATTATCTCAATAAAACTGATTACGCCGTGAGGCAATTTGATGCTGTTTTAAATGTATGTATATGAAAAAAAATAATATTAAACGAATAAATTCTCGCTAAACATCGTTAGGGTAGGTTTATATTAGAAATCTTCCAGAGTCCAAGAATCATAGTTCCAGTGCAACTAGTATTATTTATATCAATGTTACAGTGTAGGTACACAAAATTGGTTCTTTAGATGTTTAAACTATGTGTTTTTTTGTTGTAACTAATCCTTCTTTGTAGCATCCTGGCTGACTCCTTACTATTATACTAGATTTATGTCGATAATGACATTTGTATAAAAGTCTTTAATTCTATTTGTTCAATATCTGATTCATTTTATTTGGTCTTATCTTTTAACAGGTAAATGTGGATTATCCTTTTGACTACATATTTAAATTGTTGGCTTGAGCGCAATATTTTAAATTTCAAACTTCGAATTCGTGTATTTTACCATACAGATTTAAAAGTATATTCTACTGCCCAAATAGATATTTCTAAAACATTACTTACAGAACGAAATTTTAATAATTAAGATTTAGCATACCTTACAATTGTTTTCCACATGGTTTATCATAAATCTCAAACACTCATGTTATGTCATATAAGAAATGTATTAATTTATTGGTTAACTAAAATTTAATAGATTAATCATTGGTCACTAAAATATGTTGAAGGTAAAAATAAAATATTTATTATTTTAACAGGACCTGAGCTCAGTTTTTTATATTAATCATTGGTTTTGGATATATAGATACACTTATTCGAATGGTTCATATAAGGTTATAATTAATATATTTTTAAAAATATATTTTCTAATATTTTGTTGGACTTTTAATTTTCATCTATCTATCTAGTTATTTAGTTACTTGCTTAATATCTTTGTTATGTATAAATGTATTCTATTCAAAATGAACATCTAAAGGTTTTCACAAGCTAGATAATTTATATTATATAAAACGGCGTGTTTCAAAGTTTGACAGCTTAACCTATTCGCGACGAACAATTTTCAGACAAATTGCAGCCACTGTTATGTAAATCAGTTTAATCGACCAACTGTAGATTGTTACGACGTTATTTCGTGCTATTAATGTGTGTAAAGTATACGTGGGATAAAAGTTTCGATAAATAGACGACCGATAAAAATCTTGAAAGAAAAAAAAAACTTATAATAACTCTTAAGGCTGTTTACATTCCAAACGGCGTAGACCGTCACCGACTATCAACATATAATAACAATCGGGTAAAAATTTAAGTACACAAAAAATATAACTATGCGTTAATAAGTACGGGTGGTTTGAACGCATTCCTACTGCAACGGAAAAACGGCGGCAGGCCGACTCTGTACATACGTATTACTGTACGGCGCATACCTTCATATCGTATCATATGATATAAAATACAAACGTAGACCGCTTGTAATGCGCACGTAAATATATATACATGTATGTATAATAAGTTTATAATATACAACGATCGACGGGTAGAATGTAGTTATACGGCGTACGGCGTATCAATATAGGTAGTAATAATATATACGAAGTGCATATACCGCACATACTCTTACTTGATTCCTAAATTTTTTTCCGGTTACACCGCCGACTACCGGGCCAGTAATTATATTAATTAATAAACTGCTGTCTATATATATATATATATATAATTAAAGAGTTTTTTCTCCATTATTTTTTTTATCAGACGATTAAAAATATGTATATCGTACGCACACTTGTGTGTTTATATTCTTATATATGTGTGTGTGTGTGTGTCACGTTGTTTTCGATAAATTTACGCGCAAAGGGAAAATTGAGGTCCCATCGTACCCTCCGGGTCTAAGTGTGTGTACGCACACACTGTGTATATTATATAGTGGTAGGACCAAACAAGCCCGAAACTTATATAGTTTCGCCCGCTATAATTACGATCCATTAGACCACCGTCGAGCCGCATTATAATATTATTCAGAATACCATCGTGCCACCCGACCGCGAGTATGATGCAGTATATTATTATTATGTATAGAACTATAAACGTCATAGTATACATCATGGAGGTAAAAACGCCGGCAGCCTTTTCTCCTGTTCTCACCACCGCGTGCGTTGCCATTTAACCGTTGACCTGCCGCCCGCTTGCCACGTGCTCAGATGCGTTAATGTTGTCGGTGTCTGGCGGAGGGGGTTTAAGGGACATCACCGAGATTTGAGTATTGAGAGACCGGATTGATAAAATATATATCGATCCAAACGAAACGCTCGTTTTCGTATAACATGCGCTTACCGTGATCTCGGCATAGTAATTACTATGTCGTAGTATATTAATTATTACTACATGGCTAGTACATGATATAATCAACAAATTGTGCAAGCTGCAACACGTTCATAACAACGATGATGACGGCGATGACCCGAATTCGATAAAAATTGATTATGCCCGATGCCGCACAGAAGACGCGATAATGGGGGTCCGAAGAGCTAACGGCCGCGGCGATGACTGTAGATAGTACGACACCAATCTGCCTAAACGATTTCGACGTTTTTGCGGCTATTGTACGATCTTAAATTTAAAAAAAAATTATTTGTTTTTAAATAGAAAAACATTTTATTATGTATAAATAATGTTGGCGAAGTCATTAAAGCCGCTAAACTAGAAATAAATAGGTATAGGTATAGTATATTATAGCGTTTTAATTTGAAGCAGTGTATGCGTAGGTGCGTAATACCGAATAAAATAATCTACTTAATATATCGTTGGATCTACGACCGTCATTCTCGCGCTTCCAGAACAGTTCACTGTAGCTCTACATAATATATTGGATTATCTGTACGCCCTGCAGTTCTATAGGCGGTAATAATTGCACCTTGTCAATAAAGAAAACAAAAATAATTACTACTGCGGACGTCAATGGAGGGCGTTCCAATTTTACTTTCAATTGCTTTGGCACGTTGTATACAATGGTATACTATGTTTACACAATAAATACAATAAAACAGCGATATAATATGTAAAGAAATGCGACGACACTATTGGGCTGCAGGGTATTTCCCACACATGGCTGATAATTTCGAAAAATTAAAGAAAGAGCTGAGTAGAGTATACTACATTATTTTACACGATATTAAATGTGTGGAGAGTGTTCTATATGGAAATAATATGTTATCATATCATTATAAAAAATAATTAATTTCTGTTTAAGATAAATTTGATCAGCACCCAGGAGACGACAAATACATACATAGATACTATTCTGCAGCTACGTATTATACTCATTTAGATGCGTATTTATACTTTGGGATTTAAAAGAAACGGAAAACGTGTTCGTTGAATAGGAAAACCATCGTAAAAAATGGCAAATATAATATTATATGTTAATATATACAACCATAAAATACGATGACATTTTAATTAAACTCGAAATGATTCGACGTATATATTTTTATGCCTGTGTAATAAATATAATATTATAGTGAAATCATTAATTTAATTGCGTACCTATCTATAGTTGAGAAATAAAATCTCGGAGAAAGTTATTTCAAACAACGAGTATATTTTGTTTTTTCTGTTCCAAGACATTGAGTATTAATACTTGTTACTTCTTTATCAACAATTAAACGCGTCAACAGTTATTAATTAAGGCATATTTTGATTTCAGAAAACAAGTAACTCAGAACATAGATTTAAATATGCTGAATAATTTTAGATGTCATAGGCATAGCAACCTGATTTATAGCTAATTGATTAATTTTAAAGTTTAAAATTTTTATTGTTTACACATTTATGGTTTTATCAACATGTTTAGAATTAATAAACTATTCTATACATTTAAAAATCTGGCCACTTAAATCGTTAGTTTTGAAACAAAAAATACTTATTTTACTGTATTTTTAAATAAAATTAAGTAAAACTATGCAACAATCATATAATTATGTGTTATAAAATAAAATGTAAAAATATTAGACAAATTTATTATATGTACTCATATATAATACTTTTGAACAATTCGTTTGTTGTAAAGACAATTTTTAAGCACATTTTGAAAGGGAATCTTAAAAATGATTCAAAATAAAATAAAAATAAAAATAAAACGAAGGTATTAAATGTATAAGATAATATTAAAGTATTTACAGAATGATTCACTAAGCATATTTTCCTTATTTTTTTCTAGAGATATTCAGACGTTAAAAATATGTTTTTTGACATTTTTTTTTTTTTTGCATTGAAATGTATGCGATTTGTTATAACATAAATAAAGTATCTCGTCAATATATCAATTTTTGTTGTTCAGATGACATTCTTTTTTTTCTGTCAATTATGGAGTAAATGATTTCTTTGGAATTATTAACTTATCAAAATTAAAATCAAAATTTTAAATCTAATTTTTAGTTATATAACTAAGTACTAAGAATAATAAGTCAGTGATAACAGATTGGATTATAATAAAATGTTAGTAATTAATCTATCAATATTTATAACTTGTGAAGACCGTTCAATTACAATGATTCATTATGACATTTATTTTATATTTTTCGTAAAATAATTTTTAAGAACTTTGATTTTAATCTTAAGTACAAACATTTTAATAACTGAAAAAATACTCATTTTTACATCATTATATTTCTTATTTCATTATTTTTAAAATATTTATTTATTTATGAGTAGGTACTATCTATTATATAACAATAATTGTGGCCATACTTTAGTTGATTAGTTTTGTAATTATAATATAATTTGTAAATCCACAATAATAATACAACATGTTTAACTAGAAGAAAATATTTTTCTTTTTTTTTCTTTTTATTTTGCTGGTCATAAAAACAATGCAATATAACTTGGATATTAATATTTGTTAATGCTTAAAATATTTTTTTAAATTATCCTTTTTAGTTGTATTGATTTTGTATAATTAACTTTCATATTAATACTTTGTTATAGATTGTACTATATAATTTCATGATTTTTATTAAATACGATTGTACCGTATCTTGGAAAATATATTATTATACTAACAGTACGGGGTTTGAAGGTCGTCTAGGGATTTCCTTTGAGTAGTGCTTCCCAAGATAATGTCTTAGACCACCGAACAGCGATAAGGAAGAAACACATTAATCATCAATTTGAACATTAGACAAATATTTATTAGCAAAGTTAGTTAGAACAGTAGTTTATCACAATGGTTACACCCATGTGTGAAGCGTAAATAACATACATTTCGATTGTAAAAATTTTATGAAAATAAGTTGAAAAATGTAGCAAGCTTAAATAAGTGGAATTATAAAATTATGAATACAGTACGTTTTATTAAATAAGTATGATACAAACTATTAAGTGTGTAATAAAAATTTTTAGTAAAATAATCAGTGGACATAATTATTAATTATGTAAAAAAAAAAAATATTTAAAGAGTCATACTTGATGTTATAGTAAATGTATTTGATGGATTATCATTTGAAAACAGTTTCCATTTACTCACATTAAAATATATACTATTGGTATTTTGTAAAAAAATGTATATTTATAAAATACAATATGACAATAATTATATACATAAACAATTTAATATTTTGAAAGCATACAATTATTTATATTTATGCTTACTATTTTATGAATACTTTTTCAACTAAATTTCTATAGTCATTATAGAAGTAAATTATTTTTGAAATATAGTTTTCAATTCCATACAACTGTAGGTAGGTATATTATTTTTTTTTAAATCACGGCAGTTGATACAAATTGTTATGCCATATATACTATCTACATAAATACATAATGATATAATTTTTAATAGTAAATTGTAAACTTATAATATAGTAAATGTGGTATTGGTACCTAGTATTTACTTAATAGTTACCATGTATTATCTTGTTATGATATGGTATACATTTATTTAAATACCATTAATTGTAGCCCTATGATAATAACACTATACAAGGTTATTTAACTAATATGTTTACTCTCTTTTTCTTTTTTTAATAATAAAGTTATTCAAAATCTAATTTTTATAATTATTAAAAAACTTAAAGATGAAATTTCCAAATTGTTGAGATTTTTAATACACACTTATGGATAACGAGACAAAAACTTCTGTTTTTTAAATAAGAAATTTTTGCAACAAAAACAAAACAATAAAGAGTTTTTTATTGGGATTATATCATAGAAAATTTATAGTAGCTATATTTAACTAGCATTAAGTAATAAACTATATATTTTAAAATTATTTTGAAGTATTTGAATTTTCTGAAATGGTATTTCATTATGGTACTGGTATGTGTTTATGAACAGCATTTAATTTAATGACGATATTGGTTTAGTTTAGAATTTAGATGTTCACATAGGAGTTAATAATAATAAATCTGTGATACGTAATTATTCTAATATTATCATTACTAGTAATCGATAAAATGATCCATAAATTAAATATAAAAAGAAAACAGACAATAATTCTAAGGAAATTTCTAGTTTGAAACTACGTATTAAGAACAAAAAAAATCATAACATTTTAATAAACCAACTAAAAAAAAAACAGATGTTAAAATAGGTACAGAAACAATACGATTTTAGTTAAATATTGTGTTATTTCTTAATTCACTGTATGAATCAAACCAGTAGTGTTATTTTATGTACCTATATTTAATACTGCCATCGCACTTAAAATAAGATATTGTTGGTGAAGCTCAAGTTTAAAGCCTAACTTTTATTTATTTAGTTTGCATATTAATTATTTATACATAGAGTATTTAAAATAATAGAGTAACAACTAAATTTTGAATTTAAAGAGCAGAGCGTATAGACTGTAACGTTATCAGCTATCAAATTTTAAAAGAAAAAATATGTATATAAAAAAAAATAAATACGTTTTATATCATAAAATCGTTCATTTCAATCATAGTCTAAAATTGGCAATAGTCAGTATTACAGTGATGTCGCGTATAATTTGTGAAACCATAGATCTATTAACTAAAAGTTAAGTCCATAGTGGCATAAGGCTACCCGGAGATAAATTCGATCGTTTCTCATGTGGTATTGAATATCGATGTGCGCTATATATTAAAATATATTGCCGTGTTTAGTTACGACTCATGGCAGTCAGGGCATATCATTGACAGTGCGACTCGTGGGCTTACCCACCCGCACTATAGAATCCAACGATAACACTGAGTATTAGTCATTTACGTTTAATGATAACTGTAATAATAATATTAAAAAAAAAAAAAATAAATAAATAAACAATAATAGCACGGTAGCTATGTACACCATACACGATATAATGATAACATCGCGGGTTATGTGAACATTAGTATTTAATATGACGGAGTAAAAATAAAATCGACGAAAACGCCGCGTTACGAGATTGCCCAACCGTGATCGGTGAGGCGCGTGCACTATACACATTCGCGAGTTGAGGTTGCAGCGGTAGCTTGTCCGTCCGCGATCTGGTTCACGGGCGAAGGTCGGTTCCGTCCGCGAGGCACTCTCTTGCGCGGGTCGGCCAAAGGTCGTACTAGCACAAAACCATTACCGTATTTCATTATTATTATTAAAATAATCATTATTGTAATTATTTTTATTTTCATCAGTTGCGTCAACAGCCGTTCATACCGCGGCTGCAGCGCCTAATGAGCGCTCGAGTTTGTTTGTTTTTTTTTTCTCCACAGTTTCACTTTCCACGACGTAGGTACCTTCACACACGTATACGTATATAGTACACTTACGACCACTCTCCTCGAGCAACCAGCAGCAGCGCGGTAATGCCGGCGGTATCGGTGCCAGAGATCACTGTCGACCCAAATGAACGGCGTGATCAAACCCGTTTAAATCGCAGTTCACACCACACCAACGAGTGTGTGTGTGTGTGTGTGTGTGCATAAAATAAATACAAGCGATAACCGATAATGAACGACTCCGGGGCGACGGGTGAGTTGCGTCATTTTCGCGCAGCTTTTAACAAGCTGCCGACGTCTGGCGTCCGACCGTTTAATATACGATACGCGTGACGCAACACTATTAAAGCGCGCGGTGAGCTGCAGACAGACAGAGGTTTAAATCGATACACAATAATAATAATAATAATAATAATAATATTATAATATACACGGCTGTAATGCAATGTATTTATATATATATGTATACATAAACGGTATAATGCGTACGCGGAGACGTGGCGACAGATGATTATTATTATTATTCCTTTTATTTTTTCGCCTAATGAACCTGCCGCTGGTATACGATCACACTCTGCACACTCGCACACCACGACCCACTACTGAGCTTGCGTTAAACAATAATAATATGTAATTATTAAATGCACAACGTTTGCGTGCGGTAGGTATCCAAAGAAGCGTAGAACATCTATCGTGCTGACGCAGAGTCGTATCTTCGATTCTCGATTAGAGTTAACTATTGGGAGCTACAGGGTAAAGTACTTCAGGATTTTTTCAAATTAATAGGTTTATAAGTTTATTTGTTTATCGTTATTATAAAAAAAAAAAAAATTTTTACTTTATTTACATTTATATAACGTCTAAATTCGATCTAAAGTCTAGCCTCCGTAGTTAAGATGTCGATTACAATCATACATGGCGAAAAAAATCTCTAAAGTGTTATGTATTTGTATTGCAAATATATTATGTATATTGATATAGTAAATTAATTAATTTATTCATATAAATAAATAAACGAACTAAGCACAGTTTTCAATTATAATTATAATATAATTGTTCCTGAATTATTACATTTTTATTAATTATACATAATTATTGAACTCGACATTTATATAATTCAAGTTAATTTTGTTATTAAAATTAAGATAGTATAGTTTTCAAATTTAATAAAATAGAATTCATAAAATTTAATGTAACTGATACAATTATCAAAAATAAAGTTATAGATGATATTGGCACTACCTATAAGTATGCAAGTACATTCAAAATACCTGTAAAAGAAAATCTAGACATTCTAAACGTAAGCCTTGTCGAAAGTTTTTTTATGAATAATATATGTTAATTTCAATTCTAATCAACATGACTTTTAACAATTTACATTCCCGTTCTATATGACTATTCATACAATAATATGATAGGTGTAGGTACCTTATATAGGTATGATAATAGAAATTACCTTTAAAGAACATACAATTCAATGCGTATATATTATATATACTACGATGAGTTAATATTCGATTGTTCATTTATTCATCGCGTTTATTAAACTAAATTCCCACAATAATGTCGTATTGTAATAAACGGCGCAATATAAATGCATATTACGATTGACACTTCAACGGGACGGACACACCTTTTCATATAAAATGTTTATGAAAAAAAAAGTTCCCTAAGTGCCAAATTAAAATACGTACTATGTATTAAATCTATAAAATTTATTGGTACCTGTATTATATTCTAAAAGCGTTGACCGTTTACCCGCCAAAGTTCTAATTGGAATATTTTTGCAATATAATAATGGAGTGTGCGTTTTCCGTCAATCATCGGTTTATCATCGACTATGTCAATACGTGATTTATAACTTTTTTATTTTATTGTCACACAAAAAAAGTAATCGAAATACAATTTTGTTCGATTATATACTATATATAATTATTTGGAATGCTCAGAAATATAAAATAACTTCGAAACAAACATGACTGATTACGCAATGCTCGTATAATATAATATATCAGCCACACAATCTGCGAGTCAGCTCGGTCTACATGGTCTTTCGTTCACGTACGGGACGAATAACGACGGTCGTTTGGCATATGTATGGTACATGAAACTCGTGTGATTTATGAATTTCAGTCGGATCGTCATATCTTTTTATTGATCTATGAAATCTTTATTTTTCCGGGAAACGGTTGGTATGGGTATACCTGTGCGTCTAATTCAGAGATTGAAAACGCGGCAACGATTTTTTTTTATGATTTCGTGAACCGTAAAAATTCATAAGCTCGTTCTGTCTCTCTCGTTTTTACGAAAATGTTTTTATACGAAATCCCATCCATCCAAACGGCAGACGAGTATTAGATTCCAAGCGGGCTATAAGAAAAAAAAATTGCCACGTCTTATCAAATATTGATGAGGCGTTTTCCCGCCGAAATGTAAGTAACTGAGACCTATATTATGATATCTATATGCGTATACGTGCACCCAAACCACAAAATTAGACCAATAAATACACTTGTTATTAAGGTTAGGTAGTAATCTTCTACATTATTTAGTATATAACATAAATATATTATATAATGTACTTTTATACCGTGCGTTCGTGTATTGCCTAGGAAATAGGTATCATCGCTTTTACTGCGATATTTAGGTCAGGTTGCCGTTCGATAACCACTCGATTAGTAAATGGTTTATATATTATTACTATATTATATGCGTACTATAATGTTCTCTTGGGTGTAAAGTTCTTGGAAAAAGGTGAAACGAAGAAGAGTACAAAAATAAATAAAACAAAATTGAAGTCTCTTGTGTGTCACACTACCAAAACATTAAACTTTATCTCTACGTCTTATCTGCAAATTGTATTGCCATTTTTAAATATTAAGAACAATATTTTTGCAGACGTTATATTATATTATGTAAAAAATACACGTCAGTATACTGCTAGCATGTATCATATTATTGTGGTATTATATATAAAATAAACTTAATAATGTATATTTTTCATATCATATCATTCATATATCAACAAGAAATATTATTGCCTTCTTAGGCATTTCAGGTTTACACCGAAAAAAATTATTTTCATTGGGTTAGCTCATCTGCAGTACCAAAACAAAAGAGTAAGTTTTTATCGACAACCTTTTTTGAGCCAAATTTTCTTACGTATATAATTTATAATTAAAATAGTTTAATCTATTGAGTTGATAATTAACAATTTTGAAAAACTACTATGTGCTTTTTAATAAAACTAACTACATAAATACAACTTTTTAATCAAAAATAATAAATAGACAAGAAAATTAAGTTTTAATATAACAAAATGTCAAAAAAATAAATAGTTTATTTTTTAGTGGAAATATAAAATAGTAATAATATACATTTCTTTTCAAAGAATAGACAATCAAATACATTTTTTTTTTCAAATTTTAGTCACTTATACACATTTTTAATTTTTATACACTTATTTATATTTGAGTTAATCTCATTACTATTATTGTAATTAAGAATCAGGAAAATAAAAAAATAAAAATAAAAATTGCGAAAATAGTTAATTTGTCTAATTTATTATATGTGTTTAAAAAACAAATAAAATCAATTTTTGCAATATAGGTACCCATCTATTTTTTAATACTGTTTCTAACATAAATTCAAAAATTTTGCTTAGATAATTTTATTAGAATAACACTATTGTTCGATATTTTTAAATGACTACGCAGATATATGTTATTGTTTTCATTATAAACATTTTTTTTCTAAACAAATGTATATTAATTACTATAATTTTGAAAAAAAAATAAAATACTAAAACTTATACTTATTTTGCAAATAAATCGAAGTAAATATTTTATTATCAATTATTATTTATTAAACCGCTATTACTCTAAGATAAATAAATGGGCAAATTTGGTTCTATTAAAAATTTAACTTTTATCTTTTTTATTTTATTATAGATGGGTTGTAGTGGTTGTACCCACTATTTTGGTACGCACTACGTAGGATGAAAGTAAATTTAAAAATCCAATATTACGATGAGTTGAATATTTATACCTTATTATGTATTCTGAATAAACTAAAGCTTTGATACAAAGTCACGAATTTCAAAACTATTACAAACAAAGTTGATTGAGTAAATTTTACGTTAATAAAGCATTTATGTTTACTTAAGTATAATTAAATTAATTTATTATATAAGTAAATACATTTTATTTTTCGAATTACTATCAAATGAATTAATTAATCAATTTAATGAAAACAATAAATAACTATTTAAAAATATTATATGGTCTACCGTTTACCATACACTATTTTAAAGTAAATGGAATATTAATATTATAGCACTATTAGTAATAAAAGTAAAATACATAATTACTCGTAGTAATGAATAGAAAGTTAATATTTAGTTATATCTGCAATATATAATATTTTTACGTTTCATGTTTCAATATTGCTTAAATATACTCTATAGATTGAGTAGATTAACTAATTATCTATATTTAAGAAATTATTCGAATTGAATACAGTGATATATTAAAAAGCTGTGCAAATTTTAAACACAAATGCATATAAGTAAATTAATAATATATACAAGCTTCGATTTTATTATAAATTTAACATGTGACGTAATTTTATTTCTATATATTTATAAAGATTTTACCTAAATACTTTTGTTAGTATTTTAATGAAATTTAATAGATTTAGAAATATTAAATAAAAAAAAAAAAAAATTAGCATATATATTGCAGATAAAGTTTAAAAATGTTTTTGATTATTATCTGAGTTATTTTAAAGGTGTAAAATGCCACGGAAAAGTTCCTATTGCTGATAATATTAGCTATATACTGCAAAAATAGTAAAACGAATAAATAGATAAAAACAAGAAAAGATAAGTTGGAATACCAATATTTGCACAACGTTATGTTGGAAAAAGCGACCGTTCAAAGACAATGCATTTGTCTCGACTCTTAAACAATATCATATGAAAACGAGTTTTTAGAAATGTATAAGCAAAACCCAAAGAGTCGAAAAATACAGAAATATTGATTAAATAAATTTTGGTTTATTTCATAGAAGTTTTTAAATAATTATTATTGTTAATATTGTATCTATAGTAAATTTAAGGAAATCCAAACAAATACGAATTTTACGACGTCAGTGCTTATCGAATATTAAAATTTAATATGAGTAGAATTTACTTTTCTTAAAAATATTTTTCAAATATTAATAAACCAAGATTTTAATAAAATAATAAAAATAAATTGGTATATTAAATTTTTTACTAAATTTTCATGAAAAAAAAATTGATAACAATCAATGTTCAAACTCTAGCTCAATAAAATTATTAAAATAAACAAAAAAAAATAATGTTTTTTGGTTTTATTTACCTTTATAATAATTAAAATAATTTATGAAAAAATATTTGTTAGTAAATATTCTATTTATAATATAACATTCAAATCTATATATCTATATATATTATATAATACCATAAAAAACTTATATACTGCATAGAATAACATACAATACACGTTTTTACCGATATTAATTTTTATATTTATTTCATGTACCTAACATAATGTTTTATAAGATGCTCTATGGCTGAAATAACATAGGTTGGCAGGCGTACAGGACGAATATTTCAAACACAATATGCTCAATTTATATATATATATGTATATACTAATATTTATCAGGAAATCTTACGTCTTTGAATTTAAAACATTATGTCTTGACAGTAAGCTTGGATTGTATTGCAATTTATGAGTGTTAAGAGTGCTTTATAGAATTCTGATACACTTTATCTTCCAACATTTTAAATTCGTACGAACAACGTAACAAATTTGACGTACATGCAGATACCTATTTGCACTTAACACCAATCCATGATCGTTATAAAATAAAATGTTAAACTTTTTATAAAACGATTTTAAATGAAGATAAACACTCATATTAACTCATATTATATTATTATTAATGTATTATTCACTGAACAAAAAAAAAAAAAAAAAAAAATGAAAATTTAAGATTTTCAATCTGAAGTAAATCACGAAAGCCAATCAAATCTATAATGTAATCTAGTGTTACACAACGTAAAATTTATACATTTTTATTTTTGCAATAGTTTTGATGTTTTCATAACAAATGTTTTTGTTGCAACGCAATGAATAATAATGTTCAATATTTGCTTTGAGTCGAAACGTAAAAATGGTGATTAAAATATATACAAAAATGTTCTCATCTAACAAACTGCTATGTTAGATTTTTATTTTGTTTATTTGCAATTAACAAATGATCTCAATAGAAACATAATACAACAATCACAAAAATATAATAAGTGAAAGGAAATTTAGCTCATATTTTTTCGTTCTTAAATAGGTTGAAATTATAATAAAACAATACAAAGAATGACGTTTTAAATAATAGTTATACAAAAGCCAATTAACTCGAGATAATATAATTATTATGACTGATTACATATAGTTATAGTAACAGATGATCTTGTCAAAGAAGTTTCATTTAATTTTTATCATGAATTAACTCACAAGAAGTGAAATTTTAACTGTTGAATATATAAGTGTAGTGATTGTACACAAAACATCAATTTTTGATAACTATACATTTTGAGTGTTTTTAAAGCAAAAATAATTTTCTTGAAAAATTATTGTTTATTATGAAATATTATTAATTTCAAAATTTATTTTATGATTTACATATTTTTAGCAAAAACAATATAAACAGATAATACAATATTATTAATGACGCATATTATTAAATTCTCAATTTAGCTAAAAATCTATTGGTTATTATTTATTTTTTTTTTTTTTAATACCTGAAAATAATATTTTGATCAATCACAGTTAAATCTAGATAAAACATTTTTTTTTTTTAAGAACGTTTTGTATTATATCTTCTTTGAAATATTAGAGTGTTATGTATATCATAGAATTAAAATAAATTATACTTTGTTAATATTATTTTATACTTTTTTAAATAGTCAAATTTCAAAAACAGCGATACTTAATCATAAAATGCATAACAAAAAAAAAAAAAAAAACAAATTTATTTAATTCTTAATAATAAAAGTTTTTGCGAATTAAAAAAGAAAATCATAATAAAAACAATACCTTTGTATTTTTACTGTACAATAGCGTCAAAGATCCAGTTATTATTATTATTTTTATCGTTATTGTGATTTTTAATTACCGGTCTTGTGTCTTCTGGGCGCAAATTCCTTGGGAGCCGATTCAAATCAGACAACGGTGTTCCCCTTACCAAGTTTACTAATAATTTGACCTCTTACAAAAATAATAATAATAAAAAAATGTTCATATTCAAGTGAATTAAAAAAACGGGATTAATAGTTAATAATATAAAAAAGAGATCAAATGAAGTGCTTTCACTTGTATCGAAATACTACACAAACAAGATATTTAGTTATGTTATTCTAATTGAATATACAAATTAACTACCATTATTGATGATGGATGCTCAGCATATTTACTTGGTTAATTTTTACCGATATTCTTTTTACCCGGTAAACTTTTTTTACCATTCATCAAATAAATTCGAGTAGCCACTCATTTTAATGGTTTTCGTGTCCACAATAACGCTGTTAACGTTCTACGTCTACTATAATGTTTCGAGATCGATACATCCATACTAAGAGAATATTAGTAAAACCACTAAAACCGGGATTTTATTTTTATTGCCATACCTTATATTTGGCAAAAATAAATACTGTTTCTACTAACCACTATACCTATACCAACCTAGTAATATTTATAAAATAATCAAAATAATAGGTACCTGCCTATGTGATTATTGATTACTGATTAGTGGTTTCTGATTGTGAAGACACAGACGAAGAATACTATAATACAAATGATATAGTCGAATCTGATAACTTATATGATGAACATAATATTTTAAGTGATGATGAATTTTATGTACCACACTTTAAATAGGTACCTAAATCTTAGTAGTAAGATTTAATTTTATTTACTGTAGATATCTAAATATTTGTGCAGCAATAATAATAAAAATAGGTTTAAATATATTTATAATTAATTAATTTTTGTTTTATTTTTTCTTAGTTTAAATCATTTTAAGTTCTCATAATTTTAAAAATGTTTCTGAACTTAATACTATTGAGGTAAAGGGTAGTATGTTGATAAGCTTAGTTATAAAAATATTATTGAGTTCGTAAAAAATGTATTAAACAAAAATATTATAGAATATTAAAAAATGTACGTCAATTTACGTAAATTTACCTATAATAATTTTACGGTAAAATTCCGATCACTTATCATCAGGTATTTAATTTTGTTCTAAGTAAAAAAAAAATATTCCATGTTAATTACAAATTTTTTTGTATAATTTATTTTAATAAATAGTGTGTGTTTTTAAATACATGTGTTGGAAATTTAAAATTACTCCTCTGTTTCATTAATTGTCTTACATTTTTGACCAACATTTTTAAAAAACATTGTTTAATTGAATATTTAATCATATATTTACATAATTAAGTAGGTATGTCTTATTTTTCCAATTCTTCGTTTTTATACACCAATTGTAAAATCCCAACATTTTATATTTTTATAAAGTTATTTGAAATGTAGGTCAGTTAAAAACGATACGCGGGATGCATCCGGCCGCAGGCCGCTAGTTACTCATCCCTGTTATATAATATTGTAACTTATAAGCCACTCCAATTAGTTGTATAAGAATCTTCGATCCAACCCTAAAAATGTAAGTATTTAATTTCTCCACGCATATTCTACAAGTAAATTGTGAAAGAAAAAATAATTTTAGTAAATACCAGTGTACAAAAAAAAAGTATGAACATTTAAATTATTATGAAAATAAAAAATCACTAAAATTATTACCATGTTAAAACGTTAAGTTAAATATTAATACCAATTAAAATTATTGAAGTAGAATGTAGATACTAATAGCGAATTCAACTTTTCTAAATAAATATGATTTTTGAGTTTGATCTAATATCAAATCAATGAATTACTTGGTACTTAATGGCAAAATGCAATTCATACACTTTTGTACCACTGCCCACTGCAATACGACAATATTATTATATATCATGATTGTAGATGTGCTACATAACATCATCCAGTCGACATAACATGCAAATTTCAAATAAAAAACTGGTCCAGTGGATAAGATCAGATTAGACTATCGATATCGATATTTAAGCGATGGATTGTATAACGTTTAGCTCAATGATATAATTGATATGATGTATATGTATAGTATGTATACATTAATTCAATTTTAATTAATTCTGTAATATAGATAGCTGACAAACTGTATTTGTCTAACCTAACTGTAATTTAATCATTAAAAATACATAAACTATAAAAATGATTTAGAATGATAATATGACGATAAATAAAGTAATGATATTTTTTATTTGATTTTTATTCTTTCGTTCCTAAAAAGTAATTTTCAAATAAATATTAATTTAAGAAATATGTAGTGCCATCTGCCGGCAAAACTATATTCGAATAAGAAATATGTACAGTACATGCTTGTGAATAGATATTTCTTCAGAACAAAATTAGAATTGTTGTCCCGCAACTTGTTATTCATAACGTGTATAAATAACCAACTTAAAAAGCTCATAAAAATGCACTAAAAACTCAAAAGTTATCAAACAAATCTACTCAAATGAGGGAAAAAACTAATTTAAAAATAATAATCTATATTATAGGTAAGTATGAATATATTTTATAAAATTATTAAAAATAAATTAAAGAGTTAATAGGTAAATAACATTATCTTAAACATAAAAATTCTTTAAAATCTAAAATTTGAGATAAATGTCTCATATTGTACAAAAACTACAAAAAATTATGTTAAAAAAATAAAAAATGTCTCTATAGCTAATAATTTCTTTAGCTGCAAAAACGTATAGATTTAAATTAGTATATCCTAAATAATGGAAACACGAATGCATTTTTAGCTAACATAGCATTTTATAGCATTTGAAAAAAAAAAATATAAAAGTCTTTAATAATATTCTACTTCTAATTATTACCTATTTTAAATACCAACTATATAAATATTCAAATTAAAGGATAGATCGAAATGTATTGACAACTTGTTTGAAAAAAAAAAAAACCTTCATAAACATTTATAGAACAAATTTACTTAAAGATTTAAATACTTTTAGTTTCAAAATTTTGAGTACTGCGTTAGTAATTCTATCATAGGTACTTATTATTTTGTATTGATTTAGGTAAATAAAAGCACATACTTATAACATTATATTGCCATTTTGAATATTTATTGTAAAAAAAAAAAATAAATATATATATATATATATATATAATATATATATATTTATATTAGCTTAGGTATTGTTAATGTTTTAATTTTATTTCAACAGCCGTTTAGATATTTCATTTTTTTTTCTCTATAAGCGATTGTATTAAAATACTTAAAGTTTTTTTTAATATTTATTTTTGTATAATTAATTTTTTTTTGATTTGCTTAGAAATATTTTGCTGTTTTAATATTTATTAACTATCCATAATATATTGATCAATTTATATAACTAAACAATATATTATGTAATATTTATCAATATTTGGCTAGATGTTAAGTATTCAACTATTAGGCAAGAAGATAAATGTTTTTAATGTGACATGGTAGTCAAATAATTAATGTAATACATAATGTCACATAGGTCATTTCAACAGGTTTAGTTCATCAACTAAACTAATGTAAGTTAAATAAATTATATGGTACTCTAATATTAGTCATAATGCATGTTGGACGTAAGTATAGACATTATAATTCATGGTATTTATGTATAGTTTACAATTATTATGAAAATAGTAGGAATTAAACATTTATTATATTAATAATATAATAATTTTTTATTATAATATAATATATTATAATATATTTTATTATATTATGTTTATTATAATTATTAATTATTATTATTTTTATTTATTTATTATATTTATATTAGTACCTACTTACTACCTACTACATATTATGTTTGATGTAATTATGTCTCACTAAAATTTGAGTTATTTTTCTTTTTAAAGACAGATAAATCTTTGTCCGCACTGAGCTACTACATTATATTTTTACTCATTAATATTATAATACACAACTCACGCATAATATGATTATATTTAAATATAAAATAAAACTTATACATTTACCATATAATTATATATTGGTTCTTATCAAAATTATAATTGTAATTGTATTTTACAATTTAATATTTTGCCTAAGACAATTTTAAATGTATTCCCATAATTTTAAAGACAATATGCATACAGATTTGGTTTGTTGGAAATTCAATTTTTTTTTTTTATCAAACAATTTTAATTTTTCTATTTTCTTATACCTACTTTTTCCTTGTCATTATAAAGTTACACTAAAAGTGTGATTTTGCGAATGACAATAAAATTGTGATCAATCAAATATAAGTCTTACTATAAAGATTTATGTGCACTGTTGAATTTATATCAATTATAATATTTTGTTAATTATGATAATATTAATAACTCGCAATCGTTTATTAATATTTAATTTACAAGCAGAAAAGTGTGCTTACTGTGGTATTGAAAGTTATATTAATCAACGGTTACTGTATGCTATTATAACTTCATTTATTTAATACGGAACGTGAGTTTTATGAATCATTATTTTCAACCCTAGCATGTATAGAAAGTCGAGAACAACCTCCCCTCTCTACACCAGCACTTTCATCCCTGGAGGTTGAACGAGCTGAAATTCAACACTGAAAGGCGAGAATGCGTAATTTCCATATAAATAATTGTGGAAATATTAAATTAAAGTTTATATCTTAATCACTATACTCGAATTTCGTTGATATTGCCGTTTGCATAAGGTTATTGACTAGCCTTTCATACATTGATGCTTATATGGGAAAAGTCTACACATGGGGATACTATTAAGTGTTGTACCTCATGATTTTAAATTACATCTAATTTAACAGTTAATATTCATTTTAAGATAAACCAAGATAATGTAGAAATATTTTATAGTATACATCTTGTAAATCTTCAGTTTTTTCAGTTAGAAAATCTAAAACTTAACTATTTGTATTACGATAGAATATTATTTGCTAAGTCTTCCTGGAGATGTGCTATGCAATTTAAATGCCTTATACAATTTTATTTAACACAATTATTGGGTACCTAGTTTGTTTAAACCTAAATTGTAAATAAGATAGATAGAGTACTTATTCATGCATGTTACAATTTCCTATTTATCGAGTAACTATACAAAGAATTATGAAATGTTTCAATGGCTTTCATGACATCCAAAGAGATTTTAAAAATAAATAAAAATTAATTTAGTTTATAAGAAAATGTATCATGTGAAACGTCTGTGAATAAAATAAACCTCCTTTCTATAGTTGTTAATAATTTCAAAAAGTAAAAAAAATTAACATTTTTTATTTATTACATAAATATTGTAAAATACTAATAGTATCTTACTTTAATTATTTTAAAACATTGCTATAACTCTAAATTATTATGGTTTTCATTATATTATTATATTACATTATATATAACATATATTATACTATAATATATAATATTATGAGTATGTTCTCATTTTTCGTAACGTTTTTTTATTTTAATTTTTTTTTTTTTTAATTAAAAATATAATTATATTTATATAATAATATGTACACTAATAAATATAGAGATGAGTATTTCGTATATAATTGTTATTATTTTTTAATGAGTTGATGTAACTCGAATTCATTTATTACTTAATTTATCTACGTGAACAATCTAATATAGTAGGGACTTCTACATTTCTAGAGTATAAATACCGTAAAGAATGTTTCAATAATCATCAGTGTACTTAATATTATTATTTTTTTTTTTTTTTGTGAAAACAAATTTATTTTAAAATATCACAATTGTAAAAGTGTAGCGTACCTACTACACACTCAAAATGGTCACTAAGGTAAGATTCTATTATATATCTGCACATTAATATTATATTATTTACTTATTTTAAACAAATATAATTAGCATTTTAATTTTTTCGATATTTTACGATACAATATGACATGTATATTAATTGTATTTAATATTCATCAAATAATACTTAATGAACACTATGATACAATTTTATAATCTCATCGAAAGAAATAAAAATATTTTGTACGACATTAGGTAAATATTTTATCTTTACTAATCGACTAATTAGATACGTTTAATTATAGAAATTCTGATTTAGGCAGTTGGTGTTAGGTAATTGAAAAAAGTTTTCTTTACGGACAACACTTATCATCGCATATTATACATATAATATATATATACATATATATATTACAATGTAATTTTATTAGTATAAAAACGTATTGTTGAAAATTCTAGTTTATAATGTTTGCCGCATTATTCGGACACTTGGCCTTTGCTTATCCACCCATCGAGTACAAAAGTTATGACGCTGACCACTACGATGCACCTAAGCCATATCATTTCGAGTACGGTGTGAAAGACTTTCACACGCATGACATCAAAAGCCAGCACGAGGTTAGTGACGGTCACGGTAATGTCAAAGGATCGTACAGTCTCGTGGAACCCGACGGTTCCACCCGCCTAGTCGAGTACACAGCTGACCACGAACACGGTTTCAACGCTATTGTCAAGAAGATCGATGCACCCCACCATCATGACGATACTGCGGACTACCATCATCACGAATCACTTCAACCATCATACGAACATTCGTCGTACAAGTTTTACTGAAATTTATAAAACGACCAAATATAAAGGAAAATGTGTTACCCAATCGTTGCATATAGTTGATGCTACGAATTATTTGTTTTGCATGTTATCTCGTACATTGTTTATTTTTTTTTTATGAATAAAACATTTGCCATTTTTGCTATAAAACATAATGTTGAATTTTATTATCTATGCTAGTCTATAACATTAGGAATGATTCTGAGGTATGACTTAAAATGTATTATGGTTGGATATTTTCTCACGAAAAATTAAGAATAATAGTGGGGTCTAAACGGTACATAGAAAATATCTACCTAGTCTTAATGTGGCAATCAGCCGAGGTATTATAATGCCGCGGGAAAACATACCTTTACACTCGCACAAAAATCACAGATTCAAATTTATAGTTTGTTATTTTATTATTAATTTTTTTTTTTTTTATCTGAACTTTGGTATCAATCGATCGATTCAGTATTAGACTATTAAGATAATCTCACTAAATAACAAGTGGATTATTGTAGCTCTACATAATAATTTACCAATCACTCGTTATTTCTTTACATTGTAATATTATGTATAAATAATATTTAGATAATTTTTATAATATGTAGTCACGAAAATCAACATTCTCATTCTTTTTTTATTTCTTATAGTTATTTACTCATTTTGCACTATGGTACAATACGACGTAAAATATCGTGTTGGTGAATCAGATTGATGCAGCTATTGTTATAAATAATAATGTGATATTACACAATATTAGTTATTGAAACGCTTTATGGTCATATTTTTTGATTTATTATTATTATTACACAGATTACAATATTATAGACTGCATCCATGGGGATCTTGAAATTAACAGGTATTTATGAATCTACATATCAGTAGGTAAATCTTATATCAGTATTAAATACGTGTATATAAATCTGCATTTATAGAAAATATTTATCTATATAAATAAAAATGGTCGTTTTTATATCCAAAATTGATAGTCTCAAAAACTATTGTACTAATTTGTACGTGGTTTTTACAAAATGATCCGCGTTGCCTGGAGAAGGTTTAAAGCCGTTGAAACCCTCCAATAACCCCATTAATACCCCAAATCTATTTTTATATAATAAATCTACGCATTAAAAATTAAATAATTGTTTTTTTTTTTTTTAATCGGTGTTTGACCTTTGCTGGCAATACATAAAAAAAATGTTTATTAATTATTATAAGAAATTAGTTCTAATATATTTCAAGTTGATATTTCAGAAATGTAAAAAAAAACATTGTATCACTTATAATTATACTATCTTTAGTCACTAAGAAGTAAGAATTATTTAAAATTTTACCAAAGAAATTAAACACTAGACGACTAACTAAAATGCACAACGACTTTCAACCATTAGATTAATGATACACTAAATACCGAGACGCGAGCTGACACGATCAGTCAAATATCTCTCGTGACATAATAGATTTATTTGTTTTATATTATGTTTTGTTTTATATTTGTTTTTAAATGGTCGTGCTAAAGGGGGTAAATATCTGCAGAATTTAAATGTAATAAAGTTTAAAGCAAAAGAAATCCACGGAGAATCAAATTTAACACGGATAGATTTGTTTAAGGGCAACAAAATGCACAGGGACAGTAAGTTAGATTTTCCAATACAAAAATATTTGCCATGTACCTATGGTATAAAAAGATTAAAATTAATCTAAATGTTTTGAAAAAAATCATTATAGGTAGTAAATAATAATATAGACAATAAAAAAAAAAAAAAAATAAAAAAAAATATATAATCTATCTTATAATTTATATTTTGATAATATGAAACGCATATTATTTACTAATTAACCAAAAATTCTAATTTATAAATAAAATGGTAGAAAAAAATCAAACATTTACCCAGAAATCACAGAAAAACTGCTATAAGAAACCCCTTTAAAATGTGCAATTTACTAAATCCTTTCTTAATGATTACTTATAATATGAAGAAAAGGTACTGTCAAAATTCTAAATCTACTTATTATAGTTAAGACTCTATTATGCAAATTCTCTGTCAGTCAGGATAAAGCCTTAGATTTGTATAGATAATTCCTAATATTTCACTTTCACCAACTATTATAAACGAAAAGTTATTATCTACTTTCTGATAATAACAAGAATAAATACGAACACATGCAATGAGTGCAAAATAAGTATACATTTATTATTTTCAGGGGTTCAATAAACAACCACAATTGCCTAAACCGTACGCCGTACAACACAACAATATTATTATTTATTATATTATTTCATCTCCCTACAAATAACCACTAGTTAGTAATTGTATTTACCGAAAATGTTTTTTGTTATTTTTCCTTAAACTTGATCACTAGTTTAAAAACAAAAAAATAAACTTACAACTTGAAAATTTTAATCTAAAATCATTTTAAATAAAAAATTATCAGTACGTAATTAGCTGTAATTTAAGCGATCAATTTTTTCCCCAGAGAAACTATTTTTATTTTTACGATTTTAGCTGTTCAGTATAATTTCCAATAAAGATAAATATATACTGTGAAGATAATTATTGTCATAATATGTTCAATTATATATAATTTATCTATTAAAAATAAAAATCAACATTTTATGAAATAAAATATTACTGGAATCTAATCAAAATATCAAATTAAATTCATAAGATTTAATATTAAGTATTTTTATTATTGTCCTATGTAATTGAAATTTATGAAGGTATAATATTATAAATTAAAAGAGCGACACTGTAATCAATTGAATTTTTAGTGGGCGAGTCTATTAATTTTAAATGTAAATAAAACAGATTAATATTTTTATTCGTTTGACGGAAGTTATTAGGAAAATTAATTAATTACTGGTAAACGTTCGAGTGTAACATTTAAAAATAATTAGGTCAAGAAATATTATAGCAGAGTTACCAACAGAAATATAATATCCATAATATTCTTAAACATAATATTTTATAAAGACTTCAAATTATTGAAAACAGGAGAGCGAATAAAAACAAAATCAATTTATATGCGCCTCGGGTTTAATCCAGCAAAATATTATATGTGCATAAATTGTTTGACGGTTGTTATATTATATAATCTTAATTGTGCAATACATTATTTTTTTTCTGTTATTAAATGGTCATTAGTATTCAAGAATGTTGATCGTTTGCTTCGTATCATTAAATTTAATATTTAAAATGAAACTGTTCGTATATTATATTGTTCCATAATATATTATCGAATAAAAAATATATGAAATGTGTATATGTAGTGAGTATTTATGCGTAGACCTCGACGATTGAACAATTTTGCAGTCTCAGCGAATGATACTTTACAATAAAATACGATTTAATGATATTATACGATATCTTGCAGACGATAATAATATTGATAACAGTGTGCACTATGCAAGTATTTTTATTGCATTTAGATATATAATAAAGAAATATTGAAATAATTTTCAATCAATTGATTGTGCGTACTAAATTAGTATTATTAATACTAATTAAGTTATGTATTTTATTGGTCAATTAAAAGTATAAGTCAAAAAAAAGCTGTAAAACATTATTTGAAAATATTACTAGTCGTTATTTTAATATATATTATATAATCGAAGTTTTACTCCATTGTTTGGTTTACAATTTTCATAATTATATTAATTTCCGAAATTAATGACCTTGATAATTTATCAAGATTTATTAATAAACACATTACATTTAATACCATCAATAGCTTTTTAAACTGAAAAAAAAATCAATGCATTTAATAAAAACAAATTATATTTTCCATAAAGTTTATATTAGAAAATCATGTTTTGGAAAAACTTAAATATCATTAGAATTTAACTCATACTAAGGTGGTTAACCGATATTTACCTGGATCCATTTTTCCTAATAGATGGAAACGGGCTAGACTACCATTTCTTCATAAGAACTGGACGATTAGGTTCTTTAGAGCATAAGGGTCCCTCGTTTAATAATTAAAATTCTAAGGTTATAAAGTGAGAGACATACATTTGTAATAAGGGCATCAGATGGAAACATCTTTGACAGACCCGTAAAGTTTGATCCTCGGCCTCAAACTTCTATGACAAAATCTTTAAGTAGTTGCTCCAACTGACCGACCTCTTCACGGAAATACGAGGTCCAGTAGAACATTAACACAGGTCGACATGTATGTATGACAATAGGCAAATAATAGACTGGTGGACTAATTTTTTGTTTTGTAATTTGATGCAGCAAATAACATTATAACCTGCAATCGCCCGGTGTGTGTTGTTTATATTATTTATAGTACAATGTAGTATATGTGTAATATTTTTGCACAATTTTTATACACCAATAAACGATTACAGCAGAGAAGTTGTACCATTCACAAATAGCATCATCTGCTGTTGGTTAAACAGGAATAAAAAGTTCTTATGAGTCAAAAAAAAAATGTGCATGCTTAACATACATAATACCAGTATTAAAAACTCATATATATATGTATGTATGTATAAAAATAAAAAATTAATATGTATTGTTAATAAGAACTGTTAAATGTTTCCCACTCGATAATAAAAAATATGCCAAGATTAATTGCATTTTAAATAAATAACTTTTTTCTTATAAGTATACGTTCGCCATCACAGTTTTCCGAACTTAGTTTCGTATAAATTATCAGTTAATGTGCAGATTATATCGCAAACCCATAATAAGCGTACGTTATTAAAATTAAATAATTGGTATCATCACAAACCATTAATTTTTTAGGTTATTTGAAAACGACGGAAACATATATTATTATATTATTTTGTAACAAACAACAATTAATTAATGTATTATTTTTAAAAATTGTACTTACTACTGCGAAAATGCCACCATATTATTATAATATTATATTAAACAATAAATTACGGAGCGTCGAACATATTATTATAATATGTTTATCTTATTTTTTTTTTTTTTTAAGTGCTCTCGTGATCATAATAATAATATAACACGTACCATGAGTGTTTCGCTTGCAAAGATTTCATGTGCACGTTACAGAACGATAAATGTAAGTACGTTTATAATAGTATAATTTTATGAAATATGCAGTATGTAGCTTGCAGTGTGGATAGTATCTCACATGGTTTTGCAACGTCATTATCCGTACGGAGCATCAGCGAAAATGCGTCTACAATAATAATGTTATTCAATGTACATAATATTACTATTGATTAGTGATTATAAATATCTACTAGTGTTTCAATTCAGTCCTAATATATACTATAAATAATATTTTACTGGTTACCAAACTATTTTTTTTTACACCTAATATCGCGAATAATTTCTAGTGTACACAATAAATATTCAATTTTGAACAAATAATGCATTTTTAATTACCTCACAAAATCAAATATTGGTCGATTAATAGGTATATAATGTTGAAAACGTATCGATTAAATATAATTAACCAAAATATGTTATTTTAATATTACTAACATGTATTTAATATTCATCATCATATTGTAGACATCTGTGACTACCTATAAGACGTAGAGAAACACATACAATCAGTTTATAATATAAACATCGAATCCAAATAAGTTCGTCAATATACTGTACAACACAGCTGGCCATTGACGAGTTAAAAAGTTTATGTCAGTTTTATAATACATTTTTATCTTGATCACATACTTCTTAATTAGTGGGATGTCACTGCCAGAAGTCGGAATTATGAATAAATTCGTTTACCCAAACCAGTGTGAAAAATAAGACAATCCGGATGTTTGCACCACATCACTGATATTATTATTATGCATTATGTGACGACAAACTGCAATCGGTGGTGTATGTGCGCTATATTCACGGCGAGAAAAACGAGCGTATTCAGACATTAAAATGTCGTAAACCATCATAACTTTTTAGTTTTGTAAAAATTTTACTTTTCGGCAAATGACATGACGGTCCAGCTTTGGTTATTATAGGTCAAACGATCACGCCCTATAAGATCGTATGTTTTGTATACGAATACCAATGCATGTCTAAATATTCATCATTGCATTAATATTTACATATGACTGTTATGCACATCGTAACTGGTACTAACCATATTGTAGTAAAATGTTTACGGTAAAATTCGGGTTGACGCTATTCATCGCGATACCGACCGCCGATTTCAAGCAATGCAGTGATGCAGCGATGCAGCGATGCAGATGATCAATAGGCAATAACGACGCTTATTGTTGTTCCTCTAATTTGCTTCCGGTTTCCGTATTTCAAACTGAACAACGCATTACGTTTATTGCGAAATTGTAAGGCGTATGGTTTGAAATTGATTCACAAAATGACACACTACGTCATATCGTCCCGTGCACAGTGCTCCGAATTGATCTTAAAGTTGATTTGTTGAATATAAATTATGCAAATTAAATTTATTCACAACATATATTATTAAATGTATAGTAATAGTACATATTTATAATCAATGATATTACGTAAGCTGCTGCGGCTTTAGTCAAGTCGCTGTGTGAATTCTGACCGATCGATAAACCACGCGTGTATAACTATCGAGGTGGTTTGGTTTGGCTTCGATGAGTGTTCCGTTCTTTCAAAAAGAAAGAGAAAACGGACTTTCAGTCAAAAATATTTAAAAAGTCGTGCCGTGTTTATTCTATGATATTTTTTTTAATCTGTAATATGTTTTATTAGTTTGTGACATTTTCAGTTTTTATTTTCCTATGATCATCTATATAAAAAAATATGTATACTATTTTATTTAATCTTTATCTATTATTCCTTTTCTAATTTTTCGCTTGTTTATTTTTTTAAAAACATATTTTATCTCTACCTCCAAGTTTTTCAATCATATCCTTATCAGTTTTCTAAATATCGTTTGATTTTTTCGTCATTTGACCCAAACTTAATATTTAATTTTGTAACGCCACTGATTCATGACATATACGCATTCAAACATTTTACTCGTCAGTAATCAGTTTTGTGAATATAATATAGTTTTTTAGAATAAATCTCAAGATATTTATAACGTTATATTGTGGCGTACATGAATTGCATCATTTCAATCTAAATAATGATGTACAATATTTAGTCAAATAACGGTAGTAAAATAGTTTTAGATATTCACCTGACGGTCAAACATCGTTAACTGAATGCCACACCTACGGTAAGGATAGGCAGCAAGCCAAGATTCCAAAATCCTGTGGGACAACCAGTGCGATAAGTAACAACAAATCTTATAAATCATTATAACAATGTTCATATGAATATTCAACTAGCTCAAATTTAATTAAAACTCAACTGTGCGTGATACAAATCATTGTAAATACAAAATTATTAAAATTTTAGTTATAATTATTATGATTTTAATTTAAATCAATAGACCTCAGTTTTTGAGGATTATCTCAATATTACAAATAAATAATAAAATTAATGTGTACTGTGTAGCATATAATATTATTATTGTTGTGTTATTAACGTTATACTATTATAACAACAGTCAGGCATTTGGTGACGCGCAAGAGATCAGTCAGTTCAAAGAAAACTAGTAATAAATTACGGATCATTATATTAATAGGTAAGCTATTGGGTTGTCATTTAGTAGACATCGGTTAGATAAAAATGTTACGATCATATTATTGTATGATACAACACCGCAGATTGTGTTATATATATTACAGTATACCCCGTAAACTGGTTTGCTACAAAGCTAATTTATTTCTTAATTATCTCGAGACATTACACTACACGCACACGAAAATAATATTTATTATAACACTGTTCGCAGCCAAAGACGTAATACGCCTACGTAAATAATAAAATAATTTCAAGTATATGTAACATAACAAATACATAAACCTATATAATACTTACTACTACAAGCGAAATATGACGGGCCCTATTACGAGTGTCGGTATGTACAATATATTATGTTGTAGGTATAGGTACATAATAATGTTATAGGTGTTGTGGATTTTTTGTAAAAAAAATTGTTGGAAATGTACACAATGATTTTACCACTAAACGTGTAGGTACAAAATATTGCTATAATTTTTATATTGTCTATATAATTGTGAAAAATAGCGCGCGTATGCAAAAGTACGAGAAAAATACACTGATGTTTTCTCGGCCGCCAAGGGAAATTTGTTATTGCAGCCATTTTTAACGAATTTAATATTATTTACGTTTGTTCTAGATTCTGGCGAGAAGCATATTATATTATTATTCACAACTATTATTATTAATACTATTCGCCTGATAATGTTTTTTTTTTTTTAAATTTAATTTTTCTAGAAATGCAATTTTATCAGTAGACGTAAACTTGGTATGCATACTTATACAATATACAGGCCTAGTGTAAAACATCAAAGATATATAGTCTCAGTGGTTCATGAAGGAGCTCATGTTTTCATTTTTCAACTATTTTTTCAGTCTTACAAATTATGATAAACTAATACAAACCATAAACGTAAAAAACTTACGTCAACAGATCAACACGTCTTGTAGATATTTCCCCGAGCGCAATTTTAACAATGCCACAATCGGAGTGTTGCTATACTTATTTATTTTTTAAATTTAGCAATTTATCATTAACATTACCACAATACAATTTACGAGGATCTCGCGTCGGTATGTATACCAAGAGTCTACAGTTTCCAGTCCAGAAATTTAATAATATTATTTCAAAATATAAAACAGCACGGTTTATATAAAATACTATTGTAGAATTGTTTTTTTTTTTTTTTCGGAATCGTAAAATGGCCACCTCTATACAATAATATATTATGGTAATTGGTAATGTCATCGTTATAAAAAATATTTTCTGCCGAGAAACTTTGACAACAAAAAGAAACGGTTAAGTGCAAAAATATGTGTGTTATGTTTTGAGTTTGTGTATGTGTCATTATCATTGACAAAATTCGGTTACATTCCACTCCACTGCTATAGTAATAAAAACAGTATAATACATACTATTCAATTTTCGTGTAGTTTTTACCGTATACGAATAGTAGCCCGACATCTAGCGGAGATTATTGTCAACGTTGTTCGACATTCACGAAATCTTTCTGGTGACGTTGGAAGTAGACTTCATTCAAACAAAATACAACACGTCGCGAAGCTAATTATTGTACTGAATTCATTGTTGTGTTATTGTAAGCAGATGCATTAACACACGAACAAACAGAAAAACAGTCGAAATTATCATTTCTTTATGCACATCATAGTATTATAATTTAAAATATCAGATGGACATGATTATATTTTTTAATGGACGAGCATTATATTTTTCGTGTTTTTATCGATTAACTTTTGATTTATTTTCAACAATAAAATTGTTTTAATTATTTGTAAAGAATAAAAGATTTTCGATATCTATTATAACGTTTCGTTGGTTCTTCAAAGCAGCTTATTGAAAAAAAAATATTCAAAACAGAGCGCCGTATAAAATAATTTTAGGCAATTCATATGTCTTCTCTGAGATGTCGCCATATTATAACGCCGTATTTGGTGCGTTATATCTTCGTCATTTTTAAAACATTAATTATTATTAAGTTATTTATAACTTAGTAAAATTTAAGATTATAATATTAAAATATATTTCAATCGATACAACGAATGACAATGATTGTACTTGGAAAATATAGATATAAAATAATAATATTAATCGAAACATAATACGGACCTATGTTACAAAAAACGGCTTCAGTTTTTTTCTTATTTAAAAAATATAATATTACATTACTACAGTTTCCATTTGACAATAAAAAAAATGTAGTATATATTAAGTATAAATTTAGACGCTAAAAGTTTAAATTAATTACAATTGCGTAAGTATTACGAATGACCGCGTAAAACGCCTCAAAACCCATACTGCTGCAGTCCATACAGCAATTACAAATTAAATTAAATACTCTACAATGTATCTTCATCTCGTTAAAATATAGTTGCGGTATTAAACTCTGAACTTCACTTTTAATGTTATTCATAATATTATCGCACAAGCGTACACAGTAAAATTATCGCAAAAATTCTGATCGAATGATCTTATTTATAAATTTTAATTATTAAAATTTTAAACAGTAATTTTTACATTGAATGTATCGGATGATTAAAAAAAAAATAAAAAAATAAAAATATGAGCTACGTGATATTTTCTTTACTGCACGCAAAAACAATGAATCATGTATTTGTTTTTAAAATTATGATTAAAATAAATGTGTTAACGAAATTATGTTAAAGTAATCATATTAATCTTCAGTTGCTATAAGAAACATATCTTATGGCTTATACAAATTCAAACTAAAAAGCTTTAATATTAAGGACAATAGGCGAGGTCTTACGTGAGATCGATGACGAAATAACATATATGAGTAACAAAATATATTTCAGTGGCCAGTAGGTAAAGATTAATAGTACAATAAATGTATAATATAGATTTACAAGTATAATAATAATATGCAAATAAATTAAGTATAATATTATATCGTTTCGAATTATTTTTTTTAATTATAATCGACTAATCTCAACATATTATATTTTGTAAGCATTTGTAATAAAACATAATATTAAAAACTGAGATTAACCTCATTTTTCGTTTTTATGGCGCGTTGTCTTAGTCGTGATATCCAATATCTCAACCGACGTATATAAGTTATAACTTTACTAGTTATAACTAGCGAATTTTATAGCTAATAAAACATATAAAACCATTTCGATTCGAAACAATAAAGATTCTTCTACACCAGGTCGAAGGGTAAATTAGTTTTCTTCGATTCAGTTTTATCAAACGCTAAGATCATCGTTATAATATTATATGGTCGCCTGAAGTCCATAAAAGTCTTTTTTCGGTTGCTTGTCCATAGCAGTATACTTAATAAAAATATAAACTAGCACTATTATTTATTAAATCTCATTCACGTGGAATGGTCCATCAAACAAATGAAATTATTTTTCTAAATAAATATTATATTTTATTCCTTTACGGTCATTCCAATATGGTATAATACACTCTAATCTTGTGTAGTATAAATCTTGATTATTATTCTACACATTTCTACAGCGTGTTTCGTAATGAGATTGACTTGTTAATACTATTACGTTCGTTTGAAACCAAATGCAGCACTCGCATCTAAATCTAATACATACTTGAAAATTGTTTCAAACCTTAATAAGTTAGCATACATTTTATACTATGTAAAATAATACACAAATTTACTACGTATGTTAATATTTCAAATGTTCTTTAAATATCCAATTCAACAAACATAATAATTTATCCAAAGGAAAATAATTTACTTCAGACCATATTTTATTTTATTTTTTATCCTATAAAATGAAACATTTTAAGTCTACAAAAAAGTAAATTTAAATTTATGATAAAATAGCTAAAAAATAATCATGTGAAAAATAAATACAGTAAGTCTGATAATTTCAAAGGAAACCTTAACCTCTCGTACCTAATAATAAATTATGCATGGACTAATGAAACTTTGTGGTCGTGTTTATTTGAACTTTGAACAAACCTAAAAGTTTAAGCTTGGCTAGTACTTATTTTGATTATATTGGCCCAAACATTTATTGGTTTTGTCTCTTTCCCCAGTGTTTTTTTTTGTATATTTATTTCTACATCACATTTGTTTACTTACTTCAACATTAACGTATTCGGTAACCAAAAGTTAGACTTTCAATAATTTATTTTCAGTTATATACATACACATACTTATATATATATATTTATATAGTATATTATGGCGCTTACGTCGTTCCAGTGTGCATCCGTATTCTTATACCACAGTAAATAAGTTTATCCTGTTAACTTGGTATTTCAACGCAATTCAATTGATTAAATTGATTTTGCGACGAATCTGTATGTATTGCTACTAAGGGGGAAAAATGTTTTGGGGAAGTGGCCATGGTATAAATTAAGGTTTATTTTATTTCTGTCATGATCATGAAACCCTAAGAGATATATCAAACAAACCACAGCACTGTTTACAATGCGATGGACAATTGATTGTTTGTTCATTTAATTAAATCATCTTCTTCTGCAGCCGTATTCTGACAATATAATTTGACTGCAATCAATTTACTTATGAACGCATTGACAAAATGAAAACGTACAAAATATATTAGTGGACAAAACCGTGAAATTTATAAAAAATAAACAGTGTGTATAGAAATTTCAATTTATAAACAGAATATTAAAATATTATGTAATAAATATACCTCGGTAAAGTTCAACAAACAGCTCTCCATTTAATACTGACGTTATAAAATATTTTGTATTTAAAATTAAACAACTTTGTGTGAAGTTTGAATAATTTAAAATAATAATACCAACTTATTTAACGTGTTTTGATATCCAACTCCATATTAAATCAATGATCTACTTCTAATGGTATCATCATTTTATAAAACAATCATTGACTTTGTATTAATTAATATTAATACTTTAATTTTTTTTGTAGAACATCGTATTTTAATCAAACGCATTGGAGTTAAAAATAAATAATATTAATATTATATTATTTAGATAGACGTACACAACACGTAATAATGGGTAGACAACAAAGTCTACACGTGAGCACGTATAGTTCCCTGTCCATACCCGTTTAGGAAATCGTTGAAACCGATGATAAGAATAAAACGGCGAATCCGTCAACCTAAGTAATTGTCCTAAGTATTGATCGATACGTTAAGAAAACAGCGTACACTGCACATAATATATCGATATATCCATTCATCGGTATAATACTGATGCGTTATCTATAATACATCGCAAAATATTGAGACATAAATGATAATAATATCATGACATACTACAGCAGAAAGTAGCAATTCTGTATCGGAATTGTAGTATTGTACACGTTGTGACATCACTTACGGGTCTTTGAGTTCTAAAAACTTACTATAGTTTGGCTTTATTATTTTATTATTGTATAGACTATGGAACACAATGCTTGGTTTAATGCTAGATTAGATAAGGATTGGACGTTTCCGATTAAAAAAATGTAAAAAACACTGTCACAATACTTGTATATAAATACACACACACACATATATATATATATAATACAGCCTTCGCGTAGCCGTCATAAGCAGAATAATTCGTTGAGAATAGGAGTAATGTTAACTGTCTTTAAGAAGCCAATGCTCTGAGCTAAATATCTTTATATTTTACGTTATATTTAATATTACCGTTATTACACCAACGTTCGGAAAGTATGTCGTAAGGTCGTACACATTGATAAACAAGATGTCATACACTCATATTAGTTACTCAAAAGGAATGGTTAAAAACGTTATATTATTTATTTACAACCATAGTAATACTTCAGTCTACGTGAATATCACGACGCTGAAACACCACCGATGACTTGAGACTATATCTCACGCTGTATAAATATATAATATACAATTTTTGTAATACGTATGTTACATATCTAATATCACAGTATTACACTTTGTAACAGTAGGCCGCAATACTAATTATTATGTAACGACACGACTGTATCACTAATATATAAGTCAAAGATATATTTTACATATTTATGTAAAAGTCGCATATTATGTATATCCTTTTTAGCATTGTGTAAGCGTCTTTCTTTCTCTCTCTCTAACATACATAAACACATGTCCCCATTAACAGAAATTAATAATAACCAATAATATAAACTAAACTTTATTCTTTTATAATATTATTGCTCAATTTCGACATGTCTGTAGTATTGATTTATTAGTTATCGAAATAGTGCAGATAAATTCATTTAGACATCGTCTGATTATGATTGTTTTCGTTTGTTCTGTGACGGTTTTTAAACGACAAGTCATACCATTATAAGAAATATGGATTTTGAAAACTTAATAAAGTTGTCAAACAAAATCCACGTAGACACATTTATAACGAGTCGAAAAATTGAACAGATGTTAAACAAATAATAATGATTTATATCGTTACCAATAATCTATAATAAAGAAAAAAAAATGTTACCAACTATACTATTAATCTTCAATTAATTTTAATTAATCCAATGAACAACGGTCTAGATTCAAACACCAACTTTGGAAACTTTAAGAATATCAAATAATTGAAACAAATTAATTATCGTCAAGTATACAACAATCAGCTTAAGGCTCTTAAATTTAAAGACTCTTAAATCCAATATTGTAAAAAATATTATACGTTTTCCATCAGTTTATTGAAGCTTAACAAAACATAAGTTAAGTACTAGAGGACAGGATAAAAATAAATTTGATTTAATAAAAAATAAAAATGAATTTTGACGTTTTAAAGTTAAAATCTTATATTTACTAGTTACTGAAAAAATTAGTTAGCACAATAAAAACATTGAAAAAAAAAATAGGCGTCGAAAATAATCTAAATTAATTACAATATTGCAATAGAATTCAAAAAAGGTTCTACATACCTTCATAAACAATTATTTTCTTAATAAAATAGATCCGTTAAGAATTGGTTTTGTGTGTGATAAAATTATATTAAAACGAATAATAATAATAATAATAATAACAACACAAGGTTGAGTGCGTTTAATCTAACTGAGAGAGACGGCCGCGGCGTTACGTACAGGCAAAATATGTGCATTTCTTCATAATAGACAGTTCCTAAAATATTCCAATTATTACTGTTTTCGTATATTCGTTTAAATATTTTTTATTTTAAAGTTTGATCTTGCGGTCTATAGTACCTCGAAAATATAACTAAACAATAATATTGTTTTTGTATTATGATTAATAAATACCGGTAATATAATTCAGCGTTCATGAATATTGTGTTAACCATTTTGAGATGGCAATATACAAACGAAATACGACCGAATCGATATAGTGAAAGGACGCGGCGGACATGGGTCATGCGAATAAAACTACCGTTGGGTGTGCGTGTCCGTATGCTCGATGAGCATCGTTTTGTAGAGCACAATATCATATCACACGGACATATGGTGTTATTCTTCGGGGATGTGAACGTTTCCAATAATGTCACTGCAGCTCGTATATTATTATTATTATTATTATTATTATTATTATATCGCCACCGCCGTGCCAAACAGACAAAACGCATTACGTCGGCCGTTTGTTTCCATTTTATTACCATATAGATATATATTATTATTATTATTATTGTTGTTGTTGTATATTATACGTAAAACAGAGGGCTCGATATGGATTACTATTATTATTGTTATTATTATTTCCTATTGCGGCCGTTCGGTCATAACGAAATTTGTGTTCGAACGTAAAAGTTTTGCCACACTATAAAATTACCGAGCAATATCATAGGATACTGGTAATTTATCGTTGCACGTTTTGATGTATTATTATGTATAATAAAGGCCGCATTTCTACTCTCGAAGATTTGATCCGTTTGAAGAACGGAATTTCCAGTACAGAGGCTATTCCTTCATTTTCGGCAGTAGACGGTAGTCGGACAATTGAAAATGTTGAAACGTTTATTTTTTTGCAAGTAAAAATGTATACATTAATTTTAATTTAACACTAGTATTAATAACCGCACCGAATAATATCCCGTAGTAAGACACGATCTCTTTGTAACCGGTAAAAACGATATGTATAGATAGGTAGCGTGAGCACCCGCACGTCTCGCACTATCTTTTTCCACTCGCTTACTTCATAATTAATCCGACCTTTTCAACTCATTAGCCAAGCAACTTTAATATAGAGCAAATCAGCAAAACTGGCTTTGAATGTAATATAGCCGTTTTCGTCTTTTTTTTTGTATTATAATATTATATACTAATTATTATAATAATCCAACCTTCCGTTTTGACTCCATCTAAAAAGCTCGTACTTTAATTAAACAATTTGACCGGTCAATGTAAAAAAAAAAAAAAAATAAAAGATCAAATCATTAATCTTAAATTATTAATTATTTTATTTAAGTTTTGTGCAAACTGTATAAGTCGATCAATTTAATTGATTATACTAATTATTTTAAAAATTTTGAATATATATATATATTTATTTGATTGTATTTTGTTGCAAAACAGAGTTCCATAAACACATTTTTATCGTTATTATTTTTCAAGTTTTTTAATTTTTTGAATGACCATTTACATTTTAAATTTTATTTATTTTTTATAAAATTCGATAATTGAACGATAGTAGAACAATTATTTTTAAGTATAAATACTTAAAGTTTAGATAACAGGAAGGTATTACAATGATGCAAGTGAACTTCGTGAAAAATAAATCTAATATTCTGCATATCAAAGTTTAAAATGTGAATATTAGTATTTACCTTAAACTATTATAATATAAGATAATATAATTTTAAGATTCGTGAGTACCATAAAGTAAAATATAAATTTATTGCGAATTAGTAATACTTCATTATTTAATTAATATCTGCAAGTGTATAAAAACGTATATTATAGTTGATAATTAATTATTAAAAATTAAAATACCCAATCATAATGATTTAAACATATTTTTAAATATAAAATTGAACATAATTTCTATGTGTTTTTTCGTAGAATTATTATTTTGTGTACATTAATATAATTACGACAAAATAAAAAAATCATACTAAATAGAGATAATTAAGATTTATTGTCTGATGAAAAAATGTATTTTGAATATAAATAGTAAATACCTAGCATAAACTGATATTTTAGAATTTTATACTTAGTCATTCTAATACTTACTGGTAATATAATTATTTCGTTTTCGATATTTTTTGATTTTTAAATTTTTATTATTTCTATATTTTAATAGTTTTATTTTTACTAAATAGGTATTTAACTATTTCAGAATAAAAAAAATTAATTTTAGAACAAAATAAAAAATTTATCTCTAACTATCATTAATGTGTTGAACTTCCATTATTCATTCCACAAAATTAATTTAGTATTAAAATCCAAAATGAAAACTTTGAACTGCTAATCTGGTATACTTTCTCAAAACACTCAGAAAATAATGAAATATTAACATCATAATCCTTTTAATGGAATACTAAAAGTTAGTAATTAATTAAAAAAAAGCTCAAAGAGAAATCATAAAAGCATTCAAAAATATATATCCGAGTGATTTAAATAATTTTTCATGAAAAAAATAACTATAGTAAATCGCATTCAGCAGCATATTAAATTGTAAAAAAATAAAAAAAACAAAAAGCATGATATAAATGCATAAGTAGGTACTTACAATGGGTATTTTACTATTTATATTATAACTTTTACCTACCTGCATTTCCTGATTGTAATTATTTATCTAATTTTGTTTTGTATAGTTAAAGTTTTTAGAGTTCATCAGTACATTATTAAAATACTCTAATTATCATCAATATTTGCTTAGTTTCATGTTGGTAAATTGTGTATGAGTTTCTGTCTGAAGCAGCTTGACAGTAATGAAAATTTATTAAATTTAATATTATTCTTATTAGTACATTATTCCCGGTGGGCATAAAAATATTTATTATCAAAGACCATACTCTTAAAGGTCAAATGATTTTTAGTTGTGATGTTCAAAGGGAATGTCTAGTTTTAACTAATAATTAGTGAATTGTATTAAACTTAAAAAGATTTATCAGCTTGTCATGGGAGATAAATTTTTAGCGGGGTATTTTGTTGCATATTATTATTATAATTTTATAATAGTTGTCAGAAGTTTTTCAATGTTTATTATTTTTTTGTTACACAAAAATATCTTTTATCTTCATTTAATTAGTTTTTATTATATTATGTTCTATAATTTTATAAATATATTATTTTAATTGTTTAGTCTCCCATCACTGTCTAAGTACTAAACAAAAAACAATTTATGGACATTTAAATTATTTTCGTTTAAAACTTCTAAAAATTGTTGCCCTTATATTATTGTAACATCGTATCCCTAGAAAATCTTATTTGCTTAAATATTATGCTCGTTTGGCATATTGTTTTTGAAAGTTATCGTTAAATACCAAAGTTTATTAAACTTTCTATGTGGCATTTACGACAAATTCACTCTGCCAATTTACCACTAACTAATGTTTTGTTCGTATGAGAATCACACTATCGATTTTGCGTATTAATGTGAAATAATTATATGAATATTAATATTAAAATATATTTTCCTCGGTTATCAACAATACGCCAAATTGATGTATGTAATTTACACGAATATTAAATTGATGCGATTCAAGGTTCGTTATGATAATACATGATCATATTTTGTATGGTATTTTATAAACAATCGTAACTAATAGACTAAAATACAACTTATTTATTCAATCATTTTTCCAAGAGAAGAAACAAGTATTGTTGTACATTATCGTAAAAAAAAACTACATGGAAACGCTTAATACAAACACAATTATTTAAATACAACGACTATTTAGTATAAATTATATTGATTGTTTAGGCAATTCGAAGTTCCATTTTCCATCGAAATTTTTTACACACACATAAAATTCATTACATTATTAACATGTAATTAATGTTACCAAACAACACGATAGTTTAATACTTTAATGTAATAAACAGCAAAACTGTCACTACACCTAGCCTTTAGTGATAATTAACGAGATGCCGCGTAATATATTATTATACACCGATGAATATTAATTATAACCGACCTATTACACCTAACCAAGCTTATTTTTGTCACAAGAATATTATGCACTGCGTGTGCTTATATCATACTTACTATAGTAGTGATATGTTTTAATTACTGAGACGGTATAAACTGGAACTCATAGCAGGAGGCGTTGCTATATTTCAATAATTTTTTTTATTTTTTTTTTTTTTGTCAACTGTACCGCGTAATAACATTATTATTATTGTTATTATTATTATTATTATTATTATTATTATTTAAATCTCAAATATCTATAATAATTTATACATTTTAATAAGTTAACAAAAGAAAAATAATAATAGAAATCTTTAAGGTAACCCCCCCTCCAAAAAAAAAAAGATTATGATAAAACATTTGATTGAGAATATACATTTTAGTGGGTGTGGTGCAAAATATCAACAGGTTAAAATGCTTATAGTCGAAATATCGAAAAGTACTAAATATCAATAGCATAAAATATTGACTATATTGTAATTGATATTAATACAATTGTAGGTTCAATAAAAAAAAAAAATAAATACAAGTATTGTTACTAAAAATTTAGAATTTGGTTTTATGATACCAAAAAAAACTTGTTTATAATTAAATTATTTTATTTTATATAAAAATCAAATAAAATAATAATTCATTAAAAGGTAGTAAATTACTTTAACTTTAATAAAAATAATTTTAATTGTATTATGGGGTTAAAAAAATAATCTATGTTTTTATTAAAATTTTTGAATTTGAATTTTAATAATTTTGGTAGACGGTATTTTTACTAAAAAAATAATTTATCAAAATACATATTAGTTTGTTAATTTTTTACTTTAATAATAATACATTTTAATAAATTAATATTCCATTATTTTCAATGTTTTCATAATTAAAATTTTATCCGATTTCCCATTTTAGACAATAAAAATGCTATGTCAGACTTTAGAGGTTCGTATAAAATACAAATAATGCTTATAATTTACGTATGATCAATATAAATCTTCTAAATTCAAAAATAATTTTAAACTAGGTACTTGATCTTTATGAATTCCTATGAATAGCACTATACGTAAATAACCCTTAGTTTGTGTGTATCCATAATCATAGATAATCAACCATTGAAAAAAATCTCTACACTAATTTAAAAAAATCAAAATAGTTTTCCATATAAAAACGGCAAAATTATTTAAAAACCAAGATTAAAGTGAAACCTACCTCAGCATATCTTTTTAAACTATCGCAAAGACCATATCACTTAACCAACTAAACAACTATAAAAGATAATATTTTTCTATGCATTATTTATAATATTTTTGTTGAAACATTATAGGTACAAACATTAAATATAATAATGCAATATTAATTCAATAATAAAATATCTAATCCATTAAAAAATACACTTATTAAGACGGTAAAATATAAAATTTGATATAACAGAAATAGTATAAGCATGGAGATATTTTTAATATTGTCAGTCATAAAAAATATTTCTGGTAACTTAAGATAATATATGCTAAATATATTATTTCATTAAAATCATTTGAATATATTATCATATACAAAGTAAATTGTTTCAAAAAAAGGACTAAATATTTATTTTTAAACGTCTACCTATGTCCTTTTTTAATGTTTGACTATGATATTTTACATTTATAAGTTAAATTAATCATTTGAAAAATTGTATATTTTATTTTTTTTTTGAGTTCTAAATAAAAATAAAAATTATAGGCCTAAATAATATTTTATTTAATATAATATCAAAGAATATAAATGTAAATATTTTTATATAATTACAATTATTTATTTTTAAATAAAAATATAATAATGTATCTTATAATTTACAATATTGAGTTAATTATATTGATATATTCTATGATAGTATTATTTTTTATAGTAGAGTAATTAATATTATTCTGTAGTAATATGGTATTTGGCAAATAAACAATAAATTTTGAATTAAAAAAACTACAAGCAAAAAAGGTTTATTAGGATATTTACGTGAAAGGTAAGTTGTAGAAATAAGATCTATTAATTAATAATCTAAGCATAATTATGAAAGTAATAACGTTGATTTTAAATTAAGTTATGATTCCATTCGAATGTTAAATATAATAATAATACAACCAAACCTTATGAACTCGTGAGTAAAATGTATTTAACAAGGATCTTTTTCCTGGTACAATTTTCACAAAACTCAGTTACAAACAGCACCAGGACAATATTGTTTTTGACTTTTAATTCAAAATCCCAAACCCGAATAGTAAGGTCTTACCCATTGCCTTTTTATTCCCCGGAGAATTTCGTTTGATGGAGTACATGTATAAATAAATTATATATATATATACTTGAAATGTCGCCTTATAAAAACTATAGATGCATAGACTTAATTTCCTTGGAAAAGGTCCCAAGTTCAATTCAATTATTCTGTGACCCTTTTCAAATCCTTTTGAATTATGTATTAATTTGTTTAAGAGGCAACTCGTTATTAGGGATAAGAACATAGTACGAAAAGTTACACCGAGTAGGACGTTATTCATCTATATAAATATACATTTCCTACTGATTTGTTCTGTGTCTAATAACGTTACTGGAAAAAGCTTTTTCTTTTTCACCACTAGACACTTATGTCTGTAAACATGATTTCCCAAGTCAAATTTACATTTTGATTAAAATTTATGGTTTAAATCTAATTTCTCTATCCTCCAATGTTAGACATATTATTCCAACTATGAGTATTCCTACTGTTAATTTCAACTGGGAACAAGTTTCATAAATTTTAATCAGACGCAATGCTTAGAATATGAAAAAATATTATGTTGATCGTTTTGAAACAAATATATAAATGACATAGTTTAATTTATAACCACTGAAGTTACTTTTATTGTCTGAACAGCGTGTTTTAATTATAGGACGATCTCATTTGATACTACTATCGTATTATTATCCAAACATAAAATCAAAAGAAAACATTTTCAAATTAGAGCATGGTAAATTACCACCGTATAAAATGATCGAAATTAAGTTTTTTACAACATCATAAGTTATATAATACACTAATAGTCAAGAAAATTTAAAAGTAATTACAAGATTTTTAATTTAAGTTCAGGAACAGATATTTTAAAGTCACTTAAAGTTTTTAATTGAAATACCTAATTACGAAAGAACAATAAAATTAAAGAATTCAGTCAAGAATAATTTAATTTTACTCTGATGTATCTAATTTTAAAACTAGTAAGTATCATTATTGAATTGCTTAGTTCACGCAAAATGTAACTAAAAATAATAAATTCTTTCTAATATGAAATGCTGTTATTATAAATTATTATGAATGTTTTTCCAGTATTGTTGACAAAAATTAATTACAGAGTTAAATAAAAATGTAAGTTCAAGTATAATGTACCTAATATACAATATTTGTATGATACATTTTATGTCGTTTTAGTACTTTAAGTGTTATAAATTTTGATATTATGACTAACTCATTAATTTTATTTATTAGATTAATCACTAATATCTAAAAAAGGTCATAGCTATGTAATATATTATGTTTATCAATACTTTTAAAATTCAAGAATTTAAAATGCCAATATTTAATAGACAAAACAACTTTCATGGGAAATTCTACGTATGAATATCCAATGTTGTCAATATTTGTTTAAACATTTTTAAACCAAAAAAAGCAAAACTTATATGAAATATTTTAATACATTTATAACAATAAATATGAATATCATAATATTTTCTATGAATTTTTTGAACTATCACTTTTCATATTTTTACATATTATCTTACTTTTGAATTTTGTTGAAAAATAAGTTTAAACATTTATTAGAAGTTTTAGAAGTTATTCTAATAAATTTTTAATTTATCAATTAAAAAATATCAATTATATTTTATTATGATCTTACCTTATAAACGTTATTCAAAGCCGTAATACACTTAACAGCAGAAAAGTAACCGACTTACCTTTTTTTTTTTTTTATCCTAATTATTCAAAGTTAAATTCAACTTATCTTAATATGTAATCAGTAATATAATTGTTTTAGTGATGATTATTACCGTATAAGGTGAAAAATATATACACATTTATATAACGGTATTTTTATGATTGTAAAATGTGTTACAAATAAGTAATAACTAATCATTATTATTGAACGTTTTAGTGTGTGTTTTTTTGTTTTTAACATTTTATCAATCGTATAAATGAATGGTTTATAATACTTTATTTATTTGGGTCTTTTTCGTGCGAGAAAGGCACATTTTTTTAATGAACTGTTTAGTCACTGTTTTAAATCCACTCAAAACTATATAAAATATAATATCCCTATCAAAGTTGTAGGACTTCAATTAGAAAAGATTTTAATTAGAAAAACTGATTATGATTTATTTACAAGTTGATTAAATTTTAATCAAAGCGGATTTTAATATTTTAATCAGCTTTTATATCATACTATAATACAACGGTATTTCAAAAAATATAAAATTTTTTTTTTCTTTGTTCAGTAAAAGTTAAGTTGATAAAATCTAACATTAAAAATCATTTATATTAAGACACGTATAAGCTTTTAATAAACCAAAATTAAAATCCATCCAACCAATATCCTAACACAGCTGATCTTTAAAGTATGATGTAATTCATTTCAACATATTGATACAAAAATTAAAAATAATATTAACATTAATAAATATATAATAAATGCATCTACATATTATTAAAAATTGTAATTAATATTAGTTTATTCTTTATTATAATAGTAGGTACCCCTTTAAACCAACAAAGAGTAGGTTTGTTGTTTAGATATTTAAATTTGGCGTTACGAATATGCGATTTTATCGATTATAGCTTAAAGTGTGCAGTGTTAAGTTCTACGTTCCATACGAATCAAGAAGTATTTAAACTATTAAATATTTTTAATTGCAACACTTGAATTTTGTATGTGTATTTTTTTGTACAGTTACCGTATAATTGGTATTACATATAAAAATAAGTGTCAATTTTTTTTTGTTTAATAATAGAAAGCATTTCCAACTTAGATAAATGTATTAATGTATTAAGGGTTGAATAGTTGTAAGTCACTGACAAAAGGGTAACCTTTTTTTTTTTTTTTTTTATTATTTTTTATTATAATACTGTTAAACCATTTTACTATTATTTTTTTTTTTCAATGAAGGAATAAATAGTTGAATTTTAAATATATTAGTTTGAATTATCAGATGAATTGATACCTATTGATTGAAATACTATTGAGTCAAAGAGTTAGCTAAAATGTTATATTTTTAATTGTATCAGATTTTCTAACTACCAAACACCTCGAATAATTACACTTATAATATAATTTATAGTTACAATTTTTAGCTACAAATATTTTTGAATAATTTTTCACATAACGTTACATACTTATTATCTATAGAATTTTATATTTTTTCATTAAATTCTTATTGCGTATGTGAATTTTTGAATAAAAACAATAGATACAGTATTGCATGTACTATTGATATTAAATTGGTACAAACATATAAACATAGTTAAAATTCCAATATACCATATTAACATTAATATTTTTCACTAAATTCTGTATACATTATATTACATATTATGTTAAAAGTGTTAAAACACTAGATTAACTACTTTAGTTTAATTTTTCTCGACAATTTTAAAGCATTCAACTGGATTTAAATTGTATTACTAAAATAATTGCATGAGTTTAAGCTTTAATATAAATTATTAGTACTTTTTTTTCATTATATGCTATATAAATTCATTGATTGCTGGCTCAAAAAAATTAAATGTTAATTAGCAAGCTATAATAATTCCCTCGGTTACCCTATCATTTGCTTTAATCATGTAAAAACTATTTGCTATTCACAAATTGCATTTTTGTGCCTAATATTAATTTTTATAATATTCATTTTAATATTAATTTATATTTAATATCATTCATTAATTGTCCTTTGCTGTCATATACAATATTTGAATTCAGATGTATGACTTATTAAATACTGAAAATTGAGTTAATTAACGATATGAGTCTAATTAAATACGAATGTGAAAAATAATGTATAATATCTTATTGGTACTTATTTTGATAGAAATTAATTAAAAAAAACGTATTTCATAAGTTTAAACACACTTTCAACTTTAAAATATATTTTTTTCTACTGTGAACTATATGACTGTTTCAAATATATAATAATACTAAAATAATAGTTGATATTTATATCATTATACATTTTTATATAATCTCATGGTAAAATATAGTTTTGTGAGATATTATAGAAGTAAGCACCGTACTTTGAATTAAAATATTCATAAAGAGATTGCAATTTACCGGTACTAGTTTGAAATAGAGAATCATATAGTAACATCTAATATGATATATATTCTCGTTCTTTATGTAAGATAGTAGATACATATTAAAATAATAAATCTTATTGTAAATTTATTTTAATAAAATTATTAGATATAAAATATTATCTAATTTAACTCCGACACGGCGTCTAAGTTATGCAAAATAAACTACATTTATGTTCATATCACGTGATAACTGTTTAAAATTACAAGGCTTCTGATTTGCGTTATACAGTTTTCTAATGTTTAGTAGATAAAATCCAGACAAAATAATATTATTCTCACGATGAATGGTAGTGTAAAGCATTATAAAACTATGATTATCTGACGATTAAAGAAATACAGATTTTTAAGTCTGATTTAATACATATTTCATTCATTTCGTAAGCATTATTAACGCTGAGTTTGGAACCTACGATTTGACACTAATTTAATAAATAAAATAATGATTGAAATTTATTTTATTAACGTTTTAGAATAATAAATTTTAACTTAATAATTATAGGATAACAAATCCACCTGACTAATTGAACATACTACCAAATTAAATAATGAAATATTATTAATAAGTCATGACGACCACATTATAAACATAATCTATACATAAACTATACAATATTATATATAATCAAGTAAAAAAGAGAGACTGTTCAATACATTTAAACGATGCAAAAGATTTTGAAGTAGCTTTTTCTTGAATGAAAAACTTCAATTTGTGTCAAACTGACGATGGTATTTAATGGTAAGTTGCATAAACTTGTTGACTAAAGCGGACCTGTTTGTGTTAACAGACAAAGAAAGTTCTTTAAAGAAAATACAAATAATTATTTATATAAAACAAATTTCAATAAAATTTATAAAATATAATAACATGCAATAAAGAATTTTATATTATATACTATCAAAAATATTAAAAAATTGAATATAATTTTGATGATGTTAACAAAATGATTAAATATGAAATTTACAAGAAAGTATAATATCAATTGATTATTATTCTCATGATGAAAATTTTTTTTTACAGATAATTGTGAATTATATATTAAATTATTGTTATTCTTTAATATTTGTATAAATATGTATTGATTATTGAAATTTATAAATTTTAAAATATCTTAAATATAATCTTAATAAACGTTAATATATAAAATTTGTATTTGATCGTAGAAATACTTTTCATTTATAAAATTTGATTTAATTGAGAAGAAATTGATTAATAATTTTAATTTATAATAAACATTATAGTTGTTTTATGTTAATGAATAAATTTAAATATCATGAATAATATAATAATATCAAGCTTTTTAAAATATACGGAATATATACAACAGATTATGGTTATTGTGTTAAACTTTAGTAAACGTGGATAGTGCGTGTTTGAGCTTAATATAATACGACTGTTATTTCATAAAATAGATAAAGGCCGTATTAAATATGTGAAATTATCAAAATTTGAATAATTCTATGAAGGTAACTAATTGCACGAAAGCCAAAACTTCAGAGATGAATGGTCTAAATGTATGTTTTATCAAACTGTCAGGCATTTTGTTGGTGAGATTAATTCCAAATTTATATTGTAAAACCAAAATTGTCTGTCTTCTGTTTACTACATGGTCAAATATTATAATTTATAATATATTTATAAATATGACAAAAAAAAAATTCCGGAATATGTGGAATGCTATTGTCTATTATAATATAATATTTAATAACTTAGTCTTAGTCTTCTGTTAACCAGGATTTTTAGATACATGTTATAGTTATACTTTTTAATATTCATATTTTTAGGTAAATAATTGTTACAAATGTACTTATCGTAAAAATCAGTTGAAAACGCATATCACCAGTTTCACTTACTCAATGTAATAATCATTTTAAACACATTTTTATAAAAGATTATACTCTAATTTAGTGTATTAAATATTCTTAACCGTTTTGTAAAAAATTTAATTAAATTGATAGTATTTATCTCATGTTAATTAAGCAAGATTTTTAATGTTTTTAAGGTTATAGAATACCACGTTATTGAATTTTAGTTAAGCTGTAGAGTACCCACTTAGTGTGCACTGTGTAGTGAGTGTACTTATACTGATTTAGTTTTTTAATACTAACCTATGCATCACAATTTGAAAATCAATCAGCAGTGATAATATTACTTAAATTCATTTTTTTCATAACCGGAGAAATTAATCAATAAAATATTAATATTGTATTTAATACAATCGGTTTAATTTGCATTTAGGATGACTGGAGAAATTAATGGCCGTAAAAGTTTTTTTTTAGAATCAGTTTAGACTATCCACTCTTCAAGTTTCGGTATAAAACGTTTCGGATGAATACCAAACCCCGTCCAACAGATGTCGTGATACATACCATTTTACAAGCAAATGAAAAATAAATACAACACAAAATTGTATTAGCATTTGATATGTATAATAGTATTAACGATTGAGTATATAATTCGATACGGCACAATGTAGTGATGATGTAGTGATGATAATAATAATATTAAATTGCACGATTGTCTGAGAAAACATATGTTTTATATATTAATTATTAGTGATTTTCCGGGACATAAGTTCGCAAAGGTTAATATTTTTACCCCTGAGGTCACTACGGCGATGATGATGATAATTAATAATAATAATAATAATAATTTTTATTCTGTTATTCAGCTTTTATTCTCAAGGGAACGACAACGGTACCTGTCGCTAGGTGGAATAGATAGCGCGCCGACGAAATGTCCACAAATATCATGGCAAGCCGATTGTTGGCAGAATAATAAAAACATAATTATCGTCAAGTATAAAAATATAATAGCGTTCTCCCCCCCTCCCCCCAGAGACTTTAATAATAAACACCATCGCGACAGTAATGTTGTACTGTTGTACAGTATTATGTTATGTATACAATATTTTTATAATTATATATTATACATTTATAATTCCCAAATAATATATATTATATTATTATAGTTTTTCTTTTCCCTTAAGTCGGCGCAAGTCGTTATAATAATGATGATAATAATAATAATAATATAAAGGTATTTACCAGGGTAATACGTAACGATATTAAAATAATTATTATTATTGTTGTTGTTGTTACGATATCGTTATCTCGCGGAAACCGCTCAGAAGTCAGAGTAGTTTGTTCGTCAGTTCAGCTCGACAGTCGACACGTGAACTGCGGTAATAATAAGTGAATAACAAGACGTAAACAATTACGACCGGCGAATTTTTTGTTTTTAATTGAATATAAATACACCGGAAATAACGCGTAACACCATGTCCGTCCTTCTGCCGTCGCGTATACGGTTGTGTGATGGTATCAACGATGATTTTCATCGCGCCACCAGTTTGGTGTGTGTATGTGTGTGAGTGTATGGAGAAGGGAGCGTACGCGGCCAATTTTCCGTGCTCTACCCAGGACGACGGCAGGACTTACGTATATAAACCGTATAATAATATTATAATAATGTACTCTGTAATTGGACGCGTCCTTTTCGTGACGTTACGACTCCATAAACATTTGCATTATTCGAATTTCAACGGTATTGACGTAGAGGTTGTATATACCTAATCTTATGCAGTCTCGCGTATATATTATCTACTTTATTATAACATATTTTATTGTAGAGGAAATACGACGTTCGCTTTTTTATTTTTAATAAGATCATTCGTTAAAAATCATGTCTTAGACCCGATGTGATTTTTTATTCCAAAATATATATAATGTCGCGTAATTATACAAATCGCATTTTACTTGCCGCAATATACTTGTATTGTGGAGTTATGGACAAATAATAACGATAATTCGAGTCTTTTTTACTACAATATTCATTATTATTTTCGAATGACTTTATTGCTAGTTTCCGGATGAAGAATTTCAGCAATACATATTTTATGTTCTCATTTAACAACAATCTTCGAGATACATAGTGGCTAGCTGTATCTCATTTAACATAAAAAAAAGAAGAATAATAACATTATTGTAATTATTTATAGGTACTTTGACATTCAAGTACATCCCTAAATATTTTCCGTGTCTGAATAAATGATTCAAAATGGAATATAAAATAAAACGTAAGATTTTATTTCTATAAAATCAAAACATAAAATAAACATAATAATATTTGCTGTAGTGAGAGAGCATTGTGCTTTATACTACACAAAGTTTATCGTGTACCATATTTGTAAATGTATCGGCGTATGTAATATGATTATTTTTTCGGCGATCTATTGAGCTCTTATAACTCGGAAGCTTGACGTTTTGATGTGCTTCGTATTGAAATATTGTTATTGAGCAAATATATGGTTGTTAGGTTAAAAGCTTTTGTGATATGAAAGGATTCCGCGGCGGCGGCTGTGTACAGAGGACAGCCATCATCGCCGTTCATATAGCGCTGCTGTATATGTAAGTTGTAAACCCAAAAGATCATATACCACTGCGCAAGTATACGCATAGACGCACGTATACATATATATTATGATATAATAGCTGTAATGATAAACGCAGTTGGATTTTTCGGGACGAAGAAATCGCCATGATCGAAACTGGTGGCAGGGAACACGGAGGGGTGAAAAAACAAATAAACTTAAGTGGACGAGCTGAATGTCTTTATGCTAGTAGGAGGCGCGTGGCTCACTATATAGTTTATAATAGTAGTGTGACGACTGTTGGTATAAGAGGGACACGCTATATGATGAAATAAGGGCAAGGGGGGAAAAGAGAAGAGAGCTAGATAGAGAGAGAGTAAAAGCAATGGAGAGTAATGGCCAAAATTCCGGTCATAGAGAGGAACCGTGTCCAGACGTGTCCCTTTGTTTTACAGCCCATCATAAATAATACCGGGCACGTCATCCAGATTTGTCTTATTCGCTGTATAACAAGTTTTTTGAGACTTTTAAATCTATATGTATATAATAATATGTGAGTGTGTGTATTTTTGTATAATATAATATCGAATGAAATACGAGCAAATAAATTTGTTTGTAACGGTCGTATTCCGAGTTGGCCGGTCGGAAATGTATCTACGAGAAAAATCGCATAGAATATAACTCACCAACTGTATGTGCAGTAAATATAGTTTACAGTATTATATTTATACACAGAATGGAAACGGAACACTAAAAGTCGCACATCACTTAGCTTAATATATAAAATAGAACTATCTTTATATTTATATGAAAATATTTATATGTACCTATTTTGTAAATGGATTAGTTATTATACATTTATAAATCACACCGGTTATTGAATATTTGTTTATATTATTATGATATATTTTTATATATACGGAATATTCTTTGTAGCAATAAATTATTGTTTAGAATAATGTTTCGATGACATTACAACATTTGTAGTTTTACCGTAAAAATGTAATTTAAAAAAAAAAAAAAAAACAAAACAATAGTATATACTATATCCTCTGACGAAACCTCAAGAACAGAAAGTCTAAGTTAAGTATCTGATAAAATATATCGGAGTAATTTTACCTTCTACAATTTTAATATTTTCAATGAAACGTCGTTTTTCATAAAAACGTCATACTGTTTTGGGTCATTCAGGTCACTCGGGGAAAATGTGTATATACACATAACATCAACTTGAATATATAGTAAACCCGGGACAAAGCCGAAGGCACATTTTATTTTTATGAATTATGTAATATGTGGTCATTTGTGCCGGAGGCGCGTCCGTGATTCTTTATTTTTGTCAACGTGTTCGGCATTTTTCATCGTCACTGTCGTTGACTTTCAAAGAAAAATTTTAAGAAATAGGTCCTGTCCCAAATAAATGAGCGTTGTAGCATATAATGGATGACTTTCAATGATCAGTTTTTTTTTTATTTAATACACGATATCATTCTTTTGATTAATTATAAACTTACGTATAATGTCTTTCAACATTGTGCGAAGTTGTAGGTATAACTTATTAAACTTGCATTGTTAGTTACAACTAAAGAAATCGATATTTTTATAGAGTACCTATACCTCTCCAAAAACTACTAAAGATGATTTTGTTAGTCAAGATAAAAATATTTGAGTTGTATTATTTTAATTAAGCAAAAATTTATTTGATTTGTAAAATCATATAAACTTATAATTTATTAACACTTTCAAGTTATTTTAAACTATTTCTGTCTGAAAAAAAAATATTCAAATTAATAGTTTAGATTGGTATACCAGAAAAAATATATCAATAACATTATAATATTTTCAGAATATAATTATGATATTTTGTCATTTGGGTACTCTCCATTAAACTAAAAGTTATGTTACAGTAGTATTACCAGTTTAAATTAGCAATAACGCACCTGAAAACCTTCAAAATTACCTTAAATAGAATTTTCTATAAGTATATTAATTAAAGTTCTTTGTCACTTTATCAACTAATATAGTATATTCTTTATGGGTCAGCAAAGTTCTAAATACAAATTTCAAAAATTGATAATGATTTTGTCTAAGTTATATAATTAATGGATGACCATAAAGTGTTAAGGTTAAAACTTGTTATTTAGTACAATGATATTACTGTCACATTAATATGTTTTCAATGACATAATTAAAACATTTATTTGTAATTTATTATAATTAAAAAAAATATTAAGTTCAAAATAACTTCATGCATCCATTTATTTTATTTTGTGGAATTGGTTTTTAAACGTCTAATATTACATTTAATAGAAGTACATTACGTCAATTACTATTAGTTATTTGAAGCCTTATAGGTATTGTTTAGATAAAAGTTGTTTAAAAAAATATAAATCATAAAAAAAATGATTGAATTTAACTAAATTTCTCACACATAATTAATAAGTGATAACAGTTATAAAATTAAAATATATACGTTATTTAATATTTGAAAAAAAAAAATAACTAAAATACAACGTCATTTTATTGTAATTGAACTACAGAACTATTATTCGATTTATCATTTTCAGTATGTAATTATTTTTTAGATAATTTTGCTAAATTTTTGAAAAGTATAACGTGCATTACTATTAGTATACAATATTTGTAAATAAAATAATAAAAATAGTATGGAATGATGAATTGTAAAATAATAAATCACTATATAGTAAAACATTCATATAAATGATGAATCATGTTCAAAAAATTAGTAGTAATAATCAAATTTTAAAATGGATAAAATTTAATGATTGAGTAACATATGATATTATAAATTGCACACATACTTGACTTGTTATCAAATTAAATTGAAACCCAATTTTATTGTTGTTAAATTTAAACCTACATTTTTTTCTAGCAATCTTATTGAAACAAATGTTATTTTTATACCGTAAGATCATGTAATAATATATAATTATTATTATATAACATTTCATGATTTCATTAAACATGATTTTTAGGCAGATTTTTATAGTTTAATAAACGAGGTTAAAGAATCTACTATAATAGATCTAACCAGGGTAACCGCTAATGTAAGCGACAAAAGACCTCAGTAATTTGGGAAACCTCAAGAAAAACAAAATATATCCAAAAAAGCACTTTACCATGTCGATACAATAGACGATACCCATTCATCAAACAAACAAGACACATTCCGTCGCTCCCTTTCTACCATCAGACATCTACAAGCTTCTCATATATATATTGGCGTGTACCCGTTAAAAGCGCCTTTTGTTTTTAATAAATTTTAAAAGCTCTCCAAGAGTTTAATACTTAAACATAAGACGAAGCCATTTTCTGATTAAATTACAAAGAACCTTAGCCGAGCGTGTTGTTTTTAGAAAATAAGCAAACAAATAATAATAAAAAAAAAAAAAATCAAAAATATATAACGTCTTTTATAAAACAACTTTACTCATCTGAAAACCAGTAATAAATCGCATCTTGGCAAAACAATTTTGATAGGATTTCATGGGTCAGTACACAGTGTAAGCGTCTAACTGAATGTACTCAACCGAAGGCGCAAACGACTAAAGATAACATCATGCGAAAACATTTATTCGAGCTCTTAATGTGAATAATCGAAAATTCTTTTTTTTCTGTGTATTTAAAAAATAGATCAGGTTAGATTAATGTTAAAGTATATGCTTATAAGAGTGAAAGCTGTGATAAGGACTTTTTATTTTTTATTGAAAATAATGTATTATTCCAATATATATTATATACATATTTATCAATAAAAACCATAATAGTGTACACTAAATGTCAAATAATTACACATAATAATAATCTAAATGCACCAAAACAGATATTAAAAATTTATCAATTTATTATATCGTTTATTAAGTTACAAAATTACTTCACGATTTTCATTAAAGCTAAAAAACAATACTGGTTAGGCTAGATAAGACAAAAATGTAAAAGAAATGTATCATATTATTTTCTATATAAATAATATTTATTACATTATAAAAATTCACGAAATCAACATAGCGTTTCATTGACAACGGTAATACTTGACATCTTAAGGTGTATTTTATTAACAAAATTATAAATAATATTTTAAACATTCAATAACACGTTTTTCAACACATATTTCTATTGAATATTTATCAAAATTGTTTGCAATTAGAACGATAAAAGGAAGAACAGCACGACAATTATTCATCAAAGTCAAACATGACCTATAACAGAGAATTATGTAGAGGTACTAAAGACACTGAATTCAATAGAATACTCATCATGACTCCCGAAATCAAGTTAGAAAATCCCGATCAAAAAATGTACAGTATCGATGGAGAAAAAATATCTTGGGTGGTAAAAAATATGAGTGGTTTAGAATTTCCTTCAATAATGGACGAAATTGATCGGAAAATACCAAGAAATATTATTTCACAAGACACATGTTTGAGTGTGGTCAACGATGATATTGATTTTACTCGCTCTGATATTTCAACGTCGAATAATAAAAATAATATAAATGACAAAGTTTCTCAATTTCTAAAGTGGGATAATTCAATTTCAAAACAAAAAAAATGAATACTACGATAATTTATTGAATGAACATCGATCTAAATCTCGTTTAACGAGTGGTCTAGACAAATATAAGTATGAAATACTAGATCATTTTTATGAAAAATACTTAAAAACAAATGATAAATAGTTTATGTATTTTGATTAAATTTAGTGTATATATTATTATGTACTAAAAATACAAGTAAAATAATTTTACTGTTTTTTACTAATACTATATTATATCTATTATCTATATATTACTAAATAAAATAATAGCATTCAGGTCTGCTTAAAGTAGGAAAATAGGTATTTCAAAAATAAACAATAGCTAAACAACTTAATACTTATTTTTAATGTTAAGATATATTGAAAAGTATTTTTTTACGAATCAAAACTTAATTATAAATATTAGTTTGTTCATAAGGTATTTTAAAAGAGTTTCCACATTTTTTCCAACAAAAACGTATTTTATTAATAAAAAAAAAAGGGTTTCATCATTATCGAATTAAAAAAAAAAACTTTTTATAATTAATAATAATAGTTTTAATAGTGTCATGTTTTTATTATTATAAATTGTACATTTTACATTGTTAAATTAAAATGGATTAAAAGTCTTATAAAAGTATAAATTAATGTACGATAAATATTGATGTTGTCAATTAGTATTATTTTAAACCAAACATCCGATCATTTATGAACCACGGTAGTCATTAAGTTCCTATTAAGAAAACATATTTTCAAATTAATTTAATATAATAATTACTTAATTAGTTATATAAAATGCAATACACATCAAGTAAAATTATTATCTAAAATTGTTATTCAATTTTCAAAAGCTCGAAAAATTATACGATTTTTAACACTTATTATAAATTATAATATTACGAATATATAAACTAAAATTTAATATTAAAACTAAAATTTAATTATTCGTGTTAAATACATAATACAAAATGTTTTGTTTTTTATATGTACTAAGCTTATAGTTTACTCAGTGAAAATTAATATTTTATTTAAATTGCCATTCATCATCATTATAATATTAATAACAATAATATTATGTATTCATTATTACTATGTAATGCAATACCCTAATTAATATCCATTATATATTATAAACAAGTTGTTACTTGGAATTATGTCATTGATCATTATATAGTTATGACTCAAGAGACACAAATGATATAGCGTGGTCAAACTCGAACCATGTCTACTGGGACGAAGACGTGAAGTATTACAGATACCCATTAGAATCATCGTTAAGTACAATCAATGTTCGTTCTGACCAGTCTAAAATCAGTGACGTCCCCAGGACTCAGAGTCAGCCCTGTTTACTGGATAATTACTTTACAGATATCAATATTAACTCAAATAAACAAAAGAAGTAAAGTTTTCCTATTTATTTGTTTTTATTTTTAACTAAAGAGGGAAATAAAGCTTAAGTCAGTACTTTTTTTGGGATTTAAGCATTATTAATTGCTAAAATACTTACTCAAACTCGATCTATTAAACTTAACAAAACTCTATGTTTGAAACCTGATTTCCCTTGGGATTGTAACACAAACAATAATTAGTTATTAATTGATTCGAAAATAAGAGGCCATTCATTTGATGCGTGTAGTTATGATTTTTTTTAAAGTGAATACCATGATTTACTTTTAAATGTTATTGTCGATTAATCAGTTATCACATTTCATAATTATAATGTTATTTTTATCATATCAATAATTTAAATATTACATTTTTATTTCTAAACATAAGTACTTCATTTTTAGAACGATAGATTCATTTTGGAAGGAAATTAATGAATTTGAAAATTCTTATAAGTATTCAAGTGATTGGCATACAAAGAAAGATGTTAATAACTACTCAGGCTATAATACATATAATTCGAATAAATTTATCAATATTAATGTAAAACAATCAAACATTAATCAAGAAAAAAAGTGTTTCAAAATGAACAAGGAAGATTCATATCAAAGTCTACTTCAAAATTATCATAATTTAAAGAATTTAAATCTTGAACCTAATATTAATATTAAAAATCTGATAACTTCGGAAAGTCATATTTGTGATCGTCCAGATTCTATTTGTAAATGGCAAAGCATAGAAAATTTAAAACCATCTATTGAAAATGGAATTTCAGACAAGGGTGTCAATCAAATCACATACCAAACGGATAAAAACACACGGACCCACGAAATTAACAATAATTTTGAAAAATCTAAAAATGTGTTAGTAAGTTTAAAAGCTTTTCTTGTATTTTAAAATGTTAATTTTTTGATATTCTAGCAGTCATACGTTTTGTGATAAATGTGGTAGTAATCACTTAAAAAAAAATAATTTACACATCAATAAAACAGAAAATTCTTTATTATTAAAACGAAACAAAAGGTTACGCGAACTACTTGGTTTGAAATCGGAAGAGAAAAACGTATTAGTTATATTAAAGCTATAGCTGGATTAAATAAAGCATTTTAACCAAATAAATAATAAATTAGTACACATTGAGTTTAGTTTTATTTATTTATTTTTAAAATGTATATTTTACTGTATTATCGTACTCTACCCAGTATAATTGTACAATACAATATTGTAGTTTATTTCAAAATGTGTTAACATTACCGAAACTTCTATGGTAAATACTTCGAGTCATGGTACTACATAACATAATATTTTGTTATCTAAAATAGCAAAATTTATAAGTTTGGTAAATACATTTACAGATTAAAATAACAAAATAAATTACTAAGTATAAATATAATAATCGATAATATGTATCACGAAAATCAATTTCACTGTTAGCAGAAGCACGAATCATGGATTGGGATCGCGGTAAAATAAAAATTAAGTCAATAGAACAATGATTTCACCACAACATGTGTACGAGTATAGGTATAATGATAAAATAATATTGTTAATATTTAACGAGTTAAGTGCTAAATGTGGTTAGTATTGTAGAACTCGTTATCCGGGTATTGTGTTCAGTGCAATCCACACTATCCCTAGTAGTTGATACGTATTATTAATAAACCCATTATCTTGTAACTTACTTCGCGTCCAATTTATTATTCATAGTATACATTTTATTCACCATCTGAGAACGAGAAGATAAAGTATTTTTATGAGTTCGTTATTATTTGTGATTGTGCACAGTAAATATAACTTTTCAATGACGACAGTGACAATGAAAAATAATATTATTAAAATATATTAGTAATGAAAAAGTTTATTTAGTGCGGTGTTATAAACAAAGTATTTGTCTGAGTTTTTTTCATTATTAATTAAAAAGTCTCGCGACTCTTTTTAAATTAACGGATATAATAAATAAAATCAGTATTCTTCGTATAAGAGTCAAACAAATCAGATTCTAGAAATTACTTTAAAAGTGAATTATAATTATTGCCTGTTGGGGTATAGATATAAAAAATACAAAAACAAAAATGTGATTATTATAAAAAATAAAGTAAATGCTAAGCACATACAATAATTTACTTATTTTTTTCTTTGAAGTCATCAAAATTAGCTCTATTTTGGTTTCTCGTTCAGTTCAATATAATATATTTATCATTTGAGCATTTTATGTTTGTATAGGTACTACAAAATTTTGAAATTATTTTCTTATTATCGTTAAAAATATTTGATTTCATAATAAAGAAAAATTGGAAAGAGTAATTTAATCGGCCTATTTTTAAATATTAGTGTGTGTTAACCAACGATTTAAAATTAGTAGCTATTTTTATAGTGTTTAGAAAGAGCGACACAATAATTTGTCATTGTGTACATAGCAAATCCCTATATTTTTTACAACCGTTTACTCTTTCTAATCATTAAAATTATAATTATTTTAAATTTAGAAACATACAGATATAAAACACCGACAAGACTGATCGTCTAAACACAAATTATTTGTCGTATTCGAAAATTGTACGGTTTTGTTTGAAAATGTATTCCTTTCTGATCAGGTCCTTTGTGTATAATTTTTCAATCTAAAAAACTAACAAAAAAATTCAGTATACAACACAGATAATAATATTATTATAGTGTCAACATACATTATTTGCACACCAGTACCGATGATAATGTAGCAAGTTATTATATTATTTCAGATTTAATGACTTGCGACCGGTAGTCCATACAAAACCATTAATATATTAATATAATATTATATTATATAACAGAAAAGGGGAAAAGGGCATAGTAATACATAATACAATAAATTTGTGTTTATTCGGTGAGGTAAAAATATACGTTATATCATATATGTATATAATATAGTGGAGCTGTCAGCCGTTAGAGAATTTTATCAAATCGCGATATTGTTTAGACGGGGTCGTCAAACTATCGTTTCCATCTCGAGTATAATATTATAACTATTATTATTATTATTATTGTGTAATATTTAAAAATCATTTAGTTCGAGTAAACCGTATTATGATTGGGGCGCGAATTTCGGTCCACGGATGAGGGCCATTATAGGAAACCACTACGTTTATTGCGATATAATAAGATACGGCGTGCAATGTAAACGCTGGCTGTTATGTATTTCCTCTATTAAATTAGATGTGTATACAAGCGCGGGTAGCGGCGGTGATCTAGCCGGACGAGTCGCGTCCGATTAAAGCGTATTATTCACACAATTTACACCCCGCAGGTCTACGAGTTTTGCAAAAGTGTCGGCTCGATGTGCACACGAGATACCGCGTGTATAATGTTACCGCTGAAACCGCAGTAGTGTGCACAATGATAGGAGAATAATATATAAGAACGCACAATAAACCTTAGATGGTGTGAAAGGACAATCGAACGGACGGCTCGTTGTCAGCTTCGGCTTCTGCGGGACGACAGTGACACGGCTCACGATTCGCTTCGGATTCGTTGTTTAAATTATTGTGATGCGAAATTCCGACGGCCACGGTTACCGGGTACAATATAATATATACTATTATTATTATTATTATTATTTTTATTTATAAATTATATTGTACGGTTATGGGTGCACTGCGCGCCGGGCACGATATGCAAACGCGGTATACCGCTAACGAGTAGATAAGATTGATGTGACCGATGTAGAGATCGGATTGTTGCGATATGGCATTTACATTTTAAGAGTATAAGTATGGATCGGGATTCTTTGACTGCAACACGAATAATGATTTATTATTATTGTTATTATTACTATTGAATAACATCTGTATTTTTTTTTTTTTTTTTTAGAATTGTTTAAAATAATATACAAAATATATATTTATTATGTCAAACCATTTAGTTTTATCGAGTGGGTTCGTTGTTTTTTAGACACCATGTATAAATCGTAATCTAAAAGTATATATATAGTGTTCAAACAAGACCTGACCACGACAAGCTCAGTTTAAATCTATATCTTGTTAGAAATGCTGTACCTATTATCCTAATTATTTACTAAAGCAGTGGTAACCACTACAAGACATATTTACAAATTTTGTGCGACCCGCACTAAAATTAAATTTTACATTCTAAAATTTGAAAAAATAAACTTATTTTTAGTTTTATAATATGCAATATATTTTCCAAAAAATAAAGTTTCCATTTATCAACATCAAATCAAAACATAAGTGAGTAGAGTACCTACAATCATTTTTTCTTATGGGTACCATAATTCTAATATATTTCTATTCGCATAGTTTTTTTTTTATATTTTACAATTTTTTTTTTTTTCTTGGCTGATAATAATATTATTTCAATTACTAATATTTTAAATACAAAAATGTATGCATAGAAATTTTTCAAAAGTCATTTATTACCCTTTTTATAACTCTGGAGAGGACTGCTATATACTATAGTATATAATTATTATTTAAATTGGATCTATATTTTTATTCGTTCAAATATTAAATGTATATTTCAAATCACTAATACTAGGTAATATTACATCCCTTTAATCTTGTAATTTTTTGTTAAAAAATATTACCTATCAGTAATACGAGTATAATATGTTATCATTAGGAATTTTCATTAATGACGCGTTCTAGAGCCGATTAATGATATTATGAGATACGCGTATAATATTGCTACGATGATGTAATTGTTTTGGAAAATCACATAGTTTTATCCACTGAAGCTAGGATTCGTGTCGAAAACTTCGACGGACGACCAAATGCCGAACCCGTTGGCGCGTGCTACCGACACGGGACCATCGCATGATGGGATGATTTATCGGTCATGAGCGCTTTGCGCGAAGATCATCAATCAGTCGACAGTCGCTGCCTGGCAAAAATGCCGCCGTTTTGTCTTTCCCAATCCACCACCACTACCACCGCCGTCACTATCGCCTCAACCGGACAAAAGTATAATAGCAATGATAACGATAATAATTTGTAAGCCAACGCCAACGTCGGCGGCCGTCGGTCCGTCGCCAGTAACGACGTGCCGTCGCCGCACCGTCGACTTCTAAGTTCTAAGTATATATGATATAAGATATTATATGTTCACTTTCGGTGAGATTTCGCGAGTAAAGTCTTTCAGATAAGAAACTTCCCCTACGAACCCTTGCTACCACGCATATTGAAAAGTCATAACCCTTTGACGTTGTATCGTGGCAGAATTGGACGGCTTCAACGGTACACGTACAAGTTCGCCCATAAACAGAACACACACACACAATATGATAATATGCATTATACTTTAATTTATAACAGAATTGTACGGACTATTTTTCTGTGTGGTATTTGCGTGTGCGATTTATATTTTTCGAGACTTATACAGTTATACGAAATATTTACTAATTAACTCAATTTGTATTTATGATTTCATAAAGCATCTCTATCTATAATAGTATTATATTATGTATGCCATTTACCAAACTTAATTTAATATACCGTCGCGGGTCACAACAATTGGTTGGATTAAAATTAAAGAGCAAAAACGTTTTGTATTATTAGATTCCCGACATCAATAATGCATTACATTGCATGTTATATAATTCTACAGCCCACTTATAATATAGGTAGGTACGTTAAATGTGCTTAACGAACTAATTACGTTTTGATTAGTTCGTCTTTTTATAAATTGATCGATTGTAATTATATATTACAGCTATATAATTGCTTAATTGATCCTTTATTGCCGTATATTTACAATTGGATCCTTCAATTATCTTGGTCATTAATCGTTGACCTTTATTAATTATTTAATTGCTATTTTTTTCATTGTCTATTGTTCCGAGCGTTTAAAAAATAGTAAAACAACAATTTTCTATCTACTAAAAACATTCTTCAAGATTCTATTTAGGAGGAGAGAGGGAAGTTATACATGTGATTCGCGTGTTCTAAGATAATCATTAATTTATAAACAATTTAAATGAAAACACACAACGTAAAACGGGCATATCCTATGAAAAAGTCAAGAAACGGTCGTATGGAAATAAGAAACACGTAGGTTGTCGCACCAGTATTTGTTTTGGATATGATTTATCGGTATTACTTTCATTTCATAACGACGCTACCATTGTACAGTGAACATATAATATAATAACACGCCGTGTGTCCGTTGAGAATAACGTTATCGCGCGAACCTTGATAATACGTCGTCACTCGGGAACTGGTGCGGAGGAGGAACAGTCAACACGGTAAGTGCATTTGCGGACAAGGGGTTGGTAAGTCGTCTGAAAAAAAAAAATGTTATATACGTACGTATAAAAAGGCGAGAGTACTAAAAGAAATAACATTAACGGTGAGTGAAATTTTAAGGTTAACCCGCGGACACGGTAATAAAATATTATAACACTCGGTGCGCATTATATGTCATTATATAAACGCGCTTATAAGGGTAGTGCGTTCTCGTTTTTTTTCGCACCCCTGTAAAGCAATATGTCAAAATATCCAAATGATGTTGACGCCGTGCCGGTGTATGATACATGTGCGTAGAGGTCAATGGGGTGCGAAAATCCTAAATGGATTTTTGTGGTGAGCCGTACATTATATTATTATGTATATAAAATATTAATAATAATGTTTTCCTTTTCGTTTTGGGTTTTTTGTTTATTATTATTATTCTCCTACCAACGAAGGGTTTTTGGTAATATTTCATAACTTAAAAAGAAGAAAAAATGTTGCTCATTTATATTATATTATTATTAAAGTAACAGTGCACATGACTATTAATATCGTTATTTATATTCGCACAGTACTGTGTGCGCTTCGTTTTTAACTAATGAAAACTTTTCCTCGTAGTAATGGTCGTAAATGATTTTCCCGTGGGAGTCGTGTAAAATATGTAAACCACATCTATTTTGTATGACCACACTGTTTTAGCTCACTTTTAGTTTGATTTTCAATTTTAAATGTGCAGTCGTTAAAATAAAAATACAAATTATTTTGCGGGGCGTATTATGGTTAGTTACAGTTACTTTCCGTAGTACAATTTATCGTTTTCAAACGCAAATCGTATTGACTTAAAACCTTATAGAATAATAAAATCATCACAGATATAATTTTAATATATAATAACAGTCCGATAACTAGACAATACAATTAGATTAAAAAAAAAAATATCAATCTTTATATTAAATTAAAATATTTATTTCCTTATTTTTACTTGCAAATACTCGTATATGATACCCGTCATTCCATCGTTGTAACTGTTCAATGTATAATTTGAGCCTGAATATGCACACTATTTTATGACACGCGTGTTTTACGGCTTGTCCAATGCAAGCGTGTTACATGGGGGAGAACCAAAACCCTCTCTTCCTAGACTTGTTTAAAATCCTCTGAGATTGTTTTAAGTGTTTGAATGTACGAGTAATGTGCATGCATAATATTGTCAACTTCATGTTTTTCTTATACATTTTAAATTATATATTATTATTTAATTATATAATTATTATAATTTCATTAATATATAGAATCACAAAAATATAATTGATTTGTTCTCATACCTTATTTTTAAATTAATAAATGTCAGAGCTTACATCTTGCCATAACTTGAAGGCCTATTTACACGTATGGTTCAGAATATAAAAGCTATAAGTTTGATTATAACTGTCATTCTTCTTATTAAATATTTTCACGATTTTAGGCAGTTCGTATCTTGATTGAGATACAACAGCTAATTGGTTTCTATTAAATCGCAAGATACTGTAAAATTAGTTATACTAGATGGCTAAATCTTTTCAATAACACGTAAAACTAATAAATCAATATAATCGCTGCAATAAATTGTTGAATTAATAATACATGTAGTAGTGTCCTAACTATCTAATAATTTGCTACACCAATAATGATCATTTGTACATATTATGTATAATATTGTTAATGAAGTAATTTTTTATGAAAGTTCTAGCGTACTTTGTCTAATGACATTTATAAACATTAACTCGAAAAAATGACTCGTTCACCGTAAAAGGCAACGTTAATAAACTATTTAGTTGATTACATATAATTATAAAATTTTGGTGATATATTATTGATATTATTAATCCAGTCGAACCATATGATTGTCTATATTGTCATAAATAGTTTTATTACGCTTGTATATATTATAATATATAAACAGTTAATCCGATAACCTTATATACCTCTAAATAATACCAATCTAAGTTATACGAAGACATCGAGTCGGGACAAATCCGAAGTAACTACGATGTCCCGTATCGATCATATTACTTTAAATATATCCACATTGAATAGACCGCACCGTTCCTGCGTTACAGTATTGAAATAAACTACCGGTTCGACCGTAATTTATAATATTATATATTGTAGATTAATTGTCATTAAAAACCATTGACAGATAACCAATTTGTAGTACGTATATTTTGATCCAAGTAACTATTGATAAGCAATAGTAGTATCAATTTATCATTTTATAATAGTATTGTATTATAACATAAATTTTCCAAGTATTTTTAATCGATGGAAAATAAAAGTGATAGATTTTTTTTTTATTTAGCACATTTTCTAGAAATCATGAAACTATGGTGGATGCACTGCACAAAGATAAACATTTCAGTTTCCTGACGTTTGTTTTGTATGTCAGTATTTATGAACCACCAAAATCAAAATCGTATAAATGTAAATGCAAGACTGAAAAGTGAAAAGAAAGAAATCATCTACTGGTTTTAGGTGTTATATTGACGTATTATAAATTTAAAATTGATTTTTAATTTTAAATTTATAAAACTTTATAGGTTTTATGTTATAATATAATTATTTAATAAAATAGATTAATTGAATTTATGCAAAAAATTAAGCCATATACCATTTTATGATATTATAACCTTATGTTTTTTAAATATACCTTTTTAAAGCCGTCAGGAACATGTATTATGTAGAAAGTAAAAAAAAAAAGTATAATACTTTAATACGATTAAGGATAATATTATATTTACAGATGTATAGTATAGTATTAACAAATATTATTGCAACTAAATTTGAATATTCATGATATTATCATTTATAATTCATCTAGTTTACAATATTGTGCATTTCAGTATTGTAAAAATGATATAATTAAATTGATTATGGCTTAGAAAAAAAATTTAGTTTTAAAAATGTCAGATCATTTTTATTTAAATTAATATTTGCTAATGACTTACATGAACTGAGTAATACAAAAAATCGTAATACGGCGTTTGATATAGGCTATTCGGCTACATAGCTCTATCAAGGGTCCAATTTCCTAGTACCTACCTTGTAATAAACTACGAGAAATTTTAAAACTTTTTCTTGAATTTTAAATTCATTGAAGATGGCTAATGCAACTTATTTGTATTTTCAAGTTTTTATAACATAATAAAACAGAAACTTGTTAATACAAAAGTGTTATAAAAACAATGTTTATGTGCAACTAACGCAAAATAAATAAATAAACATATGAATAATTCTGTAATGTTTAATATTTTGTATATTAAAAGTTAAAATATCGATGCCTTTGATAATATATAGTAATCAAAAAAAATCGTAGAATTTTACATTTACTCATAAACATTATTAGTTATTCCCAATATAATATGTTGATGATGTATTTTTAACTTAGAAAATATTTAGTAATTTATTATGTATAATATCATATTACTAAGTCTATAGGTTTATTATTATTTATTTTTAAAAAAATAACACCTATTTACTCAAAAATTATTTTTATTTGTGGAAATATATTTCTACACTATATTTATATAGTTATTAGAACTATATTTAAAGAAAAAAGTATATTTTGTGTTTTTTTTTTTTTATCATCATTTTCTTGTTTATGATTTCACAATATTTAATCATATTTATGTTAAAATGAATTTGAAGTTTCAAATTACGAAGCAAAATATTATTTTGAGAACTTTGATGTTTAATAATTGATTATCAAACAAATAACGAATCATTTATAAATAATTGTAAATATTTTAAGTTTAAATTAGCAAACCATCCCTGTATACCACTCCCCTTTTCCTCGGTTATCCAAATGTTAAATACTTATATAAATTATTTAATACATATACATTTGAAATTATATTTAAAATAAATATGTTTTCAGAAATCTGTATGTACAAATATAAAAATTAAAAAACTTAACATTAGAAAATTGTAAAATATTTTTTACTTGAAAAAAATTATTTTATGTACTTTAAATAATGAAAATAAACATATATAAATTCAAAAACATCAATACTTTTCAAGATAACAAGTTTTTAGCAATAAGACAATCATCATCAAGCATCAGGTTTTTCTGAAAAGAATTGTATTTGCTTGTAGTATAAATTTGCATGTTTTCATTCATATCGTACTGACGTTTCAGTTTAGTTTCTTGTCGATATTCACTACTCGCTGCAATTGTTTATAATATAATATACAGCACTCTTTTTGATCGTGGGGTGTGACACGGATTGCGGTGTGTGATTGATTTGTATTTTTATTGCTCCAATAGCGCGTAGTAATATCCACTGTTCGTACACATATTATACGCCGTATACTCGGAAATCCGGCGAAAAACTGTAGTTACCTGCAGATGTACATCTCGCCTATGATGATAATGTATACTGGTTTTAATATCCGGCACTGTTATTTTTTTACTTTTTTTTCCTCCCGTAGAACATTATATTACATTATAAAATATACGTAGGTGCAAGTGTGATGGGGTAAAGAGTGAAGAAAAAAATGATTTCGGCCGCCCGAGGAAACAGTCGTTTTCCACAGTATTTATTATTTACCCTCGCGCAAATTTCGCTCTAATAACCACGCGTTATAGGTTTTTGTTCTTCGGGGGCTTTAACGTGCATCGCCTGCGTAGGATAGTACTGAAAATACAGCGCGTTCGCCGGAACTGTAAATAAATGAGTAAAAAAAAAAAAAAACCCAAACGAGAAAGATACGTGCATGCGTATACATGTATATCTAAGTATTTATTCTCATAAAAAAGAGACGATTGGAAGGGAAAGTCGTTACGCGCGAGAAAAAAAAACCACTCCGGCCGGGGGATTTTGTTATTTACGTCCCAGAACAGTATTATTTTTCGGTTAGCTTAGGTTATTTTTCTTTCGCGCTCCTCGTGCCAGATAACCACGCAAAAAGCGTTAGATTTTTTTTCACTCCCCTGATAACGGGTTCTCGTCATCCAAACGTGGCTGTGGAATTTTCTTTTTCATTTTTTTATTCACCTCCCCGGCGCCAGTTGTTTAGATAACATAACCACGGTCGCGTATGACCGTCACACGAGCGCGGAGACCGATTATATACGCCCACTGCTATTTATGCGTATGACGGCTGATAGTACGATGCACCGATGCAACCATCATAATACAATATACGTATGTTAGATTATATTTTTACGCTGTGTGCGACGGCAAACTACTATTTTTACGACTTTGTTATCGGTCGCAACTATGGGAACGACGTCGAAACAAGTTTTTTCTTTTTTTCGTCATCTACAACCAGATAGATAACGTGCATAAACATCGAAGATATTATTAAGAGCAGACGAGAAGTATATTTTTGTAAAGTTGGTTTCCCGATTATACTATCCAATTGTTTTAAAAAATGTGTCAACGTTTAGCAAATTAATTACAAATAATTGCATATTATTTGTTATAATTTGAGAATAAACCATAAAAATATTACAAGTTAAGAATAATTAACTTGTTGACTTCTTAATCAGAATTTAACTATTAAATTAGTTTTTAAGGACTTAAAAACTTGAAAAATAAAAAATACCAAAATATAAATATATTGATACATTTTCAAACGAAGTTGAAGGCTATGTGCAACTTAAAAAATAGTTTTTAAAACTTGTTATTGACTTATTTGTAATTAGTTTTAAAAATATTGGAATATATTTTTTTTTATTGATTGAACAAACTTGGAGCAACTTCATGAATATTCCAAATAAAAACAAGAGTGTATATATAGTCCTAAATTATTGTATTCGTATTTTATACTTGAAACCTTGACATAACCATCACATTTAATGGAATCGAAAATGTAACAAAAATTATATACTTAGAACTTGATTATTTCACTAATGATGTATATAATACACTGTTGTAATAATAATTGTGAGTTAAATTTTTTGTCTGATCGTTTCGGCCTACACAAAGAACTAATCATTGTGTGTAAATTAAAAAACATACACCAGTCTTACTTAGATATTCGTATTGTTTTTAGTGGCTGTTAATTAATATTGTATTATACGACGGTGCTCCTCAAGGAATTAATAATTTCATAATTCCGCGTTTTCAACTATGGAAATTGCAAACGTTGCTTTGTTTAAATCGTTTTCACAACAATCTGCTGTAAACAAACTGCATTAGCTTACAATCGTTTTTCATTGTTATAATATATTAAAGATAGGTGTCTAGTATGCTACTAATTTATTTTCTGGAGAAACGAAAACTATATTATTCGTAATATCAATTCAGGTCAGAATGAACAATATATTACATTATTTCAATCCGGGTAAATATGTAATTATCGAGTTGAATAACATAACTAATATCATGTATTCATATTCAGTTATTAAGCAGTTGAATTAAATTTGATGAAATACAAATATGAAGTATGAATAGAATCATGATATTAAATGAGCTCTATATTTTAACAAAATAAAGTACGAATTTTAATATTTAGTTAACTGCATACTTAAATTTTGTATTATTATTTTTAATAACATAAGACCAGACTTGAAATAAAAAATATAAGTAGTGGTTAAGTGGTTGGGGGGGGGTCTGCTTTGATTCTGGGGTGGATATGTTTAATTTTAATACGATATATAATTAATTTAAAAACGATTCTAAGTAAAGAAGGCCTATCAGACGATATCACTAAGTGCATATCATGTTTTTAATATTTCTATTATAGATAAAGTAATTTATTTTACTATTATAATAATTAAGTATATTGAATTAATTTATATATACAAAATATAATAATATACGTCAAAGTTTTATGTCCTCACGAACAATGCTTTAAAACTATAACAAAATAATGAATATTACTATATTTTATAGTTTAAATATGTTATTTCGTCCAAACTTAAAACATCTATAAAAAAAAATAATATGATCATATAATTTAAGATATTACTGGTTTTAGTAGGAATACTAATGATGAACTTTGCGTTAAATTTTTTAGCTACCTATTTAAATATTTTAAACTGCAAAATAGTTACCAAATGTATTGTGATTTTTATGATATCTGTTGAAAATTGAACTTAGGATGCTTATTAGAATACATTTCAAATGTACTGTAAATTTTTTTCTACATCAATAATAACAAATTATGTGGGATTTTTAGTTAAATTTTCAAGCGATTGAATTAAGCGAAAAAATCTTAATCAATATTTATGAAAATAAAAACTAAAAAAATTAAAAATTATAAATATTTTATTATTAATTTCTACCAAAGAAACAAAATTCGATTTTGTTAAAAACTAGGTTTGGTTAAAAATTCGGGATTTTCTTATTATTCTCGGTTATATTATAAAATACTGGGAGTTTTTAGTTTTTGCCTCATTACCTCTTTAAAATACAAACTAGAACCAATTTTTTATCAAACATCATTCTCAAAGTTGATAATAGATTCGATTATTTGTTTATTTTATTTCACAAAATTGTGATATTTTCATGAAAAGATTGATTTCGTAAAACTACTTTATATGTATATAATATATATTATTTGTACACAAAAATCATACATCATTGTGAAATCAATACATTCATCGCTTAGCTGAGAATATAAAAATATGGAATAATCACCGCCCAAAGTCCACATTATAATATTACATATTGTTTTAAATATGTATTTCATACAGTGTAATTTATATTAAATCGAATGTAAATATAGATACCAACTGGATTTGAGTTGCTTCAAAAATATTATTTTTTACAACAAGGGTGTATAATGCACATATTTTAGTCTTATAATGACGTATATTATTATAATGATAAGTTTCCTGTTATGACATTATTTTCTCAGTCAATTGTTGTTTTTCGTGTGTATATTTTTTATATTACTAAGGGAAATATAAAACCACCCCATTTTCAACTATAATATTCATAATAATAATTATTGTTATTATTACTGTTGTTATTGCTATAATAGATACGCAAATAATATAATGCATACATGATACAAACACGATCATCTGAATTCGTCGTAGGCGTGACGAAAATGCGATAGGCAGACTTGAGCAATTATTAGCCAATTATTGTTTTAACGCAGAGGCGTTGCAGATATATTACATTACAAAACGAGAACTAGAATATAATTCATTGGCGGTAATTGAGTAGACGTCAATTTGTGGTCGATCGTCAGTAACCTACAAAACTTGAAAATGCTCGTCGCTTTTGGTTTATCACAATTTCCAATTTTCCTCTTCGCTCAGACGTATAAAGCGCGTGCGTGTTTGTATCACTATTAATTGCTGTTGCTGGTCGACAGATGGACAGCGATCACTGTATAATAATATATATAATATAAAATATACATAGTACATTAGTATACACAGTACGAGGCGATCGTTATAGCAACATATTATATATATATATACATACATAGCTACTACTATAATATACGTGAGTCGATACTTTACCGAGCAAAAACCCCCGTGGACTCGTAGCCCCTCACCCCCTTGTCGTATTAACGTACTTTATTGTGCGATTAACGAGCGTACACGCACTTTATTATTTTATCACCCCCCTCATTAATGTATTCGTCGAATTCCGCGTCACTGCTCCACCACAAAATGTCAAACGCTCAAAACGTCCATTCGGATGTACGAGTACAGTATTATTATGTTATATTATTATGTATAACGTACCACAGTCTTTATATAGTGTACACGCATCACATTCGTACTGTGCGTCTGTTATTATGGCAACTTAACAATAACTTTGTCGTTTGATGACCACGTAAATGTATGCAAAAGTTCACTATTATTATTATATTGATGTGTTGAAAATTCAAAGAATCAAATTTGTATGCTATTTCGAATTTGAATAGTATAAAATGACGCAGGTATTGCATTTGTTATAATATTTTAATTGGACTTTTATGAAAGTACCATATAAAGTTTGAACCTCATTTATTTAGTTTAAAACAATTTTTGAAACTTAATCGTATATAATATGTTTACTATTCATCTAACTCTGTATAGTGTATATAATATATTATTTTCATTTTGTAGATCGTAGAATTAAACATAATTGAGAATGCTAAACCTACGTTTTTTTCTAAATCTAAAAAAAATTAATAGACAAAGTGGTAATATTCATATAGTATAGTATTTTCAGATAAATTAAATAATTATTTTAGATATATAATCTAGATGTTATTGTTATTAAAACCTCTTACAGGTGTACTCAGATCCTCAGCTTATGAAAACTTAATAATAAAAATTCTTCTCTGGATGACTTATATCGTAATAAGATTCCTTTGACAACGTTACAAATATTAAATATAAACCCCTTTTAAGTATAGATCATAGATCTATATTCAATATATTATACTCTAAAAATATATAATCTAACCATAATACGCATCACCATATGTGTGTTTAAAAATAATTGAAAATTATTGGTTATAGGTAATAATAATATTATAATGGCTAAAATAAGCTATATGGTCAATACACGTAGGTGAATACTACTACAAAATGTATGTATTTCAAACTCGGCTTGAGGGACTTTATTCGCGAGTGAATTTCCACAGTTACAAATCTAAAACTATTGCATATATAGTGTTATGTTATCCCTTTGGTCTGACAGTTTAAATGTGTTATGTGCACCTGGTCGTCGCCCATTTCTAGCTCCCTAGACAATTATGCAACTCTATATATTAAGGACCAAATTTTATCCAGTTGGAGTTTTCGACGTAATGTGGTTTTACGATGTGGTCTATCTCATAGAGAACCGGATAAGCCATATGGTACGCCATTTAAAAACTTGTGGTTAGCATTATAATATTCATGACGTGTAATTATTATATTGTACAAGTTTTCTGTAAAAACAAAATACAGTTACAGAATTTAATTATGTGTTTGATATAGTTTATTGCACAATATATTTAAATATCTATTTAAACCATATGAAAACGAAATGATAAAGAACAATCTACGAAAAAGTTATTTTAGTTCTTTAAATAAACGTTTTATTTATCATGATTCGACTTCTAATTCTTTTAGTGTACTGTAACACAAAAATATGAATTAGCCCCTTTAAAAATTAAATATATAATCCATCTCCTGATTTCTGCGAATTATTTTAAGATTATATTGTGTTGTTGAGGAAATTTAGTATGGGTTATTTTATTTACATTAAAAGTCAAAGCTTATTTTGTTTTATCAATGTGACTCATGCAGTTTATTTATATGAACAAAATACGTTTCCCACGCAAAAAGTTTCAATGAAAACAATATTAAAAAAGTTTGAAGTACGTATTCATGGTAAATAAATAACATTTTAGTATATTTCTTTAATATAAATGATATAATTTTTTTATCCTTATCACCATAATCGGGCATAAAGACACTATAAAACGAAATAAATCAGAAAAAAATCGTTATTAATTAAGTATTTATAACGTTAATAAATTAAAACACAGCTAGTAATATTACATTTTTAAGTTGAAATAAAATAAAATTAGGTATACTATAAATATATTTGAAAATGTATGATATACTTAAGAAGCAATCAACATTATTTGGTAATAAATAAAATATAAATATTGAAGTGATTGAATCTATTGTAATATCATTACATTAAGTAGATTTTCTTCAGATTTTTTATTACAATATTCGATTTAATTTACTCTGACAGTTCAATTTTATAGATGAATAATATTTTTTCTATAAAGTAACTGCTGAAACACATTTGAAATTAAAATGAATATCGAAATGTCACCCCTAATGTTACACCCACTTTTTTTTATATTTAACTCGGGTACTTTTTTCTAATAATGTTCTAACCCGTAACCCGATTGTACATTTTTGTATTTATTGTTTTTTTTACGATTATTTTTTTTTTCGTTTCCCTTCTTTTATCGCCCTCTTTTAAGTCCCTCAATTCTGTACACTACTCAGTAATTTCACATTTTTACATTTAAAATGTATATATCATTTATTTTATTTTTCTGCGGTATCTAATCTAGATACTAATAAATCGAATGGTTTACCACAATTTGTTCAATGTATATATTTGCACTAAACTATCTCAAACTTACTATGAAGTTTTTTTTTTTGATATTGATTTATATAATATTATTATGTACATACGTAGTATGATTTTTTTGTATTAAAATTTTTAAAAATTGTACAATTGTTTCTCATATAATATTTAACTCAAATTTAACCATAAAAAATATATATAATTAGTGACATTTTACATTTTGTTTATAAGTTTATATATTTTTTAAGCAACAACATGCATTTTTTTGATCTTATGTAAAGTCAAAAAAGTGTCAATGTTTTACCAATCCATTCTAATTATACGATCATGTTTATTAAAAAAAAAAAAATTGATTACATATTGTGTATTTCTTATCAAAAAAATAAAATAAAAATATACTGTAAGTATTAAAATGTATATTATCTAAAATATGGAAAATATTTTTTATTTTTTTTTATTTAGAACTTGTAAGAGTATAGAACATGTTAATTTTCTCAAAAAAAAAATAAAAAAATAAAAAACACTATCTATTGGTTCATCAAATAAAATATGTATTATGTATTTTTTTTCAATTTACATTTCAAACAATGTTTAAGAGTTTACAAAGTATAATGAATAATGTTTTGATACGTATTTATTAATTAAATACTATCTATCAGTGTAGATCTAAACTTATTTATATCTTTATAGTTTTTTTTTTCAATTTCATGAGATAAAACGAGTACATTTTTATCTCCATTATTGAATCTAGTTAGTCTTTTTCGGCCATCTTTTAAAGTTTTATTTTAATTCATATATATTATCATAATTATACGTTGTTTTCTTTTTTCATCAGTCTTTTTCGTTATTTAAGTTCGGTATAATATAATAACTAGGTAACTGATGAGATGTGTCGTAGAGATAAAACTACGTGGTCTGGCTAATCGTCAGACACATGTATAATAATAATCGTTGCCGCGTTGTCGTTTTCGCGTGACGTCTTTGAGGTGGACGGGAAGTTTATTTTTACACGATACTGAAAAAAAACTTACAGCATTTTTTCGTATACACGATAATGACAACGACCATATAATGTGAATTAAATAGAAAGAAAAAACAGTCGGAATCTACATTAATATAATAATAATACTGTATATTATAATAAACACTGGTAGATTCCGTTGCTGCGCTGAGCTACGCAGTGGCGTTTCGTCGTCGAATGTCTATCGCAAAAAATAATAAAAAAATACGAAGAGGGAAAAATTTGCCGACACACACTCGCACACTTGCACATACGCTCACTGACGCCTCCCGCAGCGTGCCGTCAGCAGACGAAAACGGTCGTACATCGAGAAGGTCTCTGAAGGGGCCGTGAAACGAGTGGTAACTTGATGGGTATGGTTACGTAGAAAGCGGATGGCGAGAGTGAATTTTATGCAAAATCCACGCAAAGACGACCGTGTAAGGTGTCCGTCTCGGGTGAATAAGATAAACGATCGTGTTAGGTCATTGGTTACCGCCGACGACCGGTCCCGCGATGGTTGCACGCCGATATATGTGCAAATACTATACAAACACACACACACACACACACACACACACACACACACACACACACAAACGCTTACAGAATGTGTGACTGGGAATTCTCTGTGCGTAAGTTCGTACCAGGAATATTATTACCTAGGCGTATGGTTTATATGTTGTGACTTGGCGAGCTTGTGTGTCCTTCAGAAAATAAAAAAAAACTTGAAACATTATAATATTATTATATACCTTCTATATTACTTACGATAGTCCTTTTGCTCTGGTTTTATTTTTTTATTTTAACGAACGATCATTAAAAAAAATAAAAATAAATTTTAATAAAAATGGCATATCCCATAACGTTTAGAAAAATGATAAGAAATAACGAGCATGAATCAGAATCGTTCAAGCCACATTCCCGTTTAATTCACTCATTATTAAACATCAAATGTATCCTTCATCTAAATGCAATATAATGTACCGAGTCACGGTCAACTAACAACTCAGTACATAACTCAAGATTACCTTAAATACCAAAATATCTTTACAAATTTACCTGTACATACCAAATAATCTACATTCTAGATTCTAGAAGCGGCCTCGAAGAAAAAAACAACAGTGAAACTCAAATTTTTTTAAACTAAAATAAATATTGTTATTTTTTTTCTAAATTTGTAAATCTTACACGACGCTTTAATTGATGTATATTTTTTTACTGATATAAAAATAATAATAATTTAATTTGATTTGGTTAATTCGTTACCAACGCAGTAGATCAAAATCGTACATCACCAATTGACGTTTGAAAAAAATGGAAAATTATAATAATATGTTTATTATACCTGCGCGGCTGCGCGTGTTATTTACTACTAGGTTAATAATTATATAGTTAACTGCATTTTTAGAAAAATCTTAAATGGCGATTTTCGATCGTCTCGAATGTATTTATTCTTTACTCTTCAAGCGGAACAATTTTTAGCCGTTTTTTGACGAGCCGATGACAAACGTAATTGTGACATGTGATATAAATCGGTGGTGTGTTGTACCTAATAAACAATATAATGATACTATGCGAGTGCGTTTCAAATGTACAATCCAATTGGTCGGCAAGCGAGACACTCAGTCAATGCCGTGAGACTAATGATTTTCACACGAAAACTCACCAGAATAAAGGCATCTGGCAGCAGGCAGTAATGAGACCAATATCGATTAACGTATACCGCGTTTGGTTATTATAACCCGCGTGACCGACAATGGTGATAACGCATTTTGCATCACGACGTATCTCTCTCTATATGTGAAATACACATGCTATAATAATATAATATGATACGCGAGGTAGCAGTTACACGAGGTCAACGGTGGCGTGAAAAATATGTATACATACAATATTATAGTATTATTGTATTTTAGTATTATGCACTCGTTGTAGCTGTGTTTCTCCGTCACCTCGTCTCCGCCCTTTCTCTCTCACACACTCACACACACTCATACTCTATCTCTAATTAAGACGGAAAAGTTCGTTAAGACTGTACTGCTGGCAGCGGCAATTTGTCAAAAAAAAAAAAAAACCTAGTAAACAATTATTTATGTCCGTTAATCAGCATCTTTCCTAGTTGAGTCGTTTCTGTTTCCAATTTGCTCCAGGGGCGTATCCACGCCACACTCTTCTTGACGTTCCTTATTTTTCTCGTCACCGCGACATCAGTACCACGCGCCTATATTAAGTGATACACTGACCGCGTGTGGCGGTCTGCGACAGAAATTAGCTCGAAACAAACGACCGGGATGACAGACGGCAGTCCGAAGCGTATTGAGGAAATCGTTAGCGTTATATAATGTTTTTAATTTCGGTTTATTTCTGTTTATTTTCCATCCGTTTTTCATAAGGTTTTTGCCCGACAGACTAATAGAAAGCTTACAAATAAATCCGGCCCGGTCGACAGTGTCCAAGAATGTTTGGCACGATAACACAACAACAGCTGTCGTTTTGTCAACACGTCCTGTTCGCGTCACACAAAGCACAATACGATTATAATAATAGTAATAATAATAATAATAATATTCAACACAAATACAATCGTAGGCCGTCAGATATTTATGACTATGGATTATGCGTACAGCGTACGTTACAAAACGTACGTAAGTTTACGTACTCGTGGAAATACATATTTATTATTTATAAACAAACTTTCAATACTATCATTCTAGAAATTAATTTTGTATTTAAATTGTATTCGATTTATACTCAACGACACATATAATTCATATTATGTAATATATATTATATTGTTATATTTATGTATTATATAGCTCATAGAAATATATTGTAATCCACGACATATTTTATTCAGAACATAATATAGCTACACAAGAATAGTTTCAAACGTTTATTATAAGTTAAGAACTTTGGTTTATAAAAATAAAATGTTAAAATACAATATTGTGATATCAATTTTCGGTAAATAAAGTATAATAGAAGATATTGAAATTATTTACATGAATAAAAACTTTAAAAACTAAGGCATAAATAATAAAAACGCACCACAAAACGTTAGGTTAGGTTAGGTTTTGTTACCTATAGAATATAAGTTGAATAAAATGAAGTTAAAAAAATTCAAGCTTTGTATTTTTATACTATGTGCACTATGACGTATAGGCAGATACATAATATAATAGCAGGCCCTATGTTTTTAATCTTCATTAGTTTTTGTTTAATAAATTTGATTCGCAGTACTCTAATCTAACCTATTTAACTGATAAGATATTGTTAATTTTTAATGGTATACTATAATATTACAATATAAGCTCGAAAATTTTTTACATAAACTTTTATTGCTATGGAATCGTAATTATTTTATGTATACCTTTATTGTCTTAAAACATATTCTTAGCAAGTAAAATGTATATTATATTGTTAAAATATTAAGCAAAATTGCAAACTTTTCTCAACAAATAACACAAATTTATTTACAAAACATATTTTTGTATTATTTTAATGTGATTTAATATTTGGGCTTAGGAGTAACAATAAATAAAGTAGGTACTACTATATGCACGAAAATGACAGAGTAATAAATTTGGAAGCATACACAACGTATCCTCATACTTCTAAAACTGTGACAGAATAGAAGTCTTAATCCCAACTATATATGTATGTATATATATATATATATATATATATATATATATATATATATTTATGCATCATGAACTATAATTTAAACATTGCATTGTTATAGAATATAGATTATGACTCGTGAGTCTGAAACAACTATACTATAACATATTATGTTGATATTCAGAAAATAAAATTATCTTTTTTTCAATCATTTTCTTCGTGTTACAAGATAAAAATATTGACTCTTGTTTTGTCAACTTTTCGATCAAAAAAATAATGACGACAACAGCAGATACCTATACTAGAAGCACGTAGTACGTAGGTACTTTATAGCGTGGGCAGTTAATCCGATCGTTCGTAACCGGATTATACGTAGTTTGTAGGCGTCTCTATTGCGTTCCACATATTATACGATTCCATTGTTATCGCGATACAAGTCTCAACAAACATAATAATATTATTATTATACTTTATCCCTCAGACGATATTCGTACGATATACATAGTTTACGGTCAATGGCAAACAGTGGCCGCGCCTACAGCCGAAGATGACACCTGTAATCGGTTATTAAACGAGCGCCCATAGGTATACATATACCGGTGTACATTACGTACCTTTGCTTGTACATGTTCTTATGTTATTATTATTATTATGTGAAACGCGCAACATCGCAACAATGGGTGTAAATCGGTGTCCTGCCGCGGTCCTGTCCGCCGCGGAGGAAATCCATGAGCGATCGTGTGAGCTATACGCAGTTACATACCTATCTACCCATAACACAATGCAAACGGTCATGTATAGTGAGTACATTACGCGCTATGATAAATTTTTAACTGGACGGCGACTCCAGTGGAAATATCACTGCCGGCCGCGAGGTTAATATTGCCGAGAACTGTTAGTAAACGCGTGACCGGATAACACACCGATCGGTCGGAACGATACTCTGCGAAAAATATGTGATCGATAATTCCCTCGCCTGACCGTATCCTGGACATCGGGCGAGCGATATTTTCAAACGACGCGTACAACACTAAAATCTTACTCCTTTAAACCTTGTGGAATTTTTATCAAATATCATATGCAGGTGCCCACGGTACAATGTATACGAATGTTTCTATAGAACCTTGTAAAAAGCTATTGAATGATAGTACTATATTTTCGTATACCTGTAGAATTCTAATTGGACGCGTGCCATGGTATAAGTATCGGATTTAATTTCTGATATTTTTTTATGAGCAAAGAAAAAATAAAATAGTGATTTGTTGTTCAAGTTAAGGATGCTATTATATTCAATATTCTTCATTATTTCCTAAATTATAAACAACCGTAATAATATGTAATTATGTTTTATTGTAGTTCAATAATTTGATTGTAATATACAACTATTACTAAATAGATAGGTACATTATACCAAAAATTCTTTCATAATCTACCGTTTCCTTTGGTTAGTTGAAATAAAAATATACATGTAATGTTATCGGTAAAAAACAATGAAACAATACAATATATTATCAATGAATAAGTTTTATTTTAGTAAAATAATTGTATTTAAATAATAATTATGAGTCACAATAAATTAACATCAACAAATTGTATTCACAGATATCTTCCTATGGTGAATTCAAAAGTACGAATTATTTGACCACTAGATGGCGGTAATAATTTCTATTTTTTTATTTTTAAACTGATATTTTATAATAATATTTTGTACACCGATACAATTATTACTTTAACTAATTTAACTTTTTGTAATAGTATAATATTCAGTGAAATTTATAATATTGCCCATTTACTACGTACGTTATTATATGACATTAAACACGTCTTAAAAATAACTTATTACCTTAACAGGATAAATGATAATTTTTTTATTACTTTTTATTATAATATGATAAATCCTACAATAATTATAATGTCAGTGAATAATTGTTAAATTTAAATTTATATTTTAGCATTAATATAACAAAATTGTATATAATTTACACTAAGATATAAATTACGATATTAGTAACTAATTAGTTTATCAGATTTTTGATATTAAAAAAAAAAAACCGTATTGTTCCTATTATTATAATTTATAATAAAATTAAAATATAAAATCTACTTTAATTCTTAATTAATGGATCATTTAGTTTTGAAACTATTTGCATAAATAGGCAAAACAGTATCGTTTTTTACATTTAAAACATGATTGCATTTGTTGATTTCAAAAAAATTAAATAATAAATAGTTTATCGTTGTTCATAACCTTTTAAATTAATTTAAAGATAATTGTTAAAAGTAAGACTACTCGCTATAATTTATTATTTAAGTCAAACGCTGTAATTAATTTTCGAGTAGTATCGTTGTAATAACTGCACGTTTTAAACTCACCGCTAAAGTCCAAAATCTACAAAAAAAAAAGACTTGGTTAGCTTAGCTAAACTGACAGTTAAGTCGTAGGATATAGTAAGACATTTTATTAATCACATAAACGAGTAGGTACGTACAGAACACGATGTCTCTTAAACAGCCAAACTGTTCTGCACAGCTGTTGAAAGTGTGACAGTATTCATACAATTTATTACTGTACCTATTAACTGTAAAGATAAGTGTATAATAATAATATTAAATGAAATAATATTCTCGGCGTAATTTCTTTTACAAAAATATAAATCACAGCTGCGGGTAAATCATAAAGGCGTCGGCGTGGGCTTAACAAATCGTGGCGATCGCACTTGACGCAGACGATACTGGCACGGCATTTTTATTTTTAGTTTCTATATTATAATAGATAAAAGACAAAAGTTGAACGTGCATGTGTATGCATGCGTTTAAGTATACGACTACTGTGTAATTAATAACTGCGGTGCCCGTTTTTTGACATCAGGTCGTTTGTTCACAACTTACTTGCATCCGGACATGTTTGTCGTATAGTAAGCGAGATGAACACGTGCAGTTTTGCTAAACAAAACGACTAATGAGAACTGCTTCAAATTATTTTCTAATATAATATTTCCACGCCGTTCCTCAGACGACCGTGCCATACGACACGACGCACGACGTAATAATAATAATATCTGTCCATCTCATTCTTCTCCGCCATGTATATATTATAAATTTTAACGTAAAAAAAATATTAAACGTTTTACCAACAATGTTGTGTTTTTGCCTTTTGATGTTTGTTTCCGTTGTCTTCGCGATGAGTTAGGTAGCTAGTTCAATACAATAATAATAACAATATATCTATTATGCGTTCCGGACGTACGGTTTTTTAGACAAGACAACGTGCGTGTAATAATATCACTGTCGCGTTGCCGCCCTATGTACTGGGTGAATAATGATAATAATATTATGTCTACGCCACACGCAAACAATAATATTATGTCAATTATTTTGGACATCGGTTTTCGACTAGTTGACGGGATGGGGTGGCGTGATAATGTAAATACGACGAGTGTGTTGTGCGTATAATCGAAAATGATAAGTGTTCAAGAAAACGTGGAGTGTACGGAATGTGAGACGCATGATAGCCCGATTACGTGTATCGTATGTCAAGGTTTCATTGATTGATTCCGACGAGTTTTAAGATCTAGAAATTATATCGATCACAACCCAAATGATTATTGTAGTTTGGTTTTTTTATAAACAATAAATGATAAATCTTAGGATAAACTAAAAGGTAAAATAATTTAATTAAAAAAAAAAAACAAAATAGATAAAATAAAAAACTTGTCAAAACACAAAATGTCTAAATCAATTAATGTGATACTAGGATTTTAAATTATTACTTTTATTATTATGTATAAATGGTTTAAAAAAAAACTTATCATAGCATTATATAATTATAAATTTGTTTGATTGTCGTATTACTTGCTGTAGAATTAAAAGGTTATACAGTACATTTAACTACATTTTTAAGATATTTTTCGTACTCAACACTTGTTAAAAAAAATTAATTTAATTTTAATCTGAATTATATTTTAGTTACAAAAATAACACAATAGTATTAGTTCATGCATTATGATTACAGGATTACCATCTCTTATTTTTTTTTTTCAAATAATTTAAAAAATCTTTTTTTAATAAATTCTGTATAGGTACTTAAAACTGTCTAACGATATAGGCACCTATGATTTGTTTTTATGTGATTGAACAACGAGTTTTAATATTTTTGTAGAAACAAAGATTAGACTAAATGATTTCGATTTTGGTGAATTAACTATTTTGTTTTCCTTAAATATTTTGTCCGGTAATACGACAATGGATATAATGCACTAAGACAATAATACGTCGTGAACCCGTGACATGATACATTTTCAGGAATGCGGAAACAAACGCCACAGTCAAAAATCCTTTGGCTTCCAGTGACGTTCTGGAAATCCGAGAGCCGCCAGCCGCGGGACCCTCAAGTGGCTGCAGTGGCCATGGCGGGCGCGGCGGTGGTGGTGCAATTATACAGGTTTATTAGTTTCACGTTTCCGGGACACATTAAACCGCCGCGCCGCCGCCTCAACCGTCGTCGGTAATGAAACGCGCCGGTTAGAGACAGGAGAAGCCGCGCGTTCGAATATCTCTTTCTCCGTCACTCTGCACCTCCCCGTCCGCCAGTTTCAGTCCCTCACGCACACGCGTCCGCTCGTCGACTAATCATTGCCAGCGCGATGTTTTCGTCTGTCGGCCGCCGACCTGAAAGAATGGCGAGCGAACGAGGGGGCCTTTGTGCGCCATTAATTATAAGCCGCTCCCGCGACCCGTTCCTTTGCCGTCGGTCGTCGGCAATAATTGCACACGGAACACCTATAATAGGTACGTTTATACACTTATCTAATATATGCCACATGCAAGCGCGTGCGGGGTCGTATATTACACTCATAGACCGACCCCGTGAATTCAAATCGGATCCGTGATAGAGAGCGCAACTGTAGGTGTTACTGGTGCTAGTATAAATTCTTCAGATCATTTACTAGGTATATAGAGTGCAAGTGCAAGTGCAGTTAATGCGTGTAAAAGGATTTCGTCCGAACTGTTTCCACCGCCTTCGGATATCAATTCAACATTGTCAGACGTTATAAACGACCAACTAATTCTGGACATGCACATTTGTACCGAGTACCGTGACATTTTGAAGGTTGTATAGATAATGTTGGGCGAATTCTGGTATACAAGCAAATTTACACATATAGCTACACCTATAATATAATATGATCTAAAATACATTTTGACTGTGTGTTTATAAAATCGGATGCGCTCCATTGATCGTGTGGCGTTTCTCTAGAGATATAATACGTTATGTAATCGCTAAGTGTATGTGTGTGATTTTATTTTCATGGTTTTTCAAAAGGCGTCAAAATTCTTACTGGTTACTATTACATTCTTTTTAAATCTACTGACAAATGACACTACACTGTAATGAATCATTTGGATTTCCCTGTACAGACTCAGCACGAAGAGTATTTTGTAGTATATTACGAGCGATCAGAATTCGCAACCGGACTTTTAAAACCATCAATCGATATTTATATTATTATTACAGGGGTTAAATATATATTATTTTTATAATTATGCCATTTATACATGCGCGAGACTCACGCCTGTATTATATTTGCTCCCCTTCTCGTAGAGTTGCTCATTTAAAATACCATGTCGTAAAAGTCGTTTTTGTTCGAAATAAACAATTTCATTTTTTTCGTAGTTTTATAAAATATTATTCAACCATAATTTAACCATACTTCGAGACTGTACGAAATACGATCACGACGAAATGCATGTATATATATTTAGTGAAAAAGTATAATTTTCTCCATTAGCGTAACTAAGAGGGGGGCGAAGGGGTGATTAGCACGCTCAAATATATTTTTATCACCTCCAAATATCATAAATAGTTATTTACTTATATTACTTTTTTTTTTTAGATTGTATTGATTCTATACAATCACAATCGTTTACAACTAGGTATGAAAAATTATAACATTCTATCAGCTATTAATTAAGTAACTTATTGTTAATCACATAACCAGTAAGTTATTATTATGAACTAAGATATTATAATATCTACTATTTAGTACCAAATAAATATATAAGCCATATCAATGTTTATTATTTGTTATCAGTTTATTTTGAATGTGCCAATCATGATTAAATGTATTTTTTTAATCATGATGATGAAAGTCAAAAATATGAAAACGCAACTACAAATTATACGCAATTTTTAATTTTGCTTTAATATGCACACATTGTTTAAAAAATCGGACTGCTTATAAGTTATTATTATTGTTCATTATTGCTATATGTTACTCATATTAAAGCCAAATAAAGTTGCTCGTGACGTTCGATCTTTTAAAGACTTTGAATGACTTGAATTAAGTAAGTTTATATATATTATTAGGTATAAAGAATGCTGTATTTTACTAGGTATGCCAAAATAGGCTATCTTACTCATTCTCATCTATATAGATAAATCTGATATCGTTTATACAATAAAACTTTATTAAAACCATTGTTTTGTTATTGTCGTGTTTATTTAGTATTTACACTTAATTATAAAGAAAATCCAAGTAAGATATAAGGGCAAAAAAACTTTCAGTGGAATCGTCTGTCGCTGTCATACAAACCCTCTAAATTTCCAACGTGGTTCTTATTTTAGTGCTAAAAAATAATGATATTACAATAATTGGTCATTTTTAAATATTAACATTACCTTCTCCATCTTTTCACAAATAATACCACAAAAAAATGCATTATGTTATTAATTTATAGTTATATTAAATTTACTTGAACTACATTACATAAAAATATTACAACGATGGTTATTTTATTCTATATGATTTTGACTGATAGTTTTATATTTTTTTTATTGACTTGATAAAAATTAAAAAGTAATGTGTTAAATGATTTTGTAAATAATTAATGATTATCATACACAACAATTGAAAAGTATTAAATAGTAAATTAATTAATTTTGTGATACATTTGGTAATGTTTATATTCTTTACCTAATAAGATATTACATTATTTAATAATAATAAGGATTAAATGACTTATATTATAAAGTACCTAATGAATTTTCAATTTAATTTAATTTGTATCCCGTTGATAATACATTTGAAAATATTATATTATTATCATTTAAAATTTTTTATATTATATTATAATAAAATAATATGCTGATGACTTTTCATGCAAGTAGCAACTAGCAAGTATTATTGCTTAATTACTTTCATATTACATATTACATTTATATTTATAGTTACTTTTAGATAACTAACAAAATCATATTTCAATAATAATTTAAAAATTACTAGACAATTATTATTTTTTGTAAGTAATGTTAATAATATTTTAAGTTTAGGACATTCATTACTTATAAATATTATAATATGTGAACAAATGATGATAATTGATAATATATCGTACAAATGTACAATATTCGTTATTATTAAATTTTCAAGTAGCTCTTTAAAAACTAATATTTTATTTTAGTTTTAATAAATTTGTATTACATTTTAAGCTTTTCAGTGCATTGTATAATATGATTTTATTTTAAAATTAAAATTAAAATACATTATATGATTTGTAATTTTGTATACATACAAAAATCTAATAATTTTTATTCAAGATATTTTTATTTATTTATTTATTTTTTTGTCACTATAAAACCAAAACAAAAATTCTATTTAAATGCTCTCAAATTTAGAATAGTCTTCTCAAGTGTTAAAAAGGATTAACAGATATTATTTGAGGCACACGTCTTTTGGTACGACAAGAGAGTAAAGTTGTTAATCCTGCTAATAAATATCCAAGTATTACTGAGTTAAAAATAAGTTATAAATTGCTTCAAACCACCAGAATATATAATTTACTAGCATTTTATGTTGCACACAATTATATAATCATATTTAACACTTTTTTTAGACCTTTGTGGTTATTTTTAAATTGCATAAATTATAATTTAATACTGCATGACCCAGAGACTAATATATATATTTTTTCGTATTATACACTATTTATATTCAACTTGGAGTTACCGCAGGGGGACTTTTTCTTTTCTCTAATTTTTTTCAAAACGAGCATTTATTTTATTTTTAATATTACTTTCAACGCTATTCTCTACAGGCATGTTATCATTAGTATAGTTGTAATAAGTTGTAATAGTAGATGCAGCTGGTTCAATTTTTTTATTTTTTTATTAGCCACTTATGCTTTATTAATATTTTAATATTGTAACATTTAATTTTTTAGAACCAATAATCAATAATGAATAAATTATTAACATAAATGGATTAAATATTAATTAAAATAGAATCTTGAGTCTTAGACTCATAGATCGTCGTTAACTGATAGTTATTAGTTTAATCGAAGATTATTTTATCATACACTATTTACATAATACTATACTGTAAGATTAATCAATATTTTTATAATATGATAAAAATTCTAAAAATAGCAATATTTATGGATAAAAAAAAAATAAACAAATAATCAAATAAAAGATGTAACTTTTTTAGCACATATATTGTAAATTTTTAACGTACAAATTCCTGAAATAATATCAAAACAATTTAAAAAAAAATTTCTTTAATTTATAAAATATAAATATTATATATTAGATATTTTATAATTTTTGATCTATATAATGTCGCTGAACGTAATCATTTTAAGAATAGTACATTTTACGCCCAAACGTGAGCGACTAAGTATTGCAATGTATTATTAATAAAAACAAAACACAAATATTCCACAATTTTTTTTTACAGAACATGGTTGTTGCCATGACTTTGTTGTTATAGGAGACGATTCAATCGACAGCTTAATCGTTATTCGTTATCGATCCTAATACCATATTATTATGACAACAATATTATTATTATAATAATACTAATATAAACCCGTATCAATTGCGTCTGTCATTTTAAATCGTCGGTGTGTTGTTTATTTTCATCCCGCAGATACTGCTGCCGGATCAGTCGTAATCTTATCTCGATTCGAAATTCTCACCATTATAACAATATTATATTATACAGGTGTACATTTAGAGACCGATGGTCGTGCTTCCACTTGGGTTACAATATTGAATAGTTGAAATCATTGTCCCGCATTATTGCTGTTCTATAGTATTCAGCGATGTCAGAGTCGTTTTAGTACTATGGGTAACGAAACCCTGGGTGGCATTATTGTAGTGGTGAAACTTTTCTGGATATATAATTGTGTTTTTAACCACCATAGTTTTAAATATTAATGCATAGTATAATATAACTATTATTCAACTCTCATAATAATGATCCAAGATAAATTAATATTAATTCTAACAAAATGATAATTTTTTTTTTTATTATGATTTGTAAGTATATTAAATGTATTTTTATTTAAATATTTCTATGCTTGATATAAGTTTTATGTATTGGTTGTTAAAATGTCATTGAAATATGGTGATGATTGCTTATTTTTTTTTTTTAATTCGTCATGCATATTTAATGTTAATAACATTAAACGTATATTCAATTCATTTTTACCGTCAAAAATGGAATTTATAAAGAAGAGTTGGCAAAAAGAAGAACCATCGCTTAGGTACGAAAACTATGGATACGTGACTGAGTCTCTGCGTATTTCGTTCATTATAATAATATAATGTACCATATAAAATATAAGTACAGTATCACGCGGCGTTTTATTTTTACAATAAAGTTTCCTTTTCCTTTCTTCAGACGATCGACCACCGTGTATTGTTGCAGTGTAAATATGTACGTAATAATGTCGTGTATTATATAATATATAAAATAATATTATGTTATTATTGTACGCGCCCGTGTATATACACCGAAATACACGACGACTGGTCCGTTCATGGTTGCAGTGCAGCAGTTCGTGGGCATTATTTGTTTCGGACGCAAACACCGACTAGGGGTTGTGTCGGCGAATCCACCCCGGGGGTGAGGTGACCTTCTCGGTTTTTTTCTACTGTTTTTCTTTGCCCCCTTGTCAAAACACGACGTTTTGGGATCCTATTGTTCGCCCTCACTGTGACTTTTGTGACTTCTACGCGACAACAATGATAATATTATACGCGTGTGATGTGCATGTATAGGTATAGTCACCGTGTATTATATTATTAATAATAATAATAATAATAATAATAACAGCAACGACAACGACAACAACAACAAATGTACAATAATAGCGATGGTACGTAACACAGCGTTCCCGCAGAGAGCGGCGCACCGGGCCCAAAAATTGTCTTCTCGTTATAGAATATTATATTATTATATTCCGTTTAGATACAAGCGAGTGTGAGTTTGTTCATATTATGTACGCCGTGCGGACATGTGTGTATTGGTCCGACCTCCCCGAGCATCGTGTCTCATAAACGATCGCGGACGAAAATCTTCGTCTGTGGTATTTCTTGCAGCGGCATATCTCGTATACACGCGAGCACATTGTTCGATTCGGCTTTTATTGTGCCAGTATTATAATATAAAATTATTTTTTTTCGAGAAAACACGATAAATTCATGTGGTGGATTGCAAAGACGGTGTGTCAAAGTACATTACTCGCGGCACGCATTATTAGCGGACACGTGTGTTGTTGTGGTCTGTCTCTCTATAATCAATGAACCGTTTACAATAAAAAAACTATTACACAATATATTATGTCAGTATTTTATGAAATACGCGTGTTCGTATATTGTGTATACCGTATACGACGAGCATTAAAATATTATTATAATATGTGCGCAAAATATTGCGGAGATGTTGTATCGTGTGTATGTGTTATTCAATAATAAATAGATGCGCAGCCTACCGCCGACGAGTCACCGAGGAAACCGACAAAATATTTTAATACCTGTGCCCCTATCCCCTCGTCATCGTTATTGTATTCGTATAACACTCTAATATTATTATTACTGAATACCACAGCATTGGTCCCGTGAGATTCGTCACCATCGTATTCTTCGCGCCACGCACGTTTGTCACGATAAATCTTGTTCATCCCTAATTATTACACTATTGTTTGTGATAAAGAAACTAAATTTGATATTTTTTGTACGCGTGTTTCATCAAATCTATTTTCCTCTCGATTTGCCGGTTCGTTATCGACCAACAAGGCAATAATGCATTAATTCATGAAGGCTATACAAATAATTATACACATTGTATGAATTGCAATATTCTGGGGATATTTTTGAAGTTGAATAACCACTTATTTTTGACGTTAACTACTTACTACTAACTCCATATTGTTATTAAATAAAAATTAACTATTTTAAAATAATCAGATAACTAATCTCTTGAATCCCAAACCAAAGACAGAATACACGTCGAGGCAACGCATCAGCAGTAGGATCATCATTACAAAAAAAAATTTTTTTTTTTAAATAACAATATGTAAGATACTTTGTTCATTATTTAAATATTTATGGATATAGGTAGGTATTATTTGAAATAATCCTTTTTACAATGAAAGAAATATATACAGTATTATCAATCATTGTATGATGTTGGTTAAACTTTTGCTGTAGATTATTTTGATTTTTGCGTACTTGTTTTGTGCTAAACAAATAATATTAATGTTTAAAATATTTTCCAAGGGCTTATAAATTTATAAAAAAGGCAATAAATGATAAATAAAACAATCAACCGTTATTGATATTTGTATTAATGACGGTTATAATCATACGTATTATTTATAAACAAACAACCGTAATTCCAGTGTTACATTTTTATTTAAAAAATATACATCGTAAATATTATTATTTTAATGGATTAAAAAATATTTACAAATAATAACGTATACCATTCTATTGAATAACATCTCTACGTTATGTGAGAAAATATAAATTAATTAATACCTATTATATATAACGTTGAATTTGAACACATTTTTTAGTTGCATAGGTGCATATTATTTATATTGTAAGATCTTTAAGATAACACATTATATAGGTACAATGAAATTTTATTAATGAATATTAAAATTGATATAATTACACATAAATTCTATTATTTGATAGTTGAACACAATGTTATGTTAACCCAGAAACTATATCAATAGCGTTTTACTACACATAATTTCTTAGTTCATTCAATAGATAAAACCGCAAAGATTTCATAATATACTGAGAATTAACATAATTGTACGATAAATTCTTATTTGATGTGACTTTATTGGTATATATCTTGTGTTAATGTATTATGGTTTCATGTTACGTAAGATGAGACATCGCATTGATTTTATCGCGTTAGATACTATAATTGATCGATACAGTCGGAAAACCATTTACGAGCATATCATGGAGCAATTAAACGACCTTCCGATTATAATAATTGTATGGATTGTAATAAACACGGCAATCGTGCCCAACGCGTGATTCAAGAATCTTAACCAATGGTAAATCTAGAATCAAAAAAAAAAAAAAAAATTGTTCACATTATTCCCTTACGACATTTCTGAACTAGTCACGACGAAACCGTATATAAGAAACGACTAAAGTTTAAGACTTATCGACGAGTATAGTTACACGTAAATTCAAATTGAAACACATTTTTACGATAACGTTCACAGTGACCATAATGAATTACATTTTATTGGTGTACATATTATTATAACGTCAAGAGATTATTGTAAACAAGCTACATAAAATTGTTATTGATTTTTAAAGTTATTAATCCTCTGGAGTTCTTATAACGGTTAGGTTATCATTCGCATTATTTACATTATTAGGTACCTATTCACGTATTCACACAAAATAATCTCTGAGAAATCATGATTTAAACTCATACTACAGTCAATTATTTTTACGACATTTATATAATATACGTTATGATACTTCATTAGTTTTTCGTTCGTGAACCGCATTACGATTTATTTTCCGAAATATATCGATTCGAAATATGCGTGTTGCGAAACTATATCTAATATATACCTATAATACGAGTTGGCAGTACCGTTAAAATGAAAACAAACATTGGCGGTAGATGTACGTCTGGAACTTTTCATGTATAATAATATTATACCTTATGTCATATATTATATATATATATATATAGTATACGGTCAAATTTCGTGACTAACAGTACAGTATGTGCACAACAGGCGTGCAAGATTTCACCCATTTTGCCGTATAGTATACCTATATAATATTAAATTGTTAACAATAAAACCATTGTGAAAACTAGTACATACAACTGTGTCGTATGTGTAGTGACGGAATATAATATATATTCGTATTGTATGTGTGTGTGTGTGTGTGTGTGTGTGTGTGTGTGTGTGTGTGTGTGTATGCAATAATAATAATAACAATAATAATATATTCGTAAATCTAAATGATATATTCCTACTACGGCGCAGGTGGAGGACATACGGTTATAGGCAACGATAAGCAGAGATATGGAGAATTTCCCAAGCGTCGTCGCGCATAATAATACCTTCTTCCGAACAATCCAATGGAAAAGCTAACCATTGGTCTCGTGACGTGCACTCGGGGTGTGTGTACGCTGTATACCTTTATACTATGCACGAGCGTGGTCACTATTATATACACAAAACTGCATCACTGTTCGTCCAGTTGACGTTTCGCGAAAGCCTATATGAATGGGCACCCGTCGCAATAGGAACTTGTAAGACACGCGCGTAGAGAGAGATCGAAGTAAAAAACTACTCATATTATAATAATGCGTATACGTATACATATATTATAACGTCAACGTATTCTAATGCTTTTGTCGTTTCGAGACGGTTTAAAATATTGCCACAGCCGTCTGTCTCGCCTTACATGGGGTAGGGTAGTCATCGTCATCGAACATATTAACATAAGGCCGCGAGCCGAGACGTCGTCGCGCGATTTAATTAGCCACCTCGACATTGAATACAATATAATATTATATATTGAAACAGTCGCTGTACGCGTTTATCGTATATCCGTCGTCGTCGGTTGACTCAAATGTTAAAATAAATAATATAAAAAAAAAAATAAATAAAACGGAAAATGGCATATTTTTTCTGTTTAATATAATCGTAATATGTTATTCCGTAATATAATTATATTTATATTACATTGTATTATTATTTTGTACCTACGTTACGTATAGACTTTTATCGTACGTTGTCACAGGGATCAGTGACATTTTAGCGTCCTTAAAATGAAAATTATATCAAACTGTGAAGAACGTAAATTTACACGATAGTTAAAGACATACGCTGTAACAATTTGGCCTATTTTGAAATATTAGAAAATATTTGCATCAATATTTAGAATGTGAATTAGGATGAATTTGCATGACTATAATTAAAATTTGTATGATATTAGTTAAATAGCTTAGCCGAAAATTTGATGAACAGGGCTGGCCCAACGGCTAATAAAGAAAACGGGTTCTTAGCCATAAAAAAGTGTCGTACAAATCCTGGTGACAGCCGTAAAAATTCATGTTAATGGCATGCTAAATATTAGTATAACTTTGTAGTCAATAATAAATTATATTTTTTTTATTGGGCCAAATTAGCAATGTTGCACGAGCGCGTCCAAATTTTGGGTTAAGTAATTAAACTAATATCATGCAAATTCTAATTTTAAATATGCAAATTTATGCTAATATCTTGATAAATATTGGTGCGAATTTTTTTCTAATATTTTGAAATGAACCCAGCTCTCGCGACAAACGTGGTTCCAAGACGGTCTCAAGAATTGACTGCGCAAGAACAAAGTACAATTACGATTGTACGCATATTACAGAGAAACGCATAATCGTCATCATCAATGGCACAATATCGGACAAAAGGGAACAAAATTAATAAACCGTTTCGGGTCGAGTCACGGAAAAATGTTTATACGTCGTATAGGCGAAAAAGGAATGTCACGGGAAAATGTAATTTCAAGGAATCCAATTACGAAGGAACAAAGCATATTGTGTGGCCGCCGTGTTTTATTATTATTAAAAAAAAAAAAAAAAAATTATTAAATAAATATAAGATAAATAATAAAAACTTAAATCTTAAGCCCAATTGACAAACTATTTACTCTTCGGAAATCCGATTATTTAGAGAAAAATAAAGTTAAGTACATTATAACAAACTAACATTATGGCGTAGTTAATTAATTTGAACGATATAAAAATAAGAAATGTTATGTTATGTTCAATAATTGAATGTAGTGCATCTAAAATGATGTTAAAATAATGAACACAATATATACCTATATATTTATAATGATATCCACTGTGATCATATAATTTATGTGTTTGCTGGTTTTGTTTTTGTGAACCCCTTCCCTTTGAACTGTTTGTGAACGTTTACGCCCCACTAAACGGTTAATGGGCATCACAGAGTCAGAAAAAAATAAAATAAATTTTCGCCCCTTATTCATTTTTGACTTCGATGACTACAAATAATATTGTATAATTACAGGCGGGGGCCGCGAGGTATAAAGGCTGTGTTGTTTGGCAACGCAACAGTATACTATTGCTCAAGTGAGTTTAGTAATAAGAGAAACTAGATGCACTCGGTTATCTCTGTTTTGGAAGGGGGAGTATCCTTTTTGGATCCCCAGTCAACGCCGTCATTACACGAGACCCTTAGTCGTCTCGGAGAAAAAATACCCCATACACACACATATATCGACGTGGCGAAGGGTTGCAACCCTCCCGGGTTATTTCATTATTTCTCGCTCGCGCCCTTTAAGAACTGCGTTGCAGCAGCACCACCACTTCCACCAACGACGCGTTTGCAGATTTTTGTGTGGAATTCTCATATACGAAACTTCATTTCAACGTCCTCCACCGATGCACTAAGATAGACTACATCGACAAATTAACAGGCCGTCGCCTGTCTCTTGAACCATTTGTTTTTCAATAATTGTGTGTAGGGCGTATTTCTTGGAAGGGTCTCAACGAAAACGATAAACGAAAGTGAAATAACTGCGGCCGGCCGTGGAATAATAACAGTCGCACTACCGTCGGTCATAAACGTCATCCTTCCAACCAGAATAATGAAAGTTAGCACTCGTGTATCTAATCAAGTGCCATCAATTTTATCAGTTTTCCTATTGCTGAGTCCAAAGAAAGTAATGACGTCGGCCTCCGAATAAACACCGATGAGGAGTAGGCACGAGCACTCAACAGCTGACTCAACGCTCAGAGTACGACGCATATTTTTTTGTAAACAAATTCAATTACAACGAGTTGTAAAATATGAACTAGACGGTATAAACGCGTATACCGTGTAATTAATATATCGAGTTGTGTCTAAATTTACTCTTGCTTTTGGAAGCCTTTGTTTTTTATTTAAATTAAAAATCTATAACAAAAATGGTTTATTTACAGGCAACTATGGTAACGACTAACGAAAGCAATCACCTGAGACAGACACAACAAAAATATATTATATTCTATAAATATTACTATAATAATACACTATTATATAGATATTTAAAATATAAAATACTTCTTATTAATATATTAAAAAATATTATTGTTATATTTTTTTCTCTTCGAGCACAGAATATTCAATTTTCGTAATGCATTTTATCAGATAACTAACAATTTATAGACCAATTCAGTATATTAATTTATTATTGTTATTCAAAACATTCCACAAATACAAATTAGGTATGATAAATTATGTAACTATCTGAAGTAAAATTAGACATCAATATCTATGAAAATTAGAATGATATTATTATCTTTAAATAATTAAGCATCGAAAAAAATGAACGTTATAATTTATAATATTATTTTGTGTAGGTAGTGAAATAATATTTTAGAATGCAATATTAGTAGTTAATAGTTATTATTAACTGTTGTCGATTCAATTTACAAGTAGAATGACACGTTTAAGTAAAATACACAATAACTACATATAGTGGTTTTGTTTTCATTAAAGGCTGAATGGTTTGACGTTCTACAAACAATAAGAAAAAAAAAAACTTATTAGTGGAAGTCGATTAAAAAACTTTTTTCATTAAACTTAAAAACAAATTAACCATACTCTGTCGTAAATTTAACTAATTTATTTTAAATTAATTTATTTTATAAGGTAGTGATACGAGTATTTTATTAGGTATTGAAAGAGTATCCACAGATACTTTATTTTTTTTTCCAATTGAGTATACAATTTTTCTCAACTTTATATCTAGTTAATGAGTAATGACTATTTATTTTTCAGAATTAGCGATTTGTATTAATTGGAAAAATACGTGTGATTTTTGAAGATGTTTTATCGAAATCATCATGCTATATAATATTATTTGCAATTTATGATACTGATGTTAAGTTAATTTTTAAATTATCATTATATTTCAATAAACATTAATAATAATGTCTATATATATATATTTTTTTTTTTATTTCAATCAAACGTTAAAAAATTTAACATACGTGCATTTTACTTCTGTGTTAAGTCAAAGGCTCTTTTCGGGGAAATCGTAGATTTTTAGAATACATTTATTAAATAATTACTAAGAGTAATGGCTTTACAATTATTATTATGTTGCATTGTAATTTTGTTGAATCTCGCAGACTATAATTTAGCAAAATTGTCTCTCGTGTATTGCAGAAGACTTTCATACAGGCCAAATACAGCGGGGTTATTCGAGCACTTAATAGCGGTTGGCCTGGAAATGTGAGTCGTCCCGAATCCCTGAATTCATGGGTATAATTTACAAACCACATTTAACGCGTTTGACAAGCGCTCACTTTTCAAAGAACCCGAGTGCAGCGCACACACACACGCCATACATACCACTGAAAATGGCCTAAGTTTAGCTAAACAATAATAACAATGATATGACGTCGATGTTTCACAGTTCATATAATATTATATAATGTCGTATAATACATCGTCTCGAGTAACTACTTCAGGATGGAGACTTAACTGCATTGGTTGTACGAATTATTATTATTCTTTCGAGTGAAAAATAATACAATTTCCATTTATTCTATGAACTATAAGCTGGCGAAATCTGTCTCCTTTCTGGATCAATGAGCAGTTGAAAAATGATCATTTTACAAACTATTTCTTAACAGAAGGTTATTACCAAAATAATCTCAACACAATAAAACGAACAATGTTGGAGCTAACGGAATTAACTCATCATTGTAAACTATCATTTATTTTAAACGTAATTTATATTATATCGTACTGATTTACGATGATATTACATAAAATTAGGTATTTAAATCTACTGCAAAGTTAATTCAATGAATGATAAAGTATATACAATAACATAATAATATTAATAAAGGTTAATATTTAAAACTTTTCAGAGGAAATCAAATATTAAAATTAAATTATATTTCAGATGTCTCTTTTTATATTGTTAGTTTTGTTTTTATAGAATTATAATTTTTCGATATAATCTAAAATATAAAACCCAAAATTCAAAACGTTTGAATATTTGAAAGCAATTCTTGTGATGGTAACTATTTATGCGTTTTTATATAACGTTGAAATTAAAAAATATGATTAAAGAACATTTTTCTACCGCGGGTAGTCCAAATATAATTATATATACAAATAAATCATTAACTAATATTGGTGTACAATTATTGAAACAGCGTATTTAGAATAAAAAATAAATTATTTTTTAATAAATCATTTTATGTGGGTTCAAGCCGTTGTAGTACCTTTTATCTTGTACGCGTTCATTGTTTGAAAATGAATACCTACACATAATATAATACTATACAATTCGAATTAATCATTTCATTGTTTGTTAATAATTATTATTAATATTATTATCATCAACAACTCGATACTAAATACCTAATGTTACATCGAATTATCAACTATAACAATGCTCCGTGATATAATATCAGAATAACCTGGTAAGACTATCAAGAGACAGGAACCACATATTACCATAACTCGTATTATGCATACATCATATTTCTTTTTCAAAATATTATGTGGTTGCATCATTTTTTTTTTTTTTTTTGGCAAATAATCGCATTACGTTTTATTACTGTTGTATTATATTGTAAACAATTTAATTAAAACGTATTTGTTTTATTTGAATATTACGTAGTAATAATTCATGTTTGAAGTCGTTTGACCATTGAAGTTAAATTTTTTCTATTACGTATGAATAAAACGCTGTTTCATTATTTTAATTATATACATATTTTTTACGTCATATATGCGCTGAGTTTCTGCGTAGTACAACAATATAACTATTGTTTCCGGTAATAAATGCACTCAATGAATATCGAGTGCAATCGACCGTATTAAAACATTTTACGCGTTTCCCGACGTACAAATAAGGGTGAGGCCTATCCGAGAATCATTTTTTAATGGCTTAAACTTTAAACGTATATGGTATTCCAAAAACTTGATCGAACTTCTGGGTAATATTTAGAAAGGGGAGAAAGGATTTTGGGGTCAAAAACCTCCCCAATGTCTTCTCTAATTCCCATAATTAAGTGTACTTGCGGCTGCCATACCCATCTGTATATGAGTAAACATATGCGGAAGGTATTTGTTAACGGGATTTTCCTCCCAATTTCGTTGAAAAAAAAAATGCACTTTAATAGTTTAATGGATATTTGGTCTTATCATGTCACGATTTTAGACCCTAATTTATACCATTAACGACCGTTAAATTGACTGCCACTTGGTTCATTTAAATCGGAATTTTAACCATTTTAATAAAATATATTCTAATATTTTGATCAATATAAATCATTCTATTATATACTAATGCATATATTAAATTTATATAAATAATAACAATACCGCAGAAACCAAAGTTGATATATTTCGTCGTCTTAAAAAGTCCAAATGTACGAAATGACTGTTATTATACGGGCGAGTAGTTTGCTTTAAGTGGAAATGATTAGAAACAAAAAAAGAAATATTTCATAATTTGTTTTTCAATTGAGTTTAAACTAATAATAGACTAACTTGAACATACTTCAAGCCCACATAATATGGTGGGCGGCCGTTTCTCGTAAACTACTGTTGGTAAGTGTATTTGCTTTCGTTTTGAATATTATTAAACGACGAATCATCGTATTCAAAAATCGATTTACATCACCTTATATTTAAAGAATACGTTGGGACATTAAAACTTGATGGAATATAACACAAAAATTATCAATAACTTGTGATGTTTTTTGCAATAGCCTAATACTGAATAATACATGAGCGGTGTTTAAATTTAAATCAAAATTATAAATTACACTGTAAAAAAAACCTTAAAAAAGTAATGAATATAGTTAATTAAAAATAAATTATTGATAAATCATAGATATTGATATAGTTATTTTCTAAACCAGAAATCAGAATGTATTTTTTATTAAGTATATTTACTTACTAATAGGTAATTCATATGTAATAATTATTTCTATTTATTATTCATTCATCTATTTTATATTTATATAATTTGTTATTATTTGTAAAGATTAAAATATTCTTTTAAATAAAAAAAAAAAAAAAAAATAATAATAAAAATATTTGAATAATCTTGATAATTAAATAAATCTCTAGTTGTATCGAATGAAATGTACCAATTTTTATTTGTTGTTTTAATTTGGTTTAAACTTTTATTGTTACTTAAATCTTAAAAAAATTTCTCAGTAACCTAATGTATGAGTATTATAATATATGAACGTTCTTAAATGCATTTACACTTTATTACAGTGAATGCTTGTAAAAATAAAAAAATTAATATATTTTGTCATAAAATCTTTAATGTTCTTACCCTGTTCATAAACTAAAATTTCGTTTTAAATACGAATGGCCAAACACATTCTTGAATAAAATATATGCTTATACATTATTTTTTTTTTTTTATCACAAATTGTATATAAATTCTTTATTTTACTATTGTTATTTTACAAAAGCTTATTGTTTTAAAAATATTTTTCAAACAAAATTGCACTATTCATATCGTTTTGTATAAACTGTAAAAGAGATTATTAAGTGTTTTTTTTTTTTTTATGGTCTAGTAAATATGCATTTGAATTTTTATTGAAATTATTGTGATATAGACTGGTTTAATTTATTTTCTATGAAAATTCATTTTAATAATAATATTATATTTATGCATTTTTTTCGCAGCACATAATCCGTAATGATTATAATAATATAATATACTCAAAGTTGAGTATTTTAATATGCACCACAGTGAAATGCTCAACTCAGCGACCAGTTTTCTATACCAGCAGGTTATTTAATTTTCTGAAAACTAACAAACTCTATGATAAAATAATGTTATATATATATAACCTAATGTAATTATAATACATTATGCAAATCCACTATAAAATCCAATGCTCATAAAGACCAAGGATCGTTCTTTCATAAGAAAAAAGAACTAATATACTATTATTATAAGTATCTACTACTTTGTTCGTGAGGGTAGTTTTACATTATCTGATCTGACCCAGTAAATTAGGTGCGTTCTTTTATACGTTATACTGCAGGGGAACGAAAACAACAGTTTACCCAAATTATATACGATACACGTGACCCGGTCCCCGCGACTCCTTCAGTTTGGCAGTGAAAACCTCTATTTTCTCCAAAAACACCGAACGAATAAATTTGGCTGCGCGTACGTGCCCGTATTAATGTGATCACGTGAGCAATATCTAATACAAAATCGTCATACGGTTGTAACACAGTACATTTAATCAAAGATGATAATCAGAAGCCACGTGTTGGCCGTATATATATATATATATAAGATATATCATATATGTATATTTATGTTTTATAAACAGACTCCATTTCTAATACATCCAATTTACCCGTACAATATTGGATACGCATAACAATAATATATTATTTTATATCGTGTGTAGGTTCGTTTATCGATCGAAAAAAATATAGTATTGTACTTACTCCTGTGTTTTGAGTTTTCGTTTGTATAATAGAGTAATAGATAAATTAATATATTTTTGCATATGGCCATTAAAAAAAAAAAAAATACTTAACAAAATAACAAAAAGATAAATATATTTCTCAAGTAATTATGTCGACTCCGACTGTAATTTATTACAACCTTGTCGTGGTCAAAACAATAACAGTAGTTAACGGTCTATAATATTGATTAAAGTGCCCAGTACATGGTTAACGAAATATTTATTTACCGTTAAACAATTAATTCGGATGGTAGGGGAGCAGTAGTAAATGATTATTATAGGCTACGGAAATATTTAAACGGGCGGAGATATAATCATTGGGACAATTATATTGATGAATTGTCAGACAATGGATTTAAATGAAATTCCATTTCACCCTTTGATTAAAAAATATGAGACAGACGAATTTCGTTTGTTTATAAATCGTTCATATAACACAATTGTGTGTTTAGACCAGGATTTTACTTATTAAGTAGGGACAAAATAGGAGTGGAGTGTGCATATATCTATACTATATACTTTCACACATATTACTATTTACACGATTGAATTTCGTTTGATTCAAACAAGACAAGATATTAAGGTAACACGAAGTATTGACTTAAACTGGTTGAAATTCTACAGTCGTATTATTTGTCTACATCCTTTTTACAAGACTTATCATATGACTATGCAGTTAGTAGCTACCACTTTTCGGAATAATCATATTATTCAAATTATCTCTGTAGAAAAGTTGTATTTAACATTAAATAAATTTACATAGGTTATACTATTATTACACTTAACTTTTTTTTATTTTCATAGTTAAAATAAAATAAATTATATAATATTATAATACACTATACAAGGCAGATTCAAATTTATTTACTTTATTAAAAAAGTCTTAATTTTTTTTTTTTTTTTTTTTGTTATAATCATAACATAATTATGCACATACAAAAATAATATTAATGTTTGATAATTAATTGAGCAATTTTAACTGAGCGTATTAGCCTAATAACCAGAATGACATTTGACTGTATTATTATTACCTATCTGACTATACTTTATTCTTTATTACGAATCCCGTTCATTCATTGTTAATTTCCTTTTAGCCATTACGTATTTTCCGGTAACGTTTTATAATCTTTTCCACCGGTGTAATATTTCGCCTAAGGATTTTTTTTGCCTTGTTCCAATTAACGATCTTTACCCCCTTCGTTGCCTGCACTACAGCATTTCGTCTATGGAATTTCACAAAAGTTTCACGCCAAATCACACCCCAAAAGCTTTTGTCCGGGCAATTTATTATTCTCCGTCTGTTAAATGACCCTTTGCGAAATGCCGTCTGGACACCGTAACATTTCAAACAAACCCTCATACATTTTCATTTTTTTTTTATTTTTATTTCGTTCATTTCAAGTAGAATACCGACATTTAACGGCCGTCACATTTATTATTGTATATTAAATTAAAAAAAAAAAAAATAAATACTTATACATTTGTTTGTGAAGAAGTGAAAATAAAAATACAATATGTAATCATTTATCACTTTTTAACTCCTTGGTAACAGAATATAAAAACTTTGTAAATAATAAACGCAGAGCATTCAAATAACTTAAAAATATAATAAATAAAAACAATTGAAATATACTTTAATGTATATATCTTGAATTAAATATTTAAATTATAACCTAACTTAGAATTTTTTATAAAAATCATACTAATAAAATAACTAAGTTTTTTTTATATACAATATTTTTTATATATAATATACCTTTTTAATACTTATATTAATTAGAACATTTTAATAATCTGGCTTTGAATTCAATTCCTATTTAATGATTTAAAATTTGTTCCCAGTTGAGTTTATTTCTTATAAGTACCTTTGCATAATAATACACGTTATTAAATATAAATTTGCAATTTTATGTAGTCATTTATTATGTTAAAATATTGTTGTTACTTCAATTTAATATGTATTCATATTGTTGCCGTCCTACAATTGAATCACGTACTTGTAATAAAATATTCGCATTGCATGATATTAAACTAAATGATTTTATGTCATAGTTGTTGTATGCACATTGTCACAATGTCACGTTAATGTAGCATAATGTATACCGTTAGTCCGACACATAATGAAAACTTCATACGTTTTTCAAACAATATCGTTATTGTAATCGAGTACCACTGAATGTATAGTGTATCATTAATTAATTTAAAAAAATTAATAATATTTTTATTTTAAGTATGGATATACTAAGTAATAAATAAGTAATTGATATGGATGTGCTAATTGATTTTCTAGTTAATTATTTAAATAATCATTATTTTAAAATTAATTTTGCATTAAAATAATTTTATAATTTAGTGATTATTTGTCAAGCACCCCTCATTAATAATAATTATTATCGTTTATTAAACATTATTGATTTTATAAAAAAAAAAAAACATATACATCACACACAACATTAATGTAATCTAAAAATTTTAAACATAATATTTAAATTATTTGAAAAAGTATTTATTTTTTATTTATTTTTATCTCCCATACAGAAAAGGTTCTAACATTAAGATATCGGTATATCAATTTAAAAATATTTCAATCTTTCCAGTTGATCTGCTTAAGATTAGTAACTAATTTCTCTAGTATCACTCTGTATAACGATTTAAATATCTACATACCAACAACCCTTGCTCGTTACTACTTTCTAACTTCCCTACACACATACACACACACACAGTAACTCTAATTTGGTTATCTCTAATCTTTCCTCTGCTACCATTACTTTTAACTCAATTCGTCATCTTAAACGTAAATTAAAAAAAAACTTATTACAAATAAAAACTTATTTATTTATAAGTCAATTAAAAAAAAAAACAAACAAAACATTCTGAAGTAATATTAATGGATGCCACCTTCTTGCTAACATTCCTATTGCATATTATTTATAAATTTGCTTATTATATTACGCATTATGCATACATAATGTAATTTTCTATATTTTTTAAATATAAAACAAGATAAATCTTGCTTTTAAATGATTTGTTTTTCATACTTTTAGCGTGTTGGACTTATTTAAAATGAAAAATAAGTAAAATTTATTATTGAACTTGAATAATAAGTAAATCACTAATAAGTTTAATTTAATTGTTATAAAGACGATTATATTACTTCAATACACAATATAATTAATATTTCCTATATTTAATTAATAATTATGTACAATGACATTTCAAATATAACTAATGTAATTTTATGTAGGTACCTACTTTTTTTATATTTTAACTATTCAGATTTCATTATGCGTTTAATTTTTATTCACTTTATCTTAAAGTGATCGTTTTATTTTTAAAGCTAATGATTATTAATATTTATAAATTGCATTGCCTTTGGTCGTTTCGGATTAAGTACATATCATTGCAATTGTCTGTGCCTGTCGAGTTACTATATATATTATTGTGAGTAATAATACTAGAAATGTGTTTACTAAACACGCTAATCTAGTGTTTGCTTTTAATACACTCAATTATTTTTATTTTAAACTTACAATTTTGAAATTCAGAAATTGAATTGAGACCACCCAGTGAAAAACTAACGACGCATATAGATTTGATAGTGTGTGACGACTATGATGTGTTCACGCTATCATTATTTTTCAAATTTATTAAAAACATTTTTAATTTTAAATTCAAAAGTAAACGTGGCATAAACATACTTGTCATCGCAGAATCAAAAGCACGCGATCATTGCAATAGTCTATTTTATAATATTATAATATTATGTTATAGTAAGATAAAATATAAAACGACACAAGATCAGTGCGTGATTTTAGCTTACCGTAAATCTTGATAGATGGCGCAGTAGTTTACGTATTCTATTGTATATTTTACATGCGATATTAGTGCGTCATAATAATTTTATTGTACGAATACTATCTTAATTAATTACAAACACTTTACAACGATATACTTTGAGTTGTAAGCTGCTAACGACGCTCACCGGTTGCTAAAACAATAATAATATTATGTTGCTGTCGTCAATAATATGGTACATACGTAGGTACGTCATGTATTGTATTATATTATGATACGACGACGCCGTCGCCTCCATCAATGCCGTGCTGTTTTCGTGAATCTCTGTATTATTATACGAAATCTCGGTGAAAAACAAAACTTTTGCGAAACGCCCGGGACTTCAACACGAGCGTTATATATCTCTATTATATATGATAGGTACGACGATGGTATATATATATATATATGTATAACCACCGGGTACATTTATTATAAATACGTGCCAGAGAGCAATATATATTACTATAGCAAGCTCGTCGACGTCAGACGAGTGGTGCACAGTTATGTTATATACGTATATATGATATTTACGTCTACACCGTCTGAATATTGTATTGGCCGTTAATTCGTTGTACGGAGCAGCGTATAAGTTTGCTTTTAGTGGGAAAACGACGCACATTGGCCGGTTCGAACCATAAAATATATCTATAGAACACGCCATGTGTCTTATGTATATATATATATAAATACATACCTATACAAATAAATATATATATATAACGAAAAGGAAAAGAGAACTTTTAACCGAGTCTCTATAACGTTAAGGTATGAAATAGAAGTAGCGGAAGACTCCCGAAACGACGAAATAAAAGGTGTATACCTACGCCATCCGAGGAAATCCATTATTTTATTATTAACAGGGGCCGCCGACGACGATGCGATGATTGTCGTGAGAAAGCTGCCATTTGGACCGCGTTTCGAATCGGCATCGACGCACCACGGTCCATTAAAAGTTTAATACGCACTCATTGCACTCTCTTACGAAATGTACGGTGGAAAAAAAATGAAAATAAAAACGAAAACGAAAACGAAAATACCAATCACATTTTTGAGATGAAAAAAAAAATGTTTACTCGAACGCGTCACACTTGTACCTTTTTGAATTAACTTTAGTACAGAGTTAGTGTACGCATATATGTATGATAATACAATCAATGAGAGATGATGATAATAATACACTGTCAATACACAGTATTTCCAGTCTGACGCATTTTTTTTTTTGCTTGAAAATTCGTTCGTGAAATATCACGCCGATACTTCGACACTGACTGATTACAAACTTTTTTTTTTTCGAGAATATTTAATTAAGTTTCTGTTGCAAAAAAGTTGTGATTACTATACAATATCGTGTGTACCTACCTACTAACACGTTGTAACATAATACACTAGATTCTATTGTTTACGGTTTAAAATTGGAACATTGTATAGTTAGGCTTTTAATAATTACAAACACAGGTGATCAATTTTGTTAATAATAATATATAAAAAAAAAAGAAAACAGTTTACGACAGTTAATAAAAATGATAAAACAAACAGTTTGATATTTCATGGTCGGAGAATGTATAATAATAATTATACATAATAAATTATAAGTCATGACATATTATAAATACCTATAGTATAGCCAACAAACAAACAAAATAACGATTCGATAAAAAAAAAAAATTATCAAAAATATATTTTTTTTTAAGAATAAAAAACACGTTATCAAATAAACTTGTTGTATGGTTTTCTTTTATTGGCAATAAAATAAATAAAATATTATAAAATTTAACGGTTTTTCATAATACGATTCACTGCATACAAGATTTCTATATGTATAATTAGATGTAAACGATGTATTTTATTTCTTGATAGACCCTTGTTATATATACTTATAGAAACAATAAAATTGTGTTATTTTTCGTTTGAAAAGCAATCTCGATTTGTGCACTTGATTGTTGATTTTAAAATGACTTTTTTCATGTCGTAAAATTCTTGAACAAATTTCCATTACGCAAAGGTTTTGTTACGTTGAGTGTATCTGTGTAGTTGGCTAAGATAAAGTCATGGGTGATCGTTATGAATTTTATTACTGATACTAAAATATAATACAATATAGTATAATAAATATATATGTATAATGCATAATATACCTATATACATACACATTGTTGAAGGCGTTTGTCTTCGATTATCTGACCTACATACACCGAAAGAAGTCGCAATGAATGGTCATTATGGTATATCGGATTGGAATGATAAATTAATAATATATCAATTGTCAATATTGGTGAACAAGCCATACTTTATTTTTATGATTATACATGGTACACGAACCAACGTAATTGAAAACTTAACAATCAATATATAACTACTGCGCAACAATATACAATGATTTAAGTTGTATTATATCATAATACGCATAATATCGTAATAGATTTCAACTCGAGGAATCAGACAAATTCTCTGATTGAAAGTTCATCACGCAGCTGTTATCTTTACAACAGCATTGCATTGTATTACATATACACGAAAAATGAAATAATCGAATACATATAATTAAATAGAAATGCGTAATTCAGTTACTGCCGCCGATGTACGGTGCGAATGTGTGACGATGTAAAAGGAAAAGTAACTACAATATTTGCGCAATAGAAAAGGAAAAAAAATAAGAAATTAACAGACGAATAAAACTTCGTATTTGGTCACGAATGCAAAATGCAAACAAGCACAGTACCGCAAACAGAGTGTAACACTATCTAGTCGATAGCGATCTCTGATTAACTAATAAGGCCAGCCATAAAACCTAATATATTATTGCTATACACTCATTTGAGTTATTTGATTTCAAAATAGCGAAATAAACTCCATTAAGTTTAAAATAATAAATAAAGAATAAAACCAATATTCAAACGAACATTAAAAAACATCTGAGTATAATCATATTGATTGTAGTATTATAATCTTCTTTCAGAGATTAGAAATCGCATCACATCAAATTTGCTTCTTTTTCTAGACGTGTAGTTATTTCTACTGTGCCAATCATAAACAATTAGACAACAGCTACAGCTTTTTAAAAGCATTGTCAATGCGATAATACCACGATAAACAGTAAACAAAAATATTAAGATGAGGGTGACACCGTAACACATTACAATGAAAATTAGAAGATAACGAACAAATAATATTACTTTCGCTTTAAGTTTTAAAATACCTAACGACATGAGCATTGTGATGTGTACAAGGCGACAAAAAAAAAAAAAAAAATGCGGTAGTGCAGGTCAGCACCAGTCAGTGCTATAGTTCTCATAAATACAACAATTCAGTATCTATTCGAACAATATAAGTAATAAATCAAAACTGTTATATATTTCAAGAAACAAAAAAACTTCTTATTTCTGTATTTTAATAATAAAAACTACGTTAGAACATTTTTTCGTGCTATATAAATAATATATAATAATTGAAAAATGACCAAATGCAATGACTCGTATACCGTTTTACCCATCACGCTTCGTTCATATAATAATTATATAATATATGTGTTGTTTGGTATGGTGTGCGAAAATCAACGACGGATAAGAACTCGCAGGTCTTACGAGTGGCGCGGCGTTTGGATTTCCGTGATGTCGAGCAATTAACACACGGTCTAGGTGGGTCGTGCGTGATTTCCATCGCCTGCTATCGTTCATTCCTATCGCCCGGCATCTCTTCTAGTGCCAAGTTTTCCGCACACACCGAAAACTCGGTATCAATTAAATAATAATAATACTACTGATACTATATATACATATATATATATATTAATAATATTATGTAGGTACTATGCATTAATATAAATAGTATATGCGCCCACGATAAAACATCGTCTGGGTCCCGTTTATAAGCTAATGAGGTGCAAACGGGTGATTAATGGTTGGATGTGTGTATACGTTTGTGTGTCCGGGAAAATCGTGTGACGGTATTTCGGTTGTAACGACAGTGCGGTAATAGAGAAAACGTAAATGGGTCGCGGTGACTTGCCCCGAAAACTTTAATGAATAAAATATATTATATTCCGAAAACAACGATACATTAATCGTTTTTCGATAAAATATTATTGTGTAACTCCAAAAAACATTATAACATGATTAAGACCATCTTATATTTTTGTGAGTAACATAACTCCACACTAAGCTATAGATATAAGAAACTTGTGTCACTAAAATAATAAACTAATCTGCTTTGACATTTTTAAGCACGAAATTTGACACAGATGTGACTTGTAAATATTATAAATACTATTTTTTTTTGGTATGCACATATTATTAACTAGAATAATTAATAATTTTTAAATTTCAACGTCTATGGACATAGGCACATAGCTTATCCAATTAAAAACAGGGCGGACGACTGTGTATAATGTGTATGAAAGACGAGCTCAATTATCTTGTGATAATTTATTTCACCCCGAGTTCTTAATTTTGTTTAATATTGAAATATGTGTTGCAAGCATTTGAGATTTATTCAATTTTTGCAGATTCACAATGAGATATACACTTATAACTAAGATTAGGTCATTAAAGATGTTATTATGTATACATATCATTAGTACAATACCGCGGCTGTGCATTATTTTACGTATCATTTTTGTACTCTCATCAAAACTTGCAATATATCATTATAACTTATAATAAATACGCAACATACGTATTGGAGGAATCTGAGCAAAATAAATAACATTTTAAATAAAAATGATGGAAAATCATTGTGCATCAGGGGTACAGTAATACATACATATCAACATGAAGTTGACAGTTTATTACACAACTAATATCATAATGCTATATCTAAAAAGTTATTCAACTCAAATTAACCAATTCGCATTGTCCTATAAGTCTCATAAGCGTTTAAGTAATTCGCGGTTTCGTCTTTGCGTGGTATACCATACACACATACTACTAGTATGTAAATAAATAAGAATCATCATTAATATCTTGAATATTTTAACGTGTTTTTTTTTTTTTTTAAATATACGATAACTAGTAAAAATATATTCCTAAATATGCAAATTCCAAATAGTATATTTAATTCTAAAGATACAAATTTAAAATAATTCCAATCAAACCCATCATCTCTTCCTATAACTGTATTAATAATATACATTTACGTATTATATATTATTATTAAGCAGTCGTTTGGCAATCATTATTGTTACATAATTAAATAACAGTTCGATTTGATGACATTGCAATTTGCATATTTTAGTCATACATATATTATTTTAATACGATTAGTTTTAAATATTATTATTAGTGTCTATTTATAACTAACTAGCTATATAACCTATCTTTACTGGGGTAAAAAAATGAAAACATTGAACCACGGAGCTATCAAATATATCGTATATCTCATTTCACCTTAGTACACTAAGAAACAATAAATTAAATATTTTTTTCTTTTAATTTAAAAACAAAATATTATTGCAACGTATAGTGGATCGTCGGTTTGTATATTTAAATTTTTACTTTTTTAAGAAAAACGAAATTCATATATGAAAATATGAAGCAACTAGCATTTCAAAATGTCATAAGCAATCTTGACAATATTTGTTGTAAAAAAATAAATAGCTACATGATAAAAATAATCACCTATAAATCGAGTTAGAAGTTTCCGAAATCATACTGAACTTAAAAAGTGCACTTTAATTTTTATAGATAGAAAAGATAAATGTATGCATTATGTATATAACTATGTATTTATTATCATAAACGTACGTATATAAAACTGACGAATGCGTATATATGTAGATCCAAAATACTTGTAAATTCCAAAAATTACTATTGATATATAGTCTATGATAAATGATAATAATATAATACAATGTATTGTAGAAACTATAACAAATTAAATAGAATGTTCATCATGCGTTTCAGTAATTAATATTTTATAATGCCCACTATTAATGTAGCATTACACATAGCAAGTTACGTCAATCTAACTCACCGATGCGACATTTTCTGTTGTACTGTACTATTTATCCAAAATTAATAGATAGCTAAAACAAGAGAAAATACGGTAATGTCAATCATCGTCGCCATAGATTATATACATTATCCTACTCTGTTAATACCTCGTGTTCTTGTCGATAAATTGCACTACGAGTGACAGGTAAAATATTATGTAGAGCAGTAATCGTCTGCTTATTTAGTGAATATCATTAAAGTCTAATAATAAATCAATCGATAAGTACCAAGGTTTAGATAAAAAAAAAATAAATAATAATAAATCTGTGTGTTTATTTAAGCGTTATGTACGTTTTCTTGCAGTGTCCGAAACCGCGGCAGGTTGCCACGTCAAGACGTGTATATGAAGTGCAGTGTATAATCTAAAAAAATAAAAATGTACAATGAAATAATAATTAATAAGTCAGTATCTAGGTATTTACGTCGAAAAAAATATTTCAAATAATATATACTTAATTTGTGCGAATTGATACGATTACAAAACACATTACTGTAATAAGTACTAATTAATTGTAAAATAAAATAAAAATGGTATACCAGATACCTATTATTGATGTGTTTACGTGGTCAGCGTAAATATTATAATCATAAGCGGTAATAATACCGCTCATTCCCATCTCCTCTAGAAAGGACATAAACTCCAATGCATTTTATGGGTGTTTGATAATAGTTACGAATATTTTGATTAATTGAAGTTTGAACTCATACTTATAAACTATATTATGGAGGAAAAAAATTGTCAGAATTTTCACGTCACTGTAACAACGTTCTATGTTACCCAAAAAACTTTTTTTTTCATAACAACTTCTTCTAACAAATTATGGTTTAGAGATTAAATACTTCTTATTATCATGTTTTGTTATTTTTTTAGTCATTCACACATTTATATTATTATATAAAAATTACAAATGATACAAATTAACGTACATTTAATTATCTACATCATTTAAAATTAAGTATATGTCCTTTTACTAATATACTAGGATAATGGGAGCAAAAGGGTTAAACCCTAGGCTATTCCTATTCTTACACAAGGAAATATCAAGGAATCATTCAATCATAATATTATAAATTATATACCTAAAAATAAACATCATATCTTAAAACCATTCATGTACTCGTATTATTTTGTACTTTTGTATTTGATATTTATTTTTATTATGGATCACAAAATATTTTTAAATCAAATTTTAAACAACCAGATACATTAAAGTGAGTTTTTAAAAGAAGAAACTGAAGATAAAAAATTACTTATTTCTTTAGAAAATCTAAAAATAAAACTAATTGGTTCATTATATTCAAGGAGGAAATAGAATTCTGAAAGAGATTGTTTTTAATCTTATTAATAAGGGCTGGTAAAACATTGGCAATAAATTATTGTGAGATAATAATTTGTATTTTCATCACATAATTGGTATATGGATTTTTATGTATACATTGGTGTTTATTAAAAAAATGTAATTAATGTAATAACTCTGGTTTTCATCAAAAAAATTAACATATATAAATTACGGCACTATACAAGTGTATCTCAGTTTACGGGAAAATTGGCGTGGCCAGTGTATACCGCTTTTAAACGAATTAGAACAAAATCGGTCTATCTATCTAAATGAATAAAAAGCAATGTGTATGTGTGTGCACCAAGTCTTACATTTGAAGAAAAAATTGTTAAACGTTATTAACAATCAAAACGATATAAAAATATTGAGTTTGTCGTTATTCAGAATTAAAATTTTTAATATATTTTATAATTTATATCTATTAAATAATTGAAAATTAAATATTTCTTTTAATGATATACCTACTATGTATAAAGTTGTTCGTTATTTTTTGTTTGATGATATATCATATATTTTGTTAATCGTTATGTTTTGTTTTTGTATTATTTAATTATTTATGTTTATCGTTTTCCGTTATTATTACTTTTATAAATTTCAACCGTTTTTTGTCAAACATAACGTTATTAAATACCTAACGTTTACAATTCTTGGTATGCACACATATTCACCCAAGTCTATATAATGCATTTGTTGTTCTAAATTTCGGTACATATAATCATACGATAGTTGTATATTTTCAAAGTCCAAAGAATATATGTGTCTCAAAAATTTTTATATTCTAACGAACAAACGCACAATAATTTTTATATAATATTAAAAGAAAAATGAGAAGAAGAATATCAAAATTATAGTATACTTATGCGGTGTTTAGTGCATTGATACTTAGCTGCAACCAACTATGCAACACAAAACGCATCAGAAAAATTTCTGCGTGCATAGGACAGACGTGTATTATATTATTATTACTACGATAATATGAAGTCTTCGAATACCTGCCAGTCAGTTCGGATATAAACATTGAATAATTAATTCTCGGATTATACGACGTTCGATTGTATTTGTATATTATGTTATGATTAAATATCATCGAGCTGCCGATGCTATCAGATATACGTACATACACTTACACATATACATAATATATATAATGTGAGTACTATAATAAGCCTACAGCCATTCGCCGTCGGGTCGGACTGTTTAAAACAAACATTTGGTCATTAATCTTTCAGCGTTACGTGTCAGGTTTATAATTACACAAAGTCGTTTCGTTTTTAATTTTACCTTGCCCAATTGACGGTTTACTCTCTGTCCGCGCTTTTTGATGTATTAATTATTCTGCGGCTTAATAAAAATATATTATTATTATATATTTTATTATTACATCACGGACGCGGTCGGGCCGAGAAGAGACTACAGCTGCGGCTACTCTTCGTCGGAATTTTCGATCTGACACGTGTGTTGCGATCCAAACATTTTAGAGTTTCGCCCGAAACACATATTATTATTATATTGTTGTGTAAAAAAATAAAGCGTGCTTAAAAATAAATTTAAATAAACTATCGTCGTTATATTAATAAGCCGACTAAAAACATGCGGCAAAAAGACGAACTGTGTAGTACGTTTATATATATATATATATATATATATATTATATAATTTATATAGTATACGTGATGAGATGATACAACGATACTATTCTATATATATATATAAACACTATGACCTCTTTGTATTGACCCGGTGTCATTGATTTATACCACGCGACTGCGTTCGATTCTTATCGATATCGCTTAGGTAATTTTCCAATTCTGGCTCGAAGACCCGTTGAATAATAAAAAATAAAACTCCACACACCATTAATACGCGTTTAACTATAGTTGTAATATAAACAGCCGTACATTTTAAATATTGTTACGAAATCCTGCAAATTCTTAATCCCTCCCACCGCAAACGCCACTGCAGACACTTCAATTGCCGTATAGATGTTAACATAGATACTGAATATTATTACGCATAGATGTATTATAGTTACAGGAATATAAGTAGCCAGATAGGTACTCGTATATAGTGATTTACGCAGCGTGATTATGCAGCGTGCTACTAGTTTTTCGACGATGGTCGCCGATTGCTATTTATCGATATATTATATTATAGGTGATTAAAAAAGTGGGAAAAAAATAAACGTATACATTATTAATACTATTATTATTACGCTCTGCGCAATTCTTGGACCTGTACCTATATGTATATATATATAGTTGGTGGAAGGAAGTAGGGGACTTGGCGCTTATAGAAAAACATATTATACGTACCTATTGCCATCGCAAACGAGTATAGTTATTTCGTTTTGAAAATAATTATTTTCCATGTCTAACTAGTCAAACGAATGCATATTATTATAACATTCGACGTATTGCACGTTTAATATGTACGCTTAAATCAATATCCTAAATTAGTGTGACATCCCAGAACAAGAATGATCACCAACATCGCCAAACGCAGGCATATAGTATCAATACAGTTGTCTCATCCCTACACGCAGTTTAATTGGCAAATATACATAAATTGTTTGCATTCAAAACAAATAGCGTAGAGCGTAGATAAATAACGATAATAATTGAATGATATATTATGATAATGATACAGAAATATTATATAAAGTGTATGCTGTAAACGTGCGAGAATAACGATACGTATCGTAATAAATTATAATACAAAGTATAAGATATACGCACTTTATACAGTGAACTGATAATATTTTATTTATTGGTTGAAAAATTCGGTATATTTTTTAAATAATTTATGCTAATAAGTAGGCTGAGTCTAGCGAATTACAAGTTATTATGTTAGTGAAATGTGCGACTGCCCGGAGCATTCGGGGAAAAAAGGTACTATATTATATTTTAATAATATTATACATACGATATTCCAAAAATTCAAAAGAACAAAAATTAATATCTCAATATAATAGTGTACAAAAATGTAATGTTTTCTAAAGTGTATGCAAACATTAAAAAAATATGAATATTATGCCGGAATGGACCACTCTAGTACACATTGTTCAGCGATCGATTATTGCACGATGCTCAGATTTCGTATATAACTAACACATATTATATAGTGTGGTAGTATAATATAATTTAATTCCTCACGATACGTAGAGTTTCCCAATATATCAGAAAACGCCCCGAGAACTTATGTATACATTGTACTTGTAACACGAATTTATGAGGAAATAAAAAGGCTCAATTTGAGTCTATGAAACTTTTCTTTCTCTCTCTTTTTCTTTTCGGATTTAGGACAATTGATGGACTAACGAGGGATAACAAGGACTACTGGATAGAAAATGAGCCAAACATTACGGACTCCTTTATTAGCAACGCTTCTAATATGAAAGTTCATAAAATAGGTGTCCGAGGATTTTCCGTTAAATCCTAAACGTTTCTTTCCGGTTTTAACCGTTAAATATAATATATAATACTATTATAGAGGTTTCTCGTTAGTCTTCAAACATCGTATCCTATACATCACACATCACGTATAAATCTAATGATGTTTATTTGACATACAATTTAATCAATGATATTTGATAAAATATAATATAGGAAATTAATTTAGGTACCAGCTATAGCATGAAAGAAATTACCAAGGTCGTATAACTATTATATTATTTGGAAGGATTTTTTTTTTTATCATATACGTTTCTAACAAATATTTAATTTAAAAACAATATAACATAAAAACTTATAAAGTTTTAAGTTTATCCGTTAACAATAATTGGTAAATAACGCAATATAGTGTTATTTTAAAATGACGTTACTGTAAATTGTATATATAAATTTTTAAAATAATACAAATTGTATAGTAATGTTGTTGACATAACATCTTTTTATTTTTTTGACAAAGTCATAAATTTTGTTTTTACCATAGAATATAGTTCTTAAAAATAAAAACTGAAAATTGTTTACTTAAATGCATCGAGTGGTCGTTTACGAGACGTTTACATGCAAACTTTGTTTTTATAACCAACTTTTTAAATTTTGTTTGAATATGCAAACATGAGGTGTTTATAATAATATTCATAAATGACCTTACCATAAATGTAGATTTTACCATTCACGATGTATATCACATATATATATTTCATGTTATTTAATTTTAGCGCATAGGAAGGTATTTATATGGACATATTTATTAGAGTACATAATACTGTTTATTGTGTTTTTTGTCTAAAAACTTATTGTAAGGTCCGACGTTATTTATTATATGTCCATCATACGAGTGCGATGAATTCTGTCCAAAGTAATGTTATGTCATAAAATATTTCCTTGAAATAGGTGCATATAATATGTAAAAGAATTTTGGAGAAAAAAAAAAGTGTGGGATAAAAGGAAATGAAAGTTTTTTGCAACCGTAAATCATATGTAAAAATGCATGGAAAGAAAAATATTTTCCTAGTCGACTAAAACGTCGGCATCAACAATTGTTGTGTATAAAAATCGTTTCCTGTCGGAGGTTTATGAAAACTTTCATTTTCCCTGTGTTTTTGGATCGAATCAAAAAAAATAAATTACTTATATGGACAAAATATGGTATTAAAATATAAATGTACAAAAAAAAAACTAACATGAAATAAAATAATAAAAGTTACTTGACACGTTAGTTATTTAAAATTAAACAAATCAAAGTATTTAAAATTCAATAAATTAAATTTGACAATTGTTTATATTATAATTTGACAATATTTTATACATATAAATAATATCAAATTTATAATCGTTCTGCCACAAATCAATTCTATCATAATTTTTGTTGAAAAATATTTTATAATATTCACTTTGTCGATAAATCGTCTACTAATGTCAAGTGTTAATAATATATTTATTTTTTTACTTGATCTTATAAGTAGCGTTGCATTATATCTGTCAAGTCTTTGTACTAAGTTTGATATAATATTTAAAAGGTTATTCCGCACAGTGTGACCCGACTTATTTTAGAATTTAAACACACTCAAATCGTAAAATATTTATAATATTTGAAAAAGGAAAAAAACGGACGACAGTATTTTTGGTTTTGGTTCAGTGTACCTACGTATACTAACTCATTATCAATATAATTTATTATACTATACTCGTATCCGGTTTGCCGGGGCCACAGGGCTAATCGAAACGTGGAACAATGGACCTTTGGCTTTGGCGCGCTGTATATACGACATTATTCAGTTGTCGTCGCGGCGTGTAATTTCCTCAAAAGGCGCAATATAATAATAATATGCTATAACATTATAATATAATGGGCCTTTACGCATGCTGTCATTCGTCGTCGCGGCGTAAATCACGAAACGACGAGGACGACGCCGATGACACAAAATATTGTGCTTTTCGTATAAGTGCTCATACACACCCCAGTACCTACCGGCAAACCGGATACGGTCACGAAAACGGCGCGGACTTTGCCGGGCCCGATCGCGGCTAGTCGTCACCGACGATGGAGGGCGTACCATGGGAACCGATAATATTCTATTAAAATAACGTCCCGGGCCCGGTACACTATGCGTATATTATACTCTATTACGAACAACAACAATAATAATAATATTATATACACCCACTCACGGTTTTCACTCGGGCCCGCGTCGTTGTCATAAATTATTACCGAACGGACGACGGCGGCGGTAATGTTATATTGTATTCCGACCGTATTATATACACAATATTGTTGTATTAATATTGTGCGCGCGAGCTCGCGTGTGTGTGTTCGTGTACCTTTTCCCCAAGCACACATTATCATATACATATATAATATATTTATTATATTATTATAATAGACACACCACACGTAGGTATAATATTATTTCTTATTCTTCTTTTTGGTTTTTTTTTTTTATTATTATTATTTTATTTTTTTTTCCCGGCAACAAACCCGAATAAAATAAATAACGAAACTGCGTTCGACTATGGTATATGGAGGAACCCGCACGAAAGTCGGAGGCGCGCCCGAAACGTCACGCGTTATTAATGCACTTATATCATGCGCATAATTACAAATGCACCGCCGCCGACGATGACCGAAGATGAAGCATCTGACGGCCGCACGCCGTCTTTGGAGATGTTTTACGTTCCTAGCGCGTGTATATAAACAAACAACGCAAACACAACCGGTTGCGGAAAATGTAATTGGGATTTTCTCTCTCTCTCTCACTATCTATCTGTTTTTATTTATTTTATTTGGTGGATAATTCGCTACACGGCTCACACTATGCGTCGTGTAGTTTTTCGTACAGTGTATCACAACATTAAACTTTTAAAAACAGACAATAATACCATCATTTTTTTTATTCAAACGTTGTGTTTGCAGCCAAAGTTACATGTGCAATGTTATAATGTGTACTTTACAAAAAAAAAAAAAAACGAATTTAACAATTCAATCGTTACTATTGAACTTGTACGGTTATATTTGTGATGATTGTGCTTTAAAACGTCGCTAATACCGATAAATACTATTCGTTACATACACGTTAAAGACATGCCAAACATAGATACGACAAGCGTAATAATAATATTACTAAAAAAATAAATGTGATATGTTAAACTTGACATATAACAAAATATTCCTGTTCCAGAGGTTAAAATAATACAATGGATCAAAAAAAAAAAAATATCATGCACAATATTTACAAAACAACATTATTATTCATATTACATTTTTATGATGGAGTTGGTATATTTTTTTAAATATATACTGTGTGTTTATTTATAAATTACAACATTTGTATTGACTAATGTAATCTATCATAATATAACATTATAATTGAACGGTGTTATTAACCGACTAAAAAATCGTGATTGCGATTTTTCGGTCGTTAATATAAATTGTAATACTATATAAATATATAATATTGCACAACTATACGTACATATAAACTTACTTCTTTTTGTTTAAAATATTAAGAGAATGTTTAATGGTAGTCTATTATATTTCACTCATCTACTTTAGGATTCACACGGTGTGGTAGCAGTTAATATGAATAATTATTTTTTAAGATTTAATACATTAGTCACTAAAGTATTACACGAAAATTAAAATGAGTATGAATAAAAATACAAAATATAGTTGAAACTGTAGCTAATAATATTTATAATCTGAATATTTTCTAGTATTACAGAATCCCTACTGTGAGTGAAACAAATTATCAAGTAAGTTTTAGGGAATATTATTTCAAGGTTGCTTTGGTATTATGTTGCAACATACATGACTTTACGACATGTCATTCTAATACCTACAAGAAATCTAACAGTGTAACTGATGGCTTCCAAAATAATACCAGAAGTGCTATAAGACTTAGATAGAAAGCCTAACAATGAGTTAATTCAAATATAAACATTATTATTTAATGATAAATGTTTAAAATATTATACAAGCACGTACTGCCGTATTGCATAATCACAAGTGACAACTACAAATTTATATTTATAAAATGGTATTTATTATCTACAATTCGTTTATCTGGGTTAATAATATGAAAATTAGTTTAAATATGAAACAACATTTAAAACAAATAACATATTGAGTAAAAATTTACAAAACCCCCCGATGAATCGCTGAATAATGTCGATAGTCTCCTCGCTGCTCTTTTATATTTGTATTTAAATCATAATAATAAAACAAATGATGACTGTTTATTACTATTTATTAATGTTTAGCTTCAGAGGGTTCCACACTAATCAGATCATATAACAAGATTCCTATTATTATAAATGCATAACTAACTTGAATAAGCATTTCATTTGTAATCATGACTAAGCAACAGCTTTTTTAAGCAATTTTAAAAATATAAAATAATACGCTACTCCTTTGAGCCAAGCTCGTGTTATTAACTTTCACGATGGGGTAGAACGTCGTTCTATTTTTCATCCCCCGAGTCCGCATAATATCGTTTACGGTTGTCTCTTTTTACGATTTCACCGTCAAAGGGGGTCGGAAAATTGGAAATGTAAAACCGTGAAATCCACAACGGTATTCCTTTTATCCTGCAGCATCACATATATTCGTATATCAAATATATATATATATATTTATACGCACACGTAATATACAGGCATAAAGTCGCGAATGTGGCACACGGCATCCACCCCTCTTGTCTCTCTTAATAGTTTTTTCTTCCCTTTTTCTCATCGCAATTGCACGTGGCCGTCAGTTTTGTTCCAATTAAAGGAACCCCATGGCAAATAATCTTTGTCTCGCGGGGGGTCCCAGGGCTACCGGTCTTTCCCTATTGTTTCGTATACAAATAGCGGGGGTGTGATAATCTTTTGCTATATTAGCGTTAAGCCTTCGGGTGGCTTAATATTACCGCAATGTACCCGTAAACTTAGAAAGCGATGATAATCATCACCATTTGGCCATTTATGATAATACTACTACACGTGTTCGGAAATTACTACTACGATCCAATCGTGGTTTTCGATACATGAACCGATATAGTTCTCACTATTAATTTTCGGGAAGTAACACACATTGTAATAAATATTCAGTGACGTATCGCCCTTTTGTAAAAAATATCAAATTGCGTTATGAATAAAAGGCGCAGTGAGAATTTTTATTTTTTATTATTTTAATAAAAATATTAGTTGTTTTTCTTAACACAGTATGCTTTTTAATATGGTTTATATTTGTTTTTATTATTTTTTCAAAGAGCATTAAACATGGAACTCACGAAGTTACAAATTTATCCCACTAGTATAGAATAAAAACAAGAATCGTGCGTCAAACATATATTATGTTTCAAAAAAAAAATAAATATTTTAATTTAAAATACACGTTAATACTACTGTACAAATAGTAGATTATATGACAACTATACATAATAATAGATTAATTTTATGCATCTATTAAACATAATAATATTAGAGTTAACTTTTCTTTTATTTTATTTTATTATCATTATTCTAACGTTAGAATATTTTTAATTATGTACTTATAATTACCATTTGTTTATGCTCACCGATAAATCAATAAGTATAACAGTTATAACTTGTTGAATATAGCATATTTAGGTGATTGATGATATAATTTTTTAATATTATATTATGATTAATCAAGAAGAAAACAACTAAAACAGTATAAAGCTATCGAATTTCTATTTCTATTCATAATTTTAGTGTGCATTTATACTTATCGAGTTATACTTTTAATAACATACTATACCGTATTACTAAACTTATTTGTTAGTCTTTCAACTTAATAAAGGGAAATAACGTAATTTCAAAATTGTTCACATAATTATATTAGCAATGTTACACGTTGTACAGAACTTCGGAGAAACAGTATAGTGTGACACTTACCAAAAGGGTAAATAGCTTACAAACTCTATGTGGACTTTGAAGCCACCGTTGTCTTGACAATTTTATTGTCAGTGATAGTAGACAAGCATTTTGACTTTGAGACGTGCAAAATTCCGATCTACCAATTTCTCGATAACAGCCAACTATATATACTGTTATAGCTAATTCATACTTGAGGTAACTTATCGAGGCTATGCATTGCGATACATGACATCGTGTGCTGATGAGACGAATATTGTGGTGCGCATCATGCATTTTGTACGATAACATAAAATCATGTATATTATACTTGTCAAGTTTTAATTAATTTCCGGCGCAGTGGAGTACCGCAGCTGACGTTTATTATCGTTTGTGGGATATCTTTACGATAACAATATTAATATAATATTCGTTTATTAAAAATACTAACGCGAAGACTACAATTATAACTCTGCAGTGTATAATGACAGTTTTTCTTATCTCTACGGCGGGGTGGTAAATGAACTGTGAATCGTATGTGCATGCGAACGATGTACGCGTTTGGGGTGAAAGGGGAATTAGCAAATTAGAAAAGCCGAACGTCTCATAAATACGATAATTTATGGGTGGCGTTGACAATAATAAAAATTTGTCATAAAATATTATATTTTATTTTTAATACTACTGTTATTACAATTGTGTAATCAGCAAATGGCATTGATATGACTATACACACGAAATGACGTTTGCTTTAGACTATAATATTTTCCAGTTTCCCAAACCCATACAATTTAATGTCAATTAATAAATGATATAAAGTTTCAATACGCTCGTGTGTTCCAGCAATGTAGTTGACATTGATAAATTAAATTAAATGTTTGATCTGCAATGCAACGGAATATTTCAAAATGTGTACTATATTATTATTAAACTGTAGAATTATAATTAAATGAACACGAATAATACAGCCGAAATTATATCGTACATAATATATATCGTTTAATTATCATAGTAATATTATATTATTTCCATTCGTTCAAACAAATAACTCCTTGGAGTTCAATATTCATAACGATTTCTATGTACTCGTAACATACATGATTATAATGTACAATTAATTATTATAACAATATGCATTCGAGCTAAATTAATACATTTTTTTTAATATCCACATCATGCAAGGAATTTATCGTATTGGTTTCCTAATAACGTAGTATAATAATTGATTATTTATCACACGTTTAAGGAGTAAGAGCCTATACAATTTTAATATTATGACCGGGTATTATGATAATATTGATTCGGATTCCATAACTTGTCTTCAGAATTTTAAGAATTTCTACATATTTAACAAATGCCTTTAACGTCCCACAAATATTATTTACAATAATAGCTATGGCCAAATCGAATACAATATTCACCGAGTAGAAGACTACCTACTCGTAAAAGACACGCACATAATGATCTAGAACTGTTTTAATTTCATTGCAAAATGTTTAATACGTTTTTATTTATTTTCATGTTATGATAAACAGTTTAGTCGTCGGTTTTATGTCACTACTTCGGATGCGCATAGCTTCCGCTTCGTAACAATATAAACACGTCACATTAATTATCGCTATTTTTTTGCAAATGTCCACAACATATGTTACATATATTGTGTACTCGCTAGATTTTTTTTTTTTAATTATTAGACAAACATATAGGCTCCGGTCAGAAAGAAAAATCTCAAAACAGAATTATTTGATTGTCGTCTTTCTGTGTTCTTAAAAACGCAGTCATAATTTTTTCTGCAAACACGTGTGTCATGTCTTTTGAGCGTTTTTTTTTTTTTTAACGCTTAGGATTTATCTCGTTCACAGTATTGGACACAAAGCGTAAACGCTAATAAAAATTGTAAATTATACGGAAGCGAAATTTTCGCTATTCGGCAGATAATATTGTAGTGTAGTCGCTCTCGCTTAACGCTATGCTGATGAAAATAAGTGATAAACACCTTAAATTTATACCGCTAAAAATATAATTTTAATACGTTTAACATTTTATCGTTAAATTATAGTTTTTCAATCCGAACGACTTATTTTCCGTTACAACAAAATGAACAATTAATTATTTTACATGCATTTACATGTACGAATAGGTACATAATAAAATATATGTTATGCACTGTATACTTATATACTAAATTGCAGATGCACGCGCTATTTTACGGTCATATACTCCATCACCTATTATGTATTAGTATTTTTATAATTTATAGTCATATTAAATGCATGATTTTTTTTTGTAATATCGTAAATATACGAAATGGCTTAAAAAATATATATAAATTTGTTTTATTTTTACAAAGTTTTACTCTAATTTAAAGTTACCGTCTTGGGGAACCTTTTTGTTTATTGAATTCATATTATAAATATTATATTGAACTGTTGGTAAATATATAGTTAAATTAAAAATCAATGCAACAGTTATATTCATCACATTTTAGTTTGCTTGGTCCACGTTAGGTCAAATAACTGATTTGTATTTCAATATAAAATGTTATGTATAGTATGAAATTCATTTGAAATATTATTTGTCGGTTTTAATAATAAAATGGTAAAAATAATAAAATTATCAAGAATATATAAACTTCAACTACTCAAGATTTTATTATTTTTAAATATGTTCACATAAAATTATCATATGCATTTAACCGACTTCAAATTGATAAAAATGAGATAAAAGTGTGTAGATTTACTATTATAATGGTTATTATGTAATCAAGGAATATTTAAAGTACAGAATACATTTCAAATAAGGTTTTCTAATAAGTAAACTTTATAGTCTTGTACTAATCGTAATGTAACCATCATTATTTTAACTACTATAATGATTTTTCGAACCCCTTTATAGTTCGTTCATTGACAAGGCCCCTCAAATCATTATATCTAGGCATTTTATCTTTTCGGTTGAATTCATTAAGTAATATAAAGGGTTTCGAATAACCTTTAAAAAATATATTTCTATAGCTGTATTCCATTTATAGTATTTTTGGAGAGTATAATGTTATTACATCAATTATTTGATTTATTAAATTATATATTTATTAATTGCTGGCATACATAATAATAGATTAGATTTTGTTATTATTGCATGCGTGTATCTATATATACTACAGAAAATTAATTTTTTATATTAAATATATTTATAAATTGTAATTAGACTCGAGTTTATGCACTCGATGTCACAGATACTCATCAAAGACAACAATGATGTGAAAATTAACTGTGAGCAGTGTAAATTCCAAAACATACATAATAAACAATTTGAAACTAATATATCTATGATATCATAATTTTATTGTATAGTGATTAGTAACTCTATCATTTGTCTTTATATGTTGAAAATGTATAAATTAATAAAGTTTTTATTTTATTGACTAATGATATAGTTTATTAAAATATGTAATATTAGTTACGTAGTTAGACTACACAAGAAATACAAATACTGTTAATATAGTTTAATAAACTATTTATCCAAATATTTTAATATTCACAGAATCGTTAGGCTCAGTCAATATACTTAAATATCGTACTACGCTTTAGATTTTCATTGAAAACCATAGCAATATTTTATTGAAATACATTTGATACTTATAAAATTGATATTTTGTAAGAATTTATGTATAAACTAGCATAGACTATACGTATTATTAACTATTAAGTATTTATGTGTGACTTTATACGAAGTAAGTACTCTCTTTTAAAACTCAATTTATTGTTTTAACAAAGTTAAAATATTATATTATGCATCAAAGAATGTCGTCACATAGGTAACATCTGTTGCTTACGCTGCCACCGCTGCTACTACTATAGTTAAATTATAATATACGTTTGTGTAGTGTTAACTGCAACTTTTTTCGAGCAACGTGTGCGGAAATGCGTGAATAAGGGGATACAACCATTTCAAATTTATCAAATATACATTTTTTTTATTATTATCATTATTATTGCATTTTCACCCCTTCGACATTAGTCGCTCGCCCTGCGTGACAGGAAAATCATCGTAGCGCCTATCCCCCTTCCGCCATATCATTGCCAAAACTCATCGGCAGGCGGTGCGTCATGTTTCGATTTTTATTCCAAAATAAAATTGGACTATTATTTTTCCGATTTCGTTTCGACACGGTTTGAATTTGTCGGGATTTTGTGTTATTTTTTATTTATTGCACTTGTCGAAATTCGAATAAAACAAGCTCAACGGCCCCGCACCACCCGCCAGCATGACGGTCAACTGCAGCGTTTGCAAGAGTGTTGCAACACACGTTGCACGCACTCCGGCAGTATAATAAATCTTCATACTCTAATATCGTCGTGTGTATATTATATAATATTATATTTATATTATATTGGGTGCGTGCATATGATATGCGTTATGGCACTTATACTAATACTATACGCACATAATATAATGATTTGATATATCTTCAAATCCTCGTAAAATTGGAGATTTTCCGATGGAAAATGCTATCTCCCAAAATTTCCGGTCCACTTTCCCCGGGGCCATATAATTATTACATTCTGCCGCCCATGATGCGTATATGGACCGCGCGCCACCGCCGCCACCACCGCTATCGTACATATAGTGCAACTTTTGTCGATGCACGCGTTATCCGCCCCCCAGAGACTCGGGACTTTTCCAGGACTTCCAGCGCGTTAAACACCGTACGTAATTCGCGAGCCTGGACTTCCGGCGCGCCGCCATCAACCCTTTCGTGCGACGAGGGAGAACGACCCTCTACAAACTAAACTTTGGGTCAGTAATAAAAAAATTAAAAAAAAACTAAAAACGAGAATTGTCACTGTTGTAAATGTACAAAGAGACCGGACCTGACGGGGTGAGTCCCTAGTGAACACCAGCTGTTGTGCTCTGGATTCTGTATTCAGATATCAATGGTCATCGGAGACTCAAGGGTACTGTTCGTTAATTAATCTCTGGTCGAATTTTCCTCCCCAAATAATAAATATCTCAGAATGGACTGTATAGTTTAATCGGTTCGGTAGTTAAAAAAAAGAAAAATTATGCACCACAATGTTTTATAATGGACCTTTGTCGTTCAAAATTAATTTTTGTAAAATCGCGATTGGTGTTAGGTTTATGAATTGAGTCATCAATGTACACATATATAGTTATACTTGTAGAAATTAAAATATTTACTTAGAGACAAAGGTGGACATTAGTTTATTTTCTCGTTAACTTATGAACTTAAGTAGTTTAATTAACATTTGAAATAACTTAGTTTTTTGCAGTTGATATTAAAAACTTTTTTATTAAAATTATAAATTATAAATTGTATTGTTTTAATGTTATTTTATGACCTTAAATTGCTAAGTTATATAAAAAAAATTAATATTTATTAAACTATTAATTAAAGATATATAAGTGAAATAAATAAATAATATACCATGTAAAGTAAAAGGGTATTTACACTGTACAATTTACTTACGTTATGATAATAGTTCAGTAAAATTATTTTTTAAAATTTAGAAAATTAGAAAGTTGTAGTCACTCTTTATGTGATTAACATACTAATTAAAAAAAATAGATTAATTTTTTTTTAACGAAGCTAAGTTAATATTTTTTCCTTTTTAAACTTTGACTTTTCGAGTTGAATTTATGATTTGTTAACAGTTAACTTCTTATTTATCAATTTTGTGTTCTTTTAACTTTACTTGAGTTAATTATTTTCATTAACTTGTCCACTTTTGCTCTGAGATATAATAATATAATATAGATTTTGAAAAAATATTATGATTTTGAATATAATATATTACAATTAATATTATTAAGAATATAAAATGCATAATATAATACCGTTAAAATGTATTCGATAATTATATAATTATGTATAACTTTAAAGTTTGTTTCAAATAAGTCAATTGTTTTTGATTTTTGGTAAAAAAAAATGACTAGATTTTGTTCTAGCGATAAATAGATATAAATAAATATAAAATATTTAAGTAAACATAAAAGTATTGTAAAAACGTTTTTGAATTGAATACAAAACATTTTATACGAAATATTGATTACTTTATCAGCAATTGTTTTATACCAAACAATTTAAAATAAAACATTTTATCAAAATTGAAAAAATAGAAAACAAAATGAAGCAAACATATAAAAATATTGAAAAATGTCCCTAATGCAATATTTGTTTAAAAGAAATTACACATTTTACAAGAGACATAAGAAATACGAAGAAAGAAACATACGATCAACCTGCAACATATCGATGGAAAATGTTTTCATTTATTTCTGGTATTTTTCTTTGCAGTTTACGATTTCAAAATAAAAAATAAATTGTCTATATATACTTTGTTCTCCGATCCTTTAAGCCAAAACAATATCTCACGTTGGGTATGTATAATTTAAATATGTTTCAAATGTGACATGATACAAACTTCGTGAAAGAACCGCCCAACTGCACAAGTACAATTTCCACGCACAACACTATGTTATATACATTATAATGATGGTGTGTAAAGTTTGCGATTTACGTAACGCATTTTGTCTGCGTGTATATCTATGTACGTCGGATGTGGCGTAAAACCGGCTCGGGCGGCAAACTTTCAGTTGGGACTTGGCGCAAAAAAAAAGGCACATTATAAATAAAACGTTCCCGTCTGAGGCACAAAACTCCGATTGCGTGTGGGTGTAGGTATAAAATGTCTGGAACCAAAACCACCGCTGCTACTACCAAAGGGTTTTAAAAGCGGTCGCAGACGAGAAACCGATACATAAGTTCACATGCGACGTATCTCCTATCTCGTATAACTTTGTAGTATATTATGTACATATGTGCCACGTGGACACATATATACACACCATCGTACACTCTCGCGCGTAAACGCTGCAAGTTTAACGGAGTTTTAGCTATGCCAAGTGTGTGTATGTGTGTTGTCGCGACGACCATTAATTGGACCTTGGGAGTGGACCAGCTGTACGGATCGCGAGCCTAATGCGTATTTACTGCTGCCGGACGATCGGATCGCGGTAGGGGTGAAAGTCCACACGATAACGGCGAGGTTCCGTCGATGGAAAATTATGGGCTTTTCGATTGTCAATTCCTACCTTCCCTCTCTCACTTCACCGGGTTGGACGTGTACAAAATATATTTAATAGGTGCTAATTTTTGACTAGCAGGAAAAACGAACAAACGATCGACAGAAAGTCGATTGTATAGTGCTCTATATTATAATAGTATATAAATATATATATATATATAGCCAATGTCCACTGATGGGTATTGAAGTTGCTGCGGTGATGTGGATGTGTTATGCAAACGATTATTATTCATATGCTCGGCGAAAATGGATTTTCCGGATTTCCGGTAGCAAAGCTGTTTTTCAAACGTCTGCACCTGCCGCGTGTCACACAGTTTTAACGACGCTACGATATGCACGTACGTATATATTATTATATTATATGATACTGCAATCGATAAGTCTGCTGTGAAATATTCGACGAGGAGTTTTTTTTAATCCTTTTTTTTTTGTGCCCTATACGGTTTGATGCACATTTCATTCGTAAATCGCGCTCCAGAGAAATTAGATTTTTTTCCAAATGTTTTTTTTTTTAAATTTATTTTAATCCACCCACGACGTATAAATAATGACGTACTGTCGTCACCGTTTCAATTACCATACGGTCTATTTTTAACATCAAACTGATTTCGGTGACACACGCATAATATTCATTTCGATGTCTTTTCCTATTCCTAATAGAACAACATCAAGGGCCGATTTCTGTATGTTTACTCATGTGCATGGCTTAATATGATATTACCAAACAACCATATTATCTTGGCAACGACTCGTCAAAAACGTATGGGATTCACTTTATACTATTATATGCTATACACATTCTATGCACTAAAATAGTCGATATATTAATATTATTCTATTCGTAAAATGGATCTGTATACGCCCTAACCAGTATTCAATATTCATGCGTACGGTTTCAATATTTCATTTCTACAAATTTCATAAGTATAGTAATTTTACTAATATTATATAATAAAAAGAAAATATAAAAAGCTATTATTAAAATAAACTGATTTAACTATAATAAATTTTAAAAGTACACGTTACCAATAAAACGAAATCGAATTAAATGATTATTATCGTTATTAAATTATTATTTTTTTATACGAATTACAGTGTTGAATTACATTATTATTTTGTTGTTATTTGACAAAATTATATTAACTGGAGCAAAAATAATTATGGAATATCAGTAGATAAATAAAATATATCAGCTATAATAACATTTTAAAACATTGAATATATTTGACTGTACGTAAAATTTTTATCATAGACGACATAGACAAGAGTATGCTCAATTTCTCTACAGTTGAACAGATTTTTGGCAATTTATTGTAATGGCTAATTGTTTAGTAACCATTAAAACTAAAATAGTAGCTAACCACATAGTTGTATCTGTTAAGTGACTACTTAACTTCGCCTAAACGGTTCATAAATAATGCCGATATCTTGTAAATTAATTGACAAAGTGGCCAGAATTATTTTTAAAAATAGAGATGATTTTAAAAACTTGTAAAATCAACTAAATAAAAAATATATTAGTCTGAAAATTATAAAAACCAATTTTCAGTTGTTTGAAATAATTTAAAAAGTATTGGCTTATTTTTTTAAATCTATTGGACAAAGTTGACCCTCCAACTTCACGGACATCACGAAGTCGTAGTGACAAATTAATATTATGTACGTGAAACTCATTTTCGGCCATCGTCGTGCGTAAGGCAGTAATAATAATCCTCTACAACCAATTATAGAGACGTGACAACTGACAAATTAGACACTCCCGCCTGATATCTTAGCTGTGGTTTATATATATTTTCTTACATCAAAATAAATAGCTATAACAGCCAGCAAAGTAATGATTATGGCTAACACTGAAATATGCAACAACCGCAATAAATCGCCACAAATTAAATATACTTAAATAGTTATGGTGTAGAATTACCCTAGATAATGAATAACTAATTTTAATTTTCCAATTCACAATTATTAAAATATATCTTTTTGATTTCAAAACTGTTATTTAAGAGTTAAGCATCAACAATATTTTACATCGATAAATAATTTATGAAGTTGAAAATACCGTATAATATACCATTATACCAATACACCAATACAAACTTTGTCTCACTTAAAATGAAAAAGGGTTATGTTTAGATCTTGGCGCAATAAAGCCAGCCATTACGTTTAAATTATTATACGTACGATTTTTTTTTTTTATTTATCTGTGTGCAAAAATGTTGTTTTACATTGGTCAGGGGACCATCAATTTTTTAAAAGATGTAATAAAAATAGGTTTTTACATCCTTTTTCTCTCAATGATTCAATATTTGTAACAACGAATTGAATTTTTATTTAGGTTCTGAGAAATATACGAGAAAATTTCAACCAACTACCCTACTGCTACTATATAATTTAAAGTTCAAAAAAAGAGTCTTAAAAAAAAAAATCTTCCTTCTAAAACTGTTGACTTGGCTTTAAAAAATTAAGAACATTATTTTTTTAACGATCGATTTCGATATTTAATATAAACGTAATTCATCTGTTCTGTGAAGCCAAAATTCGACCATTTATACAACACCCATTAAAATACAATTAAGTAATATAAAATATTACATTATTTTCACCGAATTAAAAAATGTATAGCACTTTATTAAATTGTGTTGTATGTGCTCGTATACATCCAATAAGTATTATTTTTTGGAATTAAGAGCATTTTTCTGTATGTAAATGTATTACGTAAATTATTTACACCGGTGGATGAAATTTGCATACTGTAAAAGTAAATACGACAAAATTATGTATAGTACATCGTGACAAAGTGTTTTAAATTATTCGTTTCCTACTACTCGAAGTCTCCGTGTGCATAATAATAATAATTATTATTATTATATCGTCGAACGCGTTTCAGTTAAACAAAAAGCAATAACACGTTACTGTTTTCAATATCTTCAACGGTATAAATTCATAATGCACGAGTAGGAGTTACCTATCTAGTACTTACCAATAAATCGCGTTTTAAAACGTAATTTGTGAATATTATTACGACTCACACAGTGGCGAGTATATTATTATTATAACAATTTGTATACCATAATAATATTATTTCGTGCCCGTTTTTAATCATCGTATCAAATTATGTTGATCAGTATTAAATACATTTTGATAATGGTCACCGCGGATATCAATAATCGTTTATATTGTTTTAATCTTATAAAACCCCGTACAAATGTCGTATGGTTTCAACGAAACCCGGTAGAATTAATAGAACTCGCCGATCGTATATAACAACGATATGTACCTACCTAGTATCTACGTACATGCATTGCGCATTACACCGTTGTAACACTGTGCCGTGGATGCTATATTCACACACAAGTGTCAATGGACAGACGAGCGTATACATAATCGCGTTTGCCACCAAATAATTCTAATTTATTTCGAAATGGCTGTTGCATAGGACGACCCTGGGCACTACTACCTATAGCGTATAATGTGGAAGTACTATATATTACGCATATTGTTACTGCCGGATTCAATTAGCATAAACAATTCAGGTCAACGCCAGCAAAGTAAGTATATATACATAGATATGTGTATTACTATTTCAACACCGTCACTGTTCGCCAATTCAAAACCTTCCGGTTCAATCTAATTTTCGGTTAGCCTTTTCGTTCGAAACGTACGAAATTTAATGGCTATCAAAATAAATAAAGTATCATAATAACACGTTTCATTTAGGATGTAATTACTTATTAATATTAGGTCATATATGTAAAGTGAGTTAAAACTTTGTTTTTTTTTTTTTTTTACGTTTTATTTTACATAGCTAATGCATGCATTAAAAATTGTGTGTAATTTAATTAACTATTTAAAAGGTCTTTTAGAATACAATTTTGTATACTTATATATTAGTATTTGTATCGTGAAAACTAAAAAGAACTAAATGAATTACCAATTAAAAATACTTAACATTTATTTTATACTAAATAATAGTAATGACAACTTTCTGCTTTAGAACCTATACTTATTAAATATCTATTTCAAAAAATTTTGATCGTGAATATATTTTTCGTGAGCGCATAATATTATTCAATTATTATTTGTTAAATTATTAGATTATCATGCAAACACACACACAAAATTATGTACATGTACGATTTTAATTTATCGAAGTAAAACGGCACGAAGAACAGCTATCTTCGGTAGTAAAACGCGATACTTTACGATGATTAAACTAGCTATGAGTGGTGTTCAAAGTAAAATCATAATGTATTATCCCAAACTTCCCAATTTCGACCAAGCCCATCTCTGTCCACAGAACTATTTCGGCGTCTTATGCATATGGCTTAATATGCGACAAAGCCAATATAGATATTACAAATATGTGTAAAAAATGACATACGTATTTTCTTATTGGAAAATAATGGATGGCTCCCGTTACGCATAAATTCCACTTTTAGCCTTCGGGCCCGTTCGGTGTTTGAACAACAATGAAATCATTATTTTGAACGGGCCGAGGATTCGATAAATATAATATCTAATACCTAAACCATACAAAAATGATGTTTATGAACCGGTTTTCCGCGTATGGCAAGTACTAATAATTAGACATATTATTATTAATATTAAAATGAATGCTGATGATCAATATACAAACCTTTCCCGGTTAAAATGCCATCGATCATCGATAATAATTCTCAAACAGTAACGGTTGTTTACTAATATAAATAAAATAAATTACTGCGCAAACCGGTCGGCGTAAATGTTAGTTCGGCGGGGTGCAGCAGATTTTGGCGACTTGACTAACGACCGGCCACCGTATAGTCACATGCGCACTTTAATAACAATAATAGGTATAGGTACTTATTTTAATGGGATAAAAATATTTTTTTTTATTCTTTTCAGTTTTTGCCGACAATACAGTATCAACTCGGTATTACTAGGTACAGTATATTCTACACATGATGTTCATCAAAACCGATCGAATCTCGCTGTCGATCCACCAATAGATAAAATAGTCTACCCCGATTTTTGTAATAGTAAATACTTACTATTAAATTTAACGTTTTTTTGGAAATATATATTTTTACATGACACATGAAATCTCTACGATATGAAATGTTTGAAAAAAATTATTTTTTATAGTTATCAATAAGTATTAAGTTTTTTTTAAATTTTTTTTAACTGCCTATATTCAAAATTAATATTTAATTTTTTCCTTCATACACTTTATATACTTGATAATTTATAGACCAGCATTTTGCGTAGTTCCTATTTCCACTCCACTCGTGGTCTTGACTTAATAAAATAGTCCAAAATTCAATTTTTTTTTTCCAGTTGTTAAAAAAAAAAATACTGGACATTTTTAATTTGTTTCCAAAAGTATCTACTTGATTCACATTCCCTCCAAAAATAATATCAAAATTGAAAATTAAAGCATTTTTTATTTATATATTATACAATTAATTGTGTATTTATGCATAACAATATCTTATAATAAATTCAATAGATTTATTACTCGAAAACTAAAATATCCAAATGAGTAAATAGTATATATAATAAAAAAAAGATTAAATAAATAAGAAATATTTTTATTTTGTTGGTATCTTCGTAATCGTCTGAAGGTCGTGTACTCGTGTGTCTATTTTTCTATTATTTTTTGTTTTTTCATAAATAATGAAGCTCAACGACGTCCTTAATTAATTGAATGGATAGTATTATCTTATTAATAATCATACTCACATATTATTAATTCTCTCCTATCTACACGATAAATAAAATATAACTCTGTAATATAATATTATACTTGCCAATTAAATCGTATAATATTATGTCGTTATACGCTTATCTCTAGAATCGCAATTTCGTACTATACGTTTGTTTCTCACACGCAAGTTTTCCAAACAATTTCTACATGACTGACGACAAACTGTGATAAATGTAGGTAAACTTGATAGTTATTATTTTGGTATCGATACAAACGGACAATTTGGTTATTTCATAGAACACATTATAACTTTATAAATCATAATATTTTTCGCCACACGTTCCACACGTAAACAGTATTCATTGAAGAAAATTAAATGCTTTATTTTAAGTTATTTTCAAATCTTAATAATCATAATTCATTGCATAAAGGGTATAATGTCGTCCATTGTAACTTTACTATCGTATCATTAGTACTTGTGGTCTATTACAGTATACGGATAAAATAGTATAAATTAAAATCTTCTTTTGAATCGGTACAATTAAACGCATAAAAATATAAATTATTAACAATAATAATTAGCCTAGTAAGTATTCTGAATTACCTATATTAATAACAATTTTACTTTCAAACGGCTATAAAACTTCAAAGAAAATAATTTCTGCTATCGAAAGTATAGTTCTTCTTATAAAGTTATTGCATTATTTTATCTAAGGTTATTTTTGTTTTGTTTGCCCATTATAATAATATAAGCTTATCATAATATACAACCGTATTGTTACTTTATATCGAAACTTTTGTTTATTTTCAACGTTTTTCTTAAATTCAATTATTGTAGGTATCTTTTTTACAGCCGGAGATATTTTTAGTTTTTAACTACTTCTTTCTCTATCAATAAATTGGTCAACTATTTTTAAATAACGATTGTATACAGAAACTTAACGATAAAAACAATCTATATCTACTCGGAAAATTATTTTTTATAAAACTCCTTTTTTATAAGTTATAATACATATTATATTTTAAGATTCTGTCTTTTGTACATGATCGAAAATCCTAGTATTTGCTTTTAAAATTAATAATAGTTTTAGTGAAAATTGTACATAATTTTGATAAATGTACAGTTTATCATTTTTTGAGAAAAATTTCTTATTACCATTGTACGGTTCACCCGACGTATTGCCTTATAGTTATTTTTTACAGAGTACAAAAGTTGAATTTAGAATTATACATCGACTATCCACTAATCTCAGTTAAACGCCTACGATCGGAACAAAGTTTCCACCTACATTTATCATAACGTTTAATGCTTACTGTGGTTACGTTCTTGGATAAAAAAAAATGATAACGATCAACATAAAAATTCTTAAAAATATACATATTAATAATGTAATAAAAAATGAACATGTATGATGTGTGTACCAACTTACGTACCTACCTATTTATTATTAAAAATGTTAACATTTTAATAGACGCGCTATATGTTTTCTGTATGCACATTAAAATTATTTCGAGAAGTAAACAGTACTTTGCACATTGATTATGTTTGTCTTATATATATTTTTTTTTATATAAAATTATCTAAACTGAAAATGTGTGTGTTTTCAAACAAACCAAAAATAACAAAACTATATTATTTTATTCTAGTGGTCTCTAGAATATTTTTATTATGATATAATACAACAGTTCTAACATTTATCAGATTTTATCTTTTGACGTGTCCTTATTCTTATCATATATACATATATATATATATATATATATATATATATATATATATATATATAAATACCAATACAAACGTTTCATCCGGTCTTATGTTTATTGTGGTTGATCCCCTTATTTATCATATTATTATTGCTAAAACGAAGGAGCTCTGGCCATCCAATCCGCTTCAATATATACCGCCCGTAAAAACACTAAGGACGCACATACGCCCTTATGCCTTCAAGGGACTATTTCCTGCGTATCCTAAGTTTTAACTTATCGCGATAAACATTTAGGCTATATTATGATAATACATATATGTACACGTTTTCATCCCTCTTTAACGTTTTCTTATTTATTTTTTTTTTTAATGTTTTTTTTTTTTTTGGCAGGCATTTACACTGAACAGATTTTAGACGAAAACGTTGATAAATTAAAAATAAACCACAATTAGCCGTATGAACACGTGTGAAAATTATTATGGGTGTAAAACAAAAAATGTGTACCATCAAAAGTAATATTATGCCATTTAATAGTCTTGTTGATTTAATGCTTGCGTATACACCAATACCGCATAAACTATAACTACCACATACTTATAGATACTATTTAAAGACATCGTTTGAATACTAAAAGTATTTATATAATGTAAAAATATGAGAATTTTTGTATATTATAAATTATAATTTATAGTTAAATATTTTCATAAAATTATTTTTTTTAAATAAAATCAACTTATGTTTAATACCATATATTATATTATTGAATTTATCACCTTAATTATGTTTATTATGTATAATATTTATATGCATACAAGATCTTAAAAAGTATTGTATTTATGTAGAAATATTATAAAATGAAAGTTATGAATTTGAATTTATGATGAAGTACGCATAGATTTTAGTTTTTTTTTTTTTATTAACAACTTATATATGGTGACTTGAATAATGGTTTAACAAATTTACTTAATCTAATCGATTATTATTGCTGGTTTAACTCTTATTCTTAATATGCTATATTGTGCTACAATATAAGGTCAAAATTTACCTAGATTAACTTTTTCAGAAATTTTATCGTGTACTATTATAGGTAATGAATATGGTTATAATTATTATTTTTTTTCTGGTTAATAATGCAAATAGCTTAGCAATATTCACATTAGTAATATAATATACATTTTTAACAAAGTTTTGAAGTGCTTCAAAAGAAAAAGCAACTTTAAATTAAATGAAAAAAGTAATAGTATTTATCCATCTAAAAAATCAAAAGTTACGACAATGTTTTAAACGAACCGCTGCAAGTGAAGAAAAAGTTTTAGCTAACTGCTGGGATACCAAGGGAGTTAATTTTGACTTTAAATGAATTTGTCCATGAGATTAATTATAAATAATTAGGTCAAGTAAAATATTATGTTGATATAAAAACATAATTTTCCTTAAATTAGTTTTTTTTTAATATTACAAAGTGTATTAATTTACTTATGAGTTATAATAATGTATTATTCAAAATAAAATACCAATATTCAAATAAAGTTTAAGGTCAATAAAGTTTATTTTTTCTTGAATACATTACTTTTTATAAGCTAATAGGTTTATTCAAATGTCTCTATATTCAATTTTTAAATACTATACTATACATATTTTTCTCTTAATTCAAACACTAATTAAAATTAATAAAGTGATTACCATCTACAGTCATAAATATGGCTTAATGCTTGAATACCCGATCATGATATATATTTATTATGATTTATCAACAGGTAAGTGCAAATAAAATTAATTGCAAATTGAACATCGGCACTCATAGTTTGTGTACAAGCTAACCAAAATGTCTGCTTGTTGACCAAGTTTACAATAGAAAAGCTGAAATAGATAGATGACACAGGAGTATATCATAAAAATAGAATATTATTATAGTAATTATATTATTACCAATGAATTTTTAAGTAAATATTTTGAACTATAATATTGTGAAAAAATAGGTATACCAGTTGTCAATATTATAATAGTCATATTATTATGTGTGAGAAAGAACAGTGTTATATTATTTTCTTCTGCAAAAGTTCCCAATCATTCTTCATTTGACTATAAAATCAATTTACCTTAATTTTAAATAGGATTTAGTAACTAATTATACACAGTAATTTGTATACAAGCACTGAGACATCACACCAATAGTTTTTTTTAGTCCATGTATTGTTTAATAAAATAATAATATCAATATCGTATGTTCAAAATTATTTTCTGAAATACTATTTATTTTTTTTAAATGACTTTAAATTAATCTTTTACAAAATTTAATACTTATCGAATATTCTCATAAATATTAAGACGTAATTTTTAGTTTATCTTACTCTGTACATGCTTGTTGTATATAAAAATAATGATCATTAAGTGAATTGTATCCAAATGAAAAAAGATTCCAGAAAGTCCATGTAGGTAATATTTTAGTCACTGGACTATTTTTTTTCAAACCTATTTTGTCACTTACAATTGATAAAATTTGATATAATATATTAAAAAATAGAATGATAATATTAATCGTAATTCGTATTCTAGCACAATAAATTCAAAAAATATCAAAATAATTTAAAATCATGATATTATTTACATAAGAAATGGGAAAATTCATAATATCTATACTATTATATTTAATTATTTGTAAAAATTAACCATCTATAGTTAAAATTTAAATAAATATTAATCATAATAAATTTTAATCAAACAGTTTTAAAATTATGATATACCTATAGGTACTGTGGATTAAATTATAAAATAAATACTTACAGCCATGACATACGTTATCGACTTTTAATATGCAATCGATGTCTATAATTTGTATTTATAACCAACTTACGTCCCGCTAGCAATATACAAGTTAACTATTAAGTTTACTAATTGCTTAATTTTACCTTATTTTGAGACGTAAGTATAGTATGCAGCCAACACATCAATCGAAATACTGTACGGGATATACCAGGACCTCTGTTTAATCCGTAAGTTGTTGGTAGGTATACCATCCATCGTCGCTGTAATTATATTAATATATAAGATATGAATAATGTGTCCATAAACACAAGATGCTCGGTTCGTATCATTATATTGTTTTACGTAAATTATAATCCCGACAACGGTATATCATTATTATGATTATTATTAGATCGTACCACCCGCGAGATACCGGGTACCTAGGGCGGCCTCGGTCGATAACGTAATTCGATTTTGGACCACACGCCAAACGAGAGCGACTCTTTCTATTCTTCGGCTACTCTCACTTCTCTTCTACAACGTGCCCGCACATCATCATAAACATGACTGACGAATCGTGCTTTTCAACAACGTATAATTTTCTTAATTTTATTTTTTTTTCATAGAAGGATAAACTTTTTGACGTTCATTTTCTCTGGATGTATTCATTGTACAATCTACGTACTCAGTATAGTATAATATGTATGTATCTATACATACAACTGATCGATTGAAACTTATGCACCGAATTCCTTTTTGAGTATTTGCCAATAAAATGTTGTTCGCGATAAACTATTTTCCAACGAGTTGAAGTGCTGTAATAAAATGCGCACTCTTTCCTCGAGTGTCTGTAGAAAAATAGGTATCCGCAGAAATAACGATGCGATGTCGGTCAAGCAAACAATGTTTTAAGAAAATTATTTTTCCTCCATAATAACATTTTGATTTTTTATACTACCTATATATTATATACTTTGGATGATACATTTCGTTTATATGCATCGTACTAACTCTTTAGGCTTTAGCCCAACTACGTAGTGATAAACGATTAATTCACAACCGTATATGACTCTCATAAATATGTAACATGTCCATAACGATACTATAAGATTAAAGCTGTAAATTATTCAATACTATACTATCTGACCGAGCTTTGGTAATAATTTATGAGTAAAAATATCGTGTACAACAAACGGTTTGACCGTTTCATAATTTCCTGAATCTTTTTACGCCCTCCCATCACTATTCGGTAATGGACTATATAAAATGATAAATCACGAACAACTACAGCACGACCCCGAATGTACGTCGTTATGGGCAACGGAAAACCCTCCACATCAGCAGCCTCATATATAACTTTTACTGTTCAAGTCCTAAATCAGATCACAAAGGCAACCTTAATTACATTTGTAATTTCACCCTACACGACAATCTCTCGATTCGTTCTTTTACCTCGGCATTTGCTGACACTCCAGTGCATTTTCACGTTAATCTTCTCAATGACTCGTGCAATATTAGCTAATTCCTCGACAATTTCCAAAGCTATGTCTTCGACTGTTCTTCAAAAATACCAAATGACAAATACCAACTACATAAGATTTACAAGATCAAACACAACAATGAAGGGTATTATTAATTGTATCTAATTATATTTACAGTGCAATTCCGTCTGCACTAAGTAAATAATATTTAATATCGTTCATCAGAACAATAAAATTATTATAGTAATAATCAAATAATCTTAATATTATATAGTGTATACGTCATATTAAAATATCATGTTCCTCCAATAAAGTAATAACAATAAAATATTATAAGTATTATGTACCGCATAAAAACCGGTATCGATTGAAAAATGATTGAAAAAAAAATACCTAAAAAACTAAATTAACAAATATCAAAATCGAAACTTCGAATAATATTATTTTACGAATAAATTATTCATTTATTTACATTTGAATGGACTATACGACAAACGACTATACAATTAATATGATACTTTGTAAATTCTAAAAACATAATTCTAGTCTATAATGCTTAAACGCTCCATCGTTTAACATTTAGATACCGAAACATGTATGCGATTAATCATGTTCTATGTTCAGATTATCGGACGCTCTTATTATTATTATTTTTCTCTTTTTGCATCACATGCATAGTCATCAAAACCGGGTTCTCGACGACAATTTTATAGTTGATACACGACCGAAATCTTTGTATTATCTTTGTGGGTATACACCTTTCGATATTTTTTTAAATATTGCGCTATCAGAGAATTGCACTCAAAAAAACAGCAGACATTTAAATATTATCGTTGGTTCAATATTTGTATTGCAATATTTTAACAATGTACAGCGCTGACGAATCGAAATCTGCTGCGACCATAACTGTCTCCGTTGAACACCAATATTATTAGCTGTGTGGATTTTTGAAATTCACAGCACACGTGCAACAAGCGCAAAGCATATGTATTCGTTAACTCCCTCACACCCACACCGACAGTCAGATACAAGGTGCCCTTGGGGGATGGTCGAAACGGTGGTGGCCTTAGTATTCGGTCCGTTTCTATAGACAAACATAATAATAATATAAAATATACGGTGCAGTATGTTAAACGGACTCGGGATTTATCATTTTTATTGCACCAAACTCGACCACACATGTATTATAATATTTAATGCATAATATAATACGGTGTTTGGTTGGATGTATTTCATAGTATGGCATTACGTCTCGTAATAGTATCACATAGAGATGCGCACATATGGGACCACGTACGCGAAATTAACTGTATCGACGCTCGAGAATAATGCACGGCTTTGGTCGATTCGAGTTAATCCTACATTTATCATATAATATTAACGATCGTTTTCTCTCTTTCTCTCTCTCTCTCTCTCTCTCTTACTTTTTTTCTCTTTCATTCTCCAAAAACATAGATAATATACCCTCCTATCGGACCATTAGTGACAAATGTCGCCGTACGTTCGAAGCAGATGACGGTGTTCGCGACGATGGAAAGAAATTATCAAAATTTAATTTTTCTCCTATAATATATTATATACTTTATATTCTGTTGTGAATATTTTTATTGATAAATAATAATATTCGTCTTTAATTCTAATGCTAATAAAAGATGGTCTACATTATATATATGCATACATAGTAATATTGTGTATAAGTTTAACTATTGTAATTTTAAACAGTGTTGATAAGTTCTATTAATATAAATCGTTTAACATAACGAAAAAACAAATTTTAATTTCCGAGTATAAATTAATAGAATTTTTATTTTTATTTCAGTTAGAAAATAATTATTAAAACCACTCCGTTGAGAACTTCTTTTTTTTCACGTTTTAAATTCTACACCATCAAGTACGTTATGTATGTACATAAATGTACATAAAAAAAATACATAAGTACAACTGTGGTTATATAAATTGAAAAAAAAATTGCAATAAACAACAATCAACTGCAGTAAACAAAAAAAAAAAAATGTTTATTTCGTATCAAAATATATTAATATTAATTGTATAAATATTTTCATGAAAATGATTTGTTTTAATTTTTAACTTGAATTTAATTTATTTTATTTTATATTTGTTAAAAATATATTACAGTAGATATATGGTGTTCTTTAACTGATTCGTTTTTTTTTTTTTTTTTTAATTGATATTTCAGGTATAAATACCACATACATTTTTAACAACCTTAAAATAAGTTTTTTCATTTGCTTATTTTCTCTCGATGTTTCTTACTACTTACTAACTCTAATACATATTACAAAATTAACATTTCATGAAAAATTATTAGCTAACAATATAATAATTTTATTTTTAATAACCATTTTTTATTATTACTGTTACTAAAATTGAATACATAAAATAAGAATTTTTACAAATCACAAGAAAAAATTCAAGACTTTAATTTACTTTACATAAGTCTCATAATGTTATGAAAAATTGCTTTATTGAAAATAATAATATTTTACCATTTCTAAAACTTAATATTGGATTAAACAATTTATATTATACTATAATAATTGAATTAAATATGTCATCATTATACACAATATGAAATTACTGTTATTCGACATCCACAATATAAGTATTAGTATTCAATTTAAACTTTTTTTATATATTTCTGAAAGTAACTTAAAACTGTATTTTTTTAATATATTATAAAATGAACAAGCCGTTTGATTTTAACTCATGACCTTTTCATTAACATTTTAATGAAAAATAAACTACACGCTAACAAAAATATTGACTGATTTACTGCCGGAGGTGTTGAAAGCTAAATCTCTAAAATAATATATCTCTTGAGATTTCAGCTGGACGAGTTCTTAAAAAACACAAAAATAATAAAACTAATGTCACATAAACTGGTCATTGATCATTTTTAACAACATAATGATTTTTAAACGTAAGTTTAATATTATATTTTTAGTGACATATTCCGTAGTTAACGTTTTATAAACAACAACCGACACCCAGACACACACAAAAAAAAAAAAACATTTTACATCTGTTTACGACAAAATGAATGGTTTTTTCACACCGACCCATATGGAACGTAAGTAATAATTATTAATTTAAAAATGACTAACGGCAATTTTAGTGTAAACGTTTATACAATGATCTTTTTTTTTTTTTTGAAAAAACTATCTTGAAATAACGTATGTTCTATACAAATAAAATATAACTATGAAATCGCACAACAGAAAAATGGTATATTTTTAGTACTTATCTTATATTCTTTGTAATACATTTTAATATCTGGTTATTTGTATATTATTTTACCAGACATGTAATATGTAGTATGATTTTTTAAATAGTACATCTAATAATTTTAATCAAAATTAGGAAATATTATTTACTCGTATTAAAACTACAGGTGATACAAACACTATGCAGCACACAATATAGTCATAAACTAATAAATCCTTATCCTCGATTCATGATGCGTTTAAAAATTGATAAAGTCAATTTAATTTCTAAGTATAATGTTATTATTATCAAACAACGTTCAAATCAATAGATTGTTGAAATAGTTGACAAAAAATATATATAATATATAGTTTTGTACTGACGTTGGACAATATTTATTAATAACAATAATATTAGTCACAACAAACGTATTCTATTTTTTTTAAGATGACGTAATAATATTCAGATTTATTTGCGAGTTATTGTATTACAACTTATAAAAATCCAGGATTTTATCAAGACGATAAAATTTTTTTCCAGCTATTTTGAAGATTACTCAAACGCGCATATGGCAGAGGATAAAAATTAAAAGTTGCAGAGCCGTTTGTTTCATGGATTGTTCGTGAGTATGCACGTTGTAAAAAATAAAATAAAATCACTATCCCCTCTTCGGCTATTTGCAATAAGTCGGTGTGCGTCACTACGATACAATATTAAAATACTATTTATTTATAGGATAATATTATAATATCATAGCTAACCGCGTACTATAGTATTATACGTCATATAAAATTAAAATTTATTGTTTTTTTTTTTTTTTTTTATCATTATTATTATTCGCTTAGGCGCACCACACTTACACCCTCGACAAACGGATTCGTTAAATAAATATTTATCGTAATTCTCGGTGTATATTATTGTGCGCGTATACACACAAAAGATAGTCCTACGCGCGCGTGCGTGTGCGTAATGATTGCAGTGCCGTTTACAGCCCCACCGCCACGTATACCGTGTATATTAGTGTTTGCTATTAAATAATATGCAAATAGGGAAAATAACTACTACACACATATTATGCGCTGTGTAATGTGTAGTGTAACAAGTGAAAGGCCGTCGTGCTTACGTACGGTTTATTTGTTGGATTAATAATGAAAACAAACTGATTAAAAAGCACGCGCGATATAGTATAACGGCGAGTCAACGCGGCGGCAGAGGACAATCGCCTTGTTATATTATTATTATTATTAATATCATTATACCACGTGCATTATAATGGTGTATAATATTATAAATCCACTCGGACCGGAAAAGGGTTAAAGGGTTTTTTTTTCTAGCCCGCAGACCGATAAATCTGTCGTGTACTCGATATTATTCGTAGTGTATACGCGTACACCATGGTTCACGACGGTATAGTAACGAAAAAACAACCCTCATGTGGGTACAGACACAGTAATATAACATAGCGCAGCGGCGGGCTTTGAGGAAGAAACACATAAAAAAAAAAACCGAACACGAAAAATTGTCCAACTCCGTTTTTTTTTTTTTTTTTTTGAATTCAAATGTACAAAAAGGGACAACAAATATTAATAATACCGGCCGAATACGAATTATAATAATAATAATAATAATAATAATGTAATACATTACCCACATGCAACTATAAACAGTATAAACCCATGTGCTTGGTCATAATCAATCGCGTGTATCGCCGTTGACCAGGTAAACAAACGCCAGAAGAGTAAGTTATTATAATAATATATTATTATTATATACCAGGCTTCTGTGGCTGCTGCTGTTACGGGTTGTTCCACTGTTATGATATATTTTCTCGACATGTGAAATAATTTGTTCATAATATGAATAATTTACGAATTTGACAACACACACACACACACACATCATCGAGGAGTTCGGTATTAAACGACTATTTTGTATACACACTCACACGTGTATACACATGATCTCCAAATAAAATATTTCGGATAATATATTATTATTTTTTTTGTTTTATACTGTATCGCTGTAATACGTCACAGAAAGGTATATTATATAATATTATATTACACGCATGACGCGTGTGCGAGACGACACGGCGTTTCTTTCGTTTTAATAGCCAGTGTAGTGCATGTAGAACAAATGTCGTTTTATTTCGTGAACTTGCTGTAAGCGTACGCGCTTCAAAAACCTAAGACCCGTATGTTTCATGTACTCGAGGTAGATAAAATCACAAATACGGATAACTGTTTTCGCACAAAAAACGATACTTAGTTTTTGATAATATATTGCATATTTGCATATTTATTGAAACCTTAATACAACAAAATATAGTCCTACAAATTTCGATATAAGTTACGATTATTGTTAAAAGTCTATCGTTTTTTATTTAGGTCGATTATATCAATGCTTAACCCAAATTATCATACACAATCCTATAAAATATGTAATAATATAATTAAATGATAAAAACTAAATATCAACAATAAAATTAAGATTAAAATCCACTAACCTTGGCCAATATATTGTGATTGTGTCATGAAATATAAGTCATAATTGAAAATACATGTTGATTTTATTGAATTAACAAGCAAGATAATACTTGTTTCCATTAAATTTAACTAATAAACAATTATTAAAAATTCAACAAGTCTGTAGCATTCGCTTGTATTAATGGTATTACAAATTTAAAGTTTATGCCGTGTTAAACAAAGTGGGCTTTACACTTATTACTTTTGTTTTGTTTTTTTTTTCATTTCAAAGATTTTTTAAGTAATTCTAAATTTTAAATATATACATCTTAGAGATTTTCGTGAATAATTATATATTAATAAATCCAAAGTTACTAAATGTAAGTATATTTATGTATAGTCAGTTATTTTTTATTTTTATTTTATTTTTGAAAAGAAATTATTATTATATGTTTTATTATTTTATTCACTTTAATGACGAAAAACTTTACTTTTATTTAAAAACGTAAAATAAATATTAAGTCCTATAACTCTAATACTAAGTCTATTAAATTTATCATAAGCATTGCTTTTTCAAATATTTTTCGTAGAAATAATTGTTATGAGAATAATTTTATAAGTATTTACTCGTATTATAATTTATAAATATATGACTTCATGAAAATACTTTTCCAAATATAATACAATAATTGAAGTAGCAAATAAATAATTTACTAATGAGTTATGTAGAAATTTACTTTGAAAATTATGTGAACTTTACACATACGTAAATTTAATCTTGAAAATTATAAAAATTATAAATAATTTTTATAAGGAAATAAATGTATTTTTTCGTTTTGTTTGTGTAAAAAGTATCGATTTAAAAAAAAAATTAACGTCTGTCACTGTTGATTTTGACGATAAACATTTATCAGAGTATTTTACACTAATGTTTTTTTATACCGACTAAAACATTGACAGTTCTTTCAAGAGTTGGAACGGTACGTGTTTTATTTGGTTTTGTATACAGTGATTTGATAATATATATAATGTGACAGATGTAGGGAATACTTCTTTTTCAATGTTCTTATTCATAATACCTCGTGTGACTGAAATTTAACGAATAATAAAGACGAAATGTATACATTATTTATATACGTAGTATGGAACGGTTGGGGCGAAACAAAAAAAAATAATATGAAATAAGTTTTTGAACTGGTTTTGACCAAACGTGAAAAACGCTAATCTGTCGCATGAAGAGCGTAACTAACGACGTGACATTGTCGAATCGAGAGGGGAACGGGAAAATCCCTGCTGGGCATCGATCGCTTTAGATTTCCAGATCCGTTTCGGATCGTTACCGTTCTCGTGGCTGCGTCTAATGCGCGCTTGCACGATATAATAATATAACGATGAGAATTCAATGGGGTCGGTTTTTTTTTTTTTTGTTTATTTATTTTTTTATAAAAACGCGATTTTAAAAACTCCAATTAGTGTGCGGGCCCGCATGTGTACGAGTGTAGGTCTATCGACTATCATTCAACATTATTAAGTGCTATACATGATGGGACGCCGTACGAGAATCCTTTGGAATGCGTACGGTATGGTGTACACACAGGGAAACCGTATATTATATTGGATAACAGTTATAATAAATAACAATAATTTTATGACGAAAAAAAAAATAGCAGCTGCTGCCTCAGCGGTGCGCGTTTCGCGTCTTCGTCTGGTTCACCCTTTACCCCGGGGCCATAACCGCATCTGTGCAAACAACCCGGGGCCCAATGCGGTTATTTAACGTACGGGGCGGTAGTGAAAAACAGAGAGATGGAGAGAGAGTTATACATGTATATAAGTGAGTCTTATAGTGATGGGACTGCGCACGAGGAACGGGGAAAAAGCAAAAAGAAGCCACCGTCGAACTATATACCTATATAAAATACACATTATATACTTATATAGTGTATTAATGCGTCGCGCGCGAGCGTATGTTTTCCGTACAGGTGGGGCCCGCCGGCTAGACGCATACATGATAAACGGTATAATAATAGTATATTATATTAATATGAATGCGCAAAACAAACACGGACTGAGACCGTGTAGCCTGCGGGTCGCAAACCGCGGTGATCGGGTCGCGTCTGTCGTTGCCACTGTAGCAAACGCAGCTTGCTCGAAGCTGGTTGTCTTTATAATATAATATTATTATTATTATTATTATTGTGTGTGGCTGCAAGTCCGGCGCAAAGATCCCTCGGTTGGAGGATTGGGGAAACACACATGAAAAAACAACAATCGTTTGAATTATGATGATAATATGCGATATTTACTCTAACACAAAAGTGCAAAATGGTAGATGAAAGAAAATATGATTTCGTATATTATGATAACTATGATACGTCATGTGTTCGTTCGCACTTACTATTTTCGTGGACTCGTTGTTATATCATACACTGGTCAAGACCAGTGTACTTGATGTTCCTGACGAGAGAAATAAGCTAACTACTGATTAACCGAGTCGGATTTCACTGAATTCTATTTTGCAGAAACGTATTTGTATTTCAGAACTCGATCGTTACCACATTGATCCGAGTTCCTATATCATAATATTATCTGGTATTCACCACATATCACTATCCTATGACGGGTTTTGTTGTTATTCTATATTATTATTAAAATGGTCTACTTATGTATTTGATAAAATAGGCAACTTTTGTTTTTACTAAAAATTCATGTTAAAGGTTAAACACACCGAAAAATAAGTATGTATATAATATATATATATATATATATATATATATTATATCAAAATTAAATCAATTAATTGATTTTAAGATGTTTTAAAATAAGGTCTGTATTAAAAATATTAAAATGCATACTTATTATATTATGTTTATTATAATAAACCAACTTTTTTTTGGAAATTGTTAAATATTTTTTCAAATATTATTTTTCTATAGACGTCTTTACTTTTAGATATATTTTAATCCTCGAATATTTTCTACCAGTTCACATCCCGTACAACAATTGTGCATAATTTGTTTCATTTTACTCGATCATAGGTACAAAGATTATTTATTATATTATTTAATGATAGATCTACCGCGACGACAGTGTTGAAAATAATAGCATCATGCCTTACCATGACTAATTTTAGTCTTAACACCGTCTTAACAAATATACAAATTGATTCACTAAGCAAGCTATCTCCTTCATTTTTTCCTTTTAATAATAAAATTATTCAGATTTTGATTTTCGGAATTCCCAAATACAAAGATAAAATGCTATGATATTTTAATTTCTTATGTCATTAAAAGAGTTTGCATGCATGAATTAACTTCTTACTTAACTTAACGAGACGCATCCTTTCCTTTTTACTGTGAATTTATAATTAGATTATTATTTTCGAATTTTGATTTAGATGAATTGATATTTTAAGCTAACAGTTTCTATTAATTTGTATGTACTAAAGTTAATACATTTTATGGTAAGTATGGGGGCCATGATTTAAAAATTATCGTAATTACTTAACATTTTGTAATTTGTAAAAAATGTTTAGTATAATAAGTAGGTACTAACTAAAGACAACGTATTATATTATGTTATATTATATAATATGTAAAGTCATTATTGAAGATCATTATCCTTCCTAAGTGAAATCTGAAATTTATTAACTTAGAAATTATGCATTCAAATTCAGAGTTCAATCCTTCAAAATTTTCAACAAATAATAGTGGTTCTTGTATGAAAAATGTATAGTATAGCTGCAGGCACTCCTTAAAACAAATGGTATACAAAAATCCAAGTATCAGAAATGTGGTTTTTAATGGTATCTACCTACATCGTATTATACACTCGTGTATACATACACATCCAAAAATCAAAATTTCATAAAACGCATAATTAAAACGATAAGCGTAGAGCCGTAGAGGAGAGAACTTTAGTGAACCGCCTGAGCTCATTTATACCAGGTAGAACAAAAAGCGCGCTGTCGTTTGGAAGAGAACAGAATACGTTTGATTAAACACCACCCTTTTAATCGGACTTATTGTATACAAAAAAAAAAATATATATATATATATATATTATTAATTTAATCACTTAAACGAGTTTAAACTCGTATCACGAGTTTTAATGTTACATACACTAGTATGGTAATATAGTCGATTGGCGTCAATCGTATAGCAAAAATAAGAACATATTGAATAGTTTTAACACTGCATTGATGAAATCCGTCCGCAAGTTCTATAGTATCGTTCCCATATAACATTACGTCAGCGGCCGCTCGTCGCGCGATATTCTAAAATGGATTGCAATTTGCAAGCGGTTTGACGGACGCGCGGACATCTCAACAAAGATAATTACTATTATGCACCTAGTTAACCTGTTAATATCTACTTAAATACCTGTATCATGATGATATAATATAAGTGTACTGCGAGTGGCTGGTAAAACTTTCGTCACACAAGCATGTATAGGTATACAAATACATATTTTTCAAAACGTTATTATTATAATAATTGCTGGGGGTAATAATTATTTATAATATGGTTATATGAGATAAACGGTGTTTTAGTGTTTACTTTAAGGTGGCTAGTGGCTACCTATATGAAATACCAATACATTTATAATTACATCTTATTAGCCGTTAGGTCACCCGGTCGTTATATCATTAAAATACTAATGTTGTGAGCGTTGATGTTAAAATGAAAAAAAAAATCATCGACACGCCGTGAAACCGGTGAAAGGGAAATATTAACATTATGAAAATATTGAGAGCGCACATAATGTACAATATAATATTATATATTGTCGAATATTATTATCCGGGAGATTTTTAATTTTTAGATTACTTTACACGCACGAACTACGAACTAATTATTGTCAGCGCGAACACACTGCGCGCGAATAATAATTGTGTATCGTTGTACAATATAATGTTTACATATATTGATGTTATTATGTACCTTAATAATATTTACTTAAAGAAAATGAAAGTAAAAATGTTATGTAGTTTATTTTTTTCTTCTTTATAATCAGCTTGACCGTTTTATTATTTATCTTTTACATCGTAGGTAACCTGAATGACGTACTCTATACAGGTACAGCTATTGTATTATGATTATAAATTTTTCGTTGCGTAATATATATTATGGATATTGCAGAGTAATATTATGTATAGTCATACTTAAACGATTATAAAATAAAAAAATGATATTGTTTTACCGTCCGAGGATCTTTCATTAATACATTTAAATTATAATATACATAATGCAGTACAAAATACTCGTACAGTATTATAATAATTTTAAAAATTGTTCGATTATTGAATAACGATATAAGTTCTTAAAAATTATTTAGAAGCATTTATCACAATAAATGAGCTTTAAATACTTATACATTCAATAAAGATTTTGGGTAAAACGAAGTTTTTATTTTTATTTTGACTAATTAAATAATTTTTTTTTTTTATTATTATTGCTTTATGATTGAAATAGTATGGTCCTACATGATGAACTTTTTATAAAAGAAAATAATCAAATTATACTTTATTTTATACTATATCAAAAATAAAACAAATATACCTAATACAAAATTACAGAAAAAAAAATTAAAAAATAAAAAATAATTTTTTTATCAATTACAATGATTGTTTTGTTTGTATAACTATTGAATAAAATTTATTTCAATAAAAATAATTAAAACAAAAGTCATAAGAAATGTTATTTAAACTTTTAAGCAGTCTTTTCTTAGCGTATCATAATATGTGTGTTGGCCAAGTTTTTAAAGTAATGTGTTAAAGTATACCTAAGTCTTAAGAAAAATATCGATAGCGCATGATAAATCATGTTGATACATTGTGGGAATAATATAAATTAGTAAATATAAAAATAAATTGTATTAAATTTTTAGGAAATAATATTATTCTTAGATGTTTTAGGTGTTCATTGTTATCTATTTTAAAACACTTAAGATCATTAGAATCGACACCAAGGAGATTAAAATTTTTATTACAACATAAATGTCTACGTAGGTAGGCTATAACATAACGAATAAATTATGATAAAAATAGGTTTATGACGTAGATAGTTTCTAATGCTAAAACCAAAATCATGACCTTACACGTTATGTGTATGAGAAGTAATATTTTACAAAACTCAGTTTTAATCAAACCAATAACGAGTTTTTGTTTCCGATTTTATTGCCACAGCTGATTAAAGAAGACTTTTTAATTTTAAATATGATTTCATCGTTTGATTTTTTTGTGTAAACGTTAGGTTTTTTCATTATTTTTTTCATTTCAACTGATTACAACACGTACGTATAACAGACACGTGTATCCGCTTGAAATACACTTTCAATAGATAGAGTTTCTCACGGAATTTACGTCGAACGTCGCGTATTGGATTGACATATTTTCTTTATTTTTTTTTCGTCATGTTGCATCTCATATATTACTCACTACCAATCAACCACTAGGAAAAATTCAATACAACTCACACGCACGCATATACAATCACGCGCGTGTGGGCCGATTTGCAATTAAAGCGTTAAATTTCAGGGGTTGGGCTCCGATATGACACGGACCACTGATATGAACAAATTAACAAGACGTTGACACGTCATATTTTTGTATGGATATATCTGTTTAAAGACGTTTTGTACGATACAGCAGGCAAAGTCGTGCACCTGGTTTAGGCCAATCCAATATATCTATACAATTTCTGACAATGTAGTTAGCGAATTTCGAAGCCGCTCTTTTGCGTTATTATTTCCGTTTTTCACCGATCATAAACTTTAACAATGCCCGTCTATATAGTTCTCTGGACAAATTTTACGGTACCGAGCCCACCGGCGAATGATGTTAATTTATACAGCATACGTGAAATTCTTACCGTATCGAGACGTCTAAAAGAAATTACAATTATTATTCACATTGGCTAATATGTATGACTAATCGTTTAGCCTTTTTCACGCTCACGGTATTTGCTGAGGGTATTTTACCGCCACCGCCACCGCCGCCTTTGTGACGAACACACCTGCAGCGCTGCCCCACGCACATACCGCAAGAAAAACTGCGTGTACGGATTTACTAGGATCTAAGACGAAACGTGTGTTATTATCGTTATTATTGATGCCCAAAAATCGTTCAGTTTAAATGTTTTTTTTTTACATCTATAACATTTCTTGGCCAGCTGTTCCTGTGATTTTGCATCGCACTGCAAACGAGTGTTCTCATTTGGAAGAACATTAATATAACATATTCGATACAATAAATATATTATAAAGCAATAATTTTATAAATTAATATTCTTTTTAAGCTCGATTAAGTCAATACACTATTTTATTTTTCATCTTTTATAACACTATTTTACTTAATTGTTTATTTTTTTACAAATTCAAAACTATATAGTGTATACAAAGTATTTCTAAACATTAAATTTTATCATCATTAAAAAAAAAAGAAATTGTCTCCAGTTTTCCACCAAACATTACCCAAAATTTATTTTGAAATAAAAACAATATCCATTTAAATGTAGTAAAATAAAACTGGAATCAAAATACAATTTATTTTACTTTTATCAGGTTAATTAAAAAACAATTCAGTTAATTTAGTAATTGAATTATCGAAACTAAGAAGTAATAAGTTGAAATAAAATGTGTTAATGTAATTAACTTTTTAACTTAAAACTTAATCTTTAATCTTCAAATTTTTATGTTTGAAAACGTCGGTTCCTCTCAGAGCGAATTTTACATTATATACGAAATGCATATATACATCACTGGCTGCAGTATGTCGTTGCTGCTGTTAGTCGCACAATGGTAAATAATATATAATGTACAGTCTACTTCCGGCGACATCGACGTGCGCACGGTATAGACGTATAGTATTGTTCAAAAGTTTGGAAGCATCTTCGTCTACTGGTCCGTGGAAAGGGTGTTTGAATAAAAAGGGTTTCCTAAATATGCACTCAGAGTTATATGCTAGTATATGTGTGTGTGTGTGTGTGCGTGGAGGGTGCACAAAGGCGCCTGTTCGGCCGAAAACGAGTAATCGTCGCCGACAACCCGACCGATAAACGGCACGAGTACCGCCTACAATAATATAATAATAAAGTAGTACCTATACCAACCACGTTTCGGGCCGTAGAAAATTTAATTAAATACGTCCACGAGAAAATGAGGCAAAAATGGGGGGTACAAAATACGATAGAAAAAAACCCGAGGCGTTTTGTTTTTCGTTTCCTGTCTTCACTGTCTTTATCCACTATTCCTATATCTCTCGTATTTAATATAAGTTATCGTTCTTTTTTAGTTTTTGCACGCACGATATATGCATGTATAATATATATTGAATTAGGTATTTGTGACGAGTATCTATCTATGACATCGAAAACGCGTCTCGCACAAAAGGAAAAAAACTCAACTCCGTTTTCGTATTCGAAACCGTCGAAAACACTCTACGCATTATTTTATATTATTATATAGCAGTGAAAAGGGAAATGAGAAAAAATTTCTCCGTGAACATCTGCTCGGAGGGTGTTGGCTACAGTGTGTGTATTGTGTCGCTGATATAGTATAATGTATAATATTTTATTATATTATGTTTGTTATTATAATAATATCGTGCGTAGGTATACGCAAATGGTGGGTGGGCGACATTGTTTAGTTTGGTGGAAAATTTATATTTATCGTTGTTGTTCAGCAACTTTCATCTAAACAGTAATCAGAAGCGTTCATTGCATCGTATACCATGATCGCGTTGACGACAGTAAACGAAAAAAATATTAAAGTAATATAGAAAAACAAAAAAAGACGCAGTATAGTTTAAGTATCGAACTTCTGTTATCTTCTGCTCGATCAATCATAAAAAAACGTGATAATATTATTACCTTGTTTTTCGTGCTATTTATACATCATTTTTAATAATATTTTTATTGTAAATCGTTCTATTGTTGTATCAATTGCACAAATAATTGTAAAAATGATTGTTTGCCCGGTGGTTGTAATGTAAAAAAATTCTATACGATTTCAATTCACGGGAAATGTTATTAGATACATACGTAGAGCAAATTTAATAATATTATACCTATAGGTACATATAGAAAACTATCTAATTTTAATACAAACAATGATTATTAATATATAAATTTGGATACTTTTTCAGGTAAAAAGTATCGATAATAAGTACCCTTAAAATAACTCAGTATAACTACGTCGTGGTACATAATTAATATATATTATATGATAATATTTTACTGGTGTCCAATCTTTTTTTGTACACTTAACATCATAAATAATTTCTAGTGTACGCAATAAATATTCAATTTTGAATAAATAATACATTTTTGATTACCTCGTAAAACAAATCTCGGTCGATAATGTTGAAAACGTATCGATTAAATATAATGAATCAATTTATGATATTTTAATATTACTAACATGTATTTAATAATCATCATCATATTGTAGATATCTGTGACTACCTATAAGACGTAAAGCAACATATATGATCAGTTTATAATATAAACATCGAATCCTAAAAAGTGCGTCAATATATTGTATAACACAGCTGGCCATTGACGAGTTAAAAAGTTTATGTCAGTTTTATAATACATTTTTATCTTGATCACGTACTTTTTAATTCGTGGGCGATTCGATGTCGCAGCCAGAAGACGGTAAATTATGAATAAATTCGTTTACCCAAACCAGTGTGAAAAATAAGACAATCCGGATGTTTGCACCACATCATTGATATTATTATTATGCATTATGTGACGACAAACTGCAACCGGTGGTGTACGCGCGCTATTCACGGTGAGAGAAACGAGCGTATTCAGACATTAAAATGTCGTAAACCATCATAACTTTTTAGTTTTGTAAAAATTTTACTTTTCGGCAAATGACATGACGGTCCAGCTTTGGTTATTATAGGGCAAACGATCACGCCCTATAAGATCGTATGTTTTGTATACGAATACCAATGCATGTCTAAATATTCATCATTGCATTAATACATATGACTTTTATGCACATCGTAACTGGTACTAACCATATTGTAGTAAAATGTTTACGGTAAAATTCGGGTTGACGCGATTCATCGCGGTACCGACCGCCGATTTCAAGCGATGCAGCGATGCAGCGATGCAGATGATCAATAAACAATTACGACGCTTATTGTCGTTCCTCTAATTTTGCTTCCGGTTTCCGTGTTTTAAACTAAACAATGCATTACGTTTATTGCGAAATTGTATTGCGCATGGTTTGAAATTGGTTCATAAAATGACACACTACATCATATATCGTCCCGCATACAGTGCTCCGAATTAATTTTAAAGTTGAGTCGCTGAAAATAAATTATGCAAATTAAGTTGCTTCACAATATATTATATCATTAAATTGATATGATTGTATAAACATGAAATGAACCTAATATGGGACGATAGTCAACGTACAATATAATAGAATTCGTTGTATATTGGCATTTTTCATTAACTATTCTTTTATTTTCTGTATTATCTAATATATAATTGCCGATGGATTAAAGAATACATATTTTGTAAACAAAAATTCTAATACAATTGAAATATAGTGGATGTGATTCTGTATTGAATAATATATTATTAGGCACACAATTTTATTGCTAAATAAATGTTATTATTTTACTGAAAAAGTACTTAAGACATTTTCAATCAATTGTATAACTATTTCATGTATTCTATATTCTTATTTTTGTAATGATATAACATATAAATAACAAGAATATCGTTTGCGTTTGTATTCAAATAAGCCAAAATTTAAGTTTAGCAATTATAGCATATAATGACTACTTAATAAATAATAATCATAGTATTTACTATTGAGGTTAGTTATAAGTAAGCATTTTTGTTTTGTGGAATAATAATATTCTTAGCTAGCATAAATAGTTGCGATAACTGTCTCATGCATGAGCAGAGCATAATTTCTAAGTCCTTATTTTTTGTTCGTATTTAAAATACATTTTAATGGGTAAAATATAATGATTTTTAAATAATATAGTAGCTAAAAAACAAATTTTATCAAAAAGCGTTCAAAATCGAGATACCTAATTACAGTGCTAATTTATGTACATGACAAATTAATGTGTTTAATGATGAGAAAAGGTATGCTATCAAATATACATTAAATTTAAAAAAATAAAAAAATGCTTTTACTAAGGATGAAAAAGCCGAGAGTAAATTATTAATAAGCAATATAAAAATAATATATAATTCATATTTTTTTTTTTTTTTTTTGATGAAATTAATTGTTCTCGTGGACCACGTATCTCTATAAAATATAATATTATTTAACCAAAAACTCTCAGGCGGAAACTCGTGAAATAAACGGTAGGGTGTGACGGTGTGGGAAGGAAACTTCAAACGTCGTCTACGACGCCGCTACAGTCGTTCCGGACATCGATTGCCATCAATACGCATATATGAATTGGGCGTTTGCGGTTTTTCGCGGCGGAACCGATTGCGCGGAGGTCGGGATGCACGAGCGTAGGGAGTCGACAGTCACCACTGCACCAGTGGTGACGATACACACACACACGCCGCTGTATAAAAACACTATTCTCACGGCTGTTATACAACCACGCTGGTGGTTTTTATATCACGCACACACATACACAAACCGTATATGTTGAATAGAGAGGAATATGTGATTGGAAATACTGCACGTCGCGCGACCCTCTGTTAAATAAATTACGTTGACAAGATATATATACCGGCGAAGGGCACGAACATTAGTAACGGACCGTTGGCGGCTGTTTTGAAATCGGCCAAAAATACGATGTATATTTATATATATATATATCACTATATATATGCGTTCTATACGATACCGTCGATAAACGAAGAGAAAAAGCCGTGAGCGTTTGGTGGAGGGGGTGAGCCCGGTGCTATTTATCGGCCGTGTAGACAACATGTGCGCATCACCCCGGAACACACGCGTATTGACCGCGAACATCCCCAAGAGTCGTCGTTTTGTGCGTATTTATATGATGTGTACGATATTGAATGTGATATTTTATTATTATACATATAAAAGACGAACCACGTTCGGTATATATTATTATTACGGCACATTGGGGAAGCATTGATTAGCTTAATGGACGCCCCGGCTACGTCGGACCTCAACCCCGGTCGCCTACTCACCCGCGACAAGCATCGGGTGGATTAGAGCCGAGCGATTCTTTACCCGCCGCTCGCTCTATCCAAAATTTCAATAGCCCTCAATTACCAGTGTTTTGACGGCAATCTAAGGGATTAACTTTTAAACGTGAAATATGGCGTTTTTCCTCTATATTATGGTATAATATATAATATACGTATTTGTATATAAATATAAGAGCACCTACTTACTACCGACCAGCAGAAATCAATATTTGCAATTGTCCTCCAAACAGCACAGCACAATAATATATAACACGTTATATTATACTGTTTTGGTCGTCGCTCGTGTGAACAATGCGTTATTATTTATTATACCTGCCACTAAATTGTATGTGCACGTGATTATATCTTACTCATTGCCGGCCATGACCTATAAGCTCTTTATAATAATGTGGTAAACTAAATTAGTTCATAGTATTCGTAAAGTTTTTAATTATATGAATATAATATCAAAATGTATGCCCAACTACACAAGTACAGTTTATAGATGGGTAGACGCTCAGAAAATGTTTGAACTTTTGATGAAAAATAAAATAGCTGTATTTCCTTTTATAAGTAATTCAATAAAATTATAAGAAAAAATAGTTTGTCTAACATATACCTACGAAAAAGTACTGCGCTAACAAAGCATATTTAAAACATATTATAACAGTCTTTTCTAGCTTTGATAAACTCTATGTGATTTATTTGTTTTCACATCATCTAATCGTTAAACGCACACACATCTAAAAGTAAACTTTGAAAAATAATGTTTTTTTAAAACACCTTTATATTATCACAACCTTAGAGCGTTAGAGTATTTTTCTTTGGTTATGCTTAAAAAAGACCCTTTGACTAAAATAAAAATAAAAAAATATGCATTAACATTTATTATCTATAATACATTATATTTTATATATTACCCAATAAAATAACGTTGAAATATTCGATTGGTAATAAATTAAGATCGTATTTTGATAATGAATACAAATATATACTACACGAGTTTTAATTTTAAAAAGAGTATGAAATTTATCTAATAATTTACAGAAAATTAACTATAATTAATTATACGATCAAAGAGTAATAAATTACGATGATTAAAACGAAAAGGAAATTAATTTTGAAATTAAAGTCTCAGATGACTGTGTCCCTTTTAAATTTGTCGAGTCATTTATTTCTATTTGATAAGTTCGTATTAATTTCGTAATTAATCTAAACAATATGGAAAAAAGAGGTTTGCATATTCCATTCATTTCGCTTTCATAACAAAGGACGGCCGTAATGAAAAATCATTCTAGTGGGAAACAAACTACACCCTTTTTCCGAATGAAGTGACAATTGACCTCTGAAAGCACCAACCGTGTAAACCAACAAAAAACAATCTGAAAAAGCACTCAAGTTGTCTCTCCCAAGAACAACTCTATTCGATTTAAGTCCAGCAAAGATACACACCAGTCCACTTTATAGTAACGAGAAGTGGTTTTGTCAATAACTTTTTTTTATGAATCTTTACTTTTTAATTCAATATTGTTCTTACGGTAATATATATTTGATTAATTATAATACAAGACAATAAAATTAGATTTTATTTTTATGTCTTTGTGAATTATACCTATTTCATAAAATTAATAATGTAAACTTATAAATTACTAAATTGATGATACACTACACACAATAAATTATATGATTTAACTTACCTCATTAATTACACATATTGATTTTTAATTTGTCATTATCAAACTGTAATCCATTATTCAACAATCAACAGCACAAAAAGATTTAATGTATTATTTTATTTCTAACATAAGATTATAAATTTACAACAAATAATATCTTTTTTATGATAAATGTTTTATAACATTTAACTTAATGTGTTTGTGACATTAAAGTTTTATTTCGTGGTTAAGAAGTACAGTAGAGTATTTTAAAAAGAATTTAACAGGTAGTTCTAACGATTTTTTTTTTAATTCAAGATTTAGTGGTGCTTGAAATATATAAATATATATACTTTTAAGAAAAACATAATTTATTCAGAACGGAGAGATACAAACACGTACACTAAATTTTGTCATAGGGAATGGTGTAACGTGAACACACTGAAACTATATCTTTAACATTCTTATTTTCCAAAGTTTTTGCCAGTAATAAAATGAAAAAAAAAAAATATTGAAATACAAAAGAAAGCAATGATGCGGTCCCTTCTTCGTACAAGCGTACACAGAAAGTTATATGAAATAACAGATACGACCGAAGTTTGGTGTCGTTTGCTTTGTATCATAATCGACAGATATTTATTCGGCAAAATATGATATTCTGCAGCTGACCAAAGTTCGCATTATTTTCGCTTACTCTTGCGCTGTCAGACGCATACTGTTCCGCAAACTTTTTAGCCGCCGACGTTTTCGCGTTTTCCAGATCATTTGGGGAGAATTTTTAACTCTGATTTTTTTTTTCTGTTCTTTTCACCCCCTCAAAACTCAACAAACGAGTTTACGTGTACGTCACGTATATAATATTCGATATTATATTATTTTTCTTTTTTTTTTTTTTTTACGACCGAATTGCATCTACACACGCGCACACGCGCACTCGTAAAATCATAAGGGTGCAGCGAGCGTAATGGCTCGGAAATATGACTAAGAAGTAACCCAGGTGCCCGATCTCTTCGCATTAGGCCGTGATTTACTACGCCCCAGGGGCCGTGGACACCGCGACACCAGCCCTCAAGGTGTAGTTATAGATTATGTGACTTAAAAACGTGACAAACATCCGCCACCACTACAAGCGACATCCAACAGGCGTTGTTCTTGACGGAAACGTCTTGTACGACCCTCGTAATCATGCCACCACACTTAATATATTTTATACACGCACACACAAACACACATATATTTATTTGTGTATATATTTGTAATACGCACCCGACTGGCAAAGGTTTCCGCCTTACAAATCGGCATGGTCCCGCTGTTGTGAGTTGTGACATTTATTCGCGTCCTCGTAATTGCGCCCCATCGGATGCCGTATAATAACTTTGTGGTTTTCGTCACTGAAACCCCATCTCACGCATTGTCATCTATTTCATGCGGAAGATAGTTGTACGCAAACCAGACTTTTTAATCGATCCTGCAATGGGTGTATACGTATAATGAGTTTAATATCGAATTTTGGATAATGTCAATTATGATAATTATTTTTGACTGGATTATGTAACACTACACTAACATAATTAAAATTGGCTAATGTTAAAAATATACAATTTTGTGTATTAAGTTATACTGTAAATAATGATTTTACATTATTAACATGAGCTCTGTGGATTTAAAAAAAATTAAAACTCAATTATAATAAATAATTTAAACCGATTTCGTTGTTGAAATAAAATATAGGTACTAATGGAGTGGTAAATAAAAATCACATACAATTCAACAAAAGTACATTTTTTTCAGATCAATTAATGATTAATATCCTTTTGAAAATTTGTTCATATTATATAGGTAACACAATATTAGTTTTAGTATCTACATAATAACGTAAATATCAAGAAAATACTGACTCGAGAAATATTATGTTTTTGCAATTGTTATTCAAAATAAGAAATATTATGAATTAAAAATAAAAAAACAAAACATTAGCATAAATGTACATAAACAATCAATCTACTATAATATGTCCTGAACACTGTTGTAATGACGTATTATACATTTTTAATGTCATAAAAGTTTATCAAACCTCTAACAACAAGTACAAAACTAAGCTTGTATTTCATTAAATAATATAGTTTGGTCAACAATACTCATTATCAGTTTTATTCTGTTAAATAGTTAGATTTTTTATGCGTTTTTTATTCATAATTAATAAAACTAATATTGGTTATTATGATTAAGTGCAATAAATAGGTAATAAGTAAAGAGTTAATAAATTATAATTCTATTTTTTTTTTTTTTTTTTAATCATAATTTATAATAGTTTTCAAGAATTATGCTCAGGTATTATCCACGTACACACTATTTAAAGTTAAACATTGACTACCGACAATATAATTCCGTACACCAATAATGTATAGTTTACCTATGTAATACTTAATATTATTCGGGTATTGGACATAACACGTAGTATAATATTATATATACGAGACTGACTTTGTATTGATCCAGTGATATACGATTTTGATTTTCGCAATCGAAAAGCGCTGCATTCGGCACTGAACTCGGCAATTGTACGGGTCACAACAGTATATATTGTTATGATGAACGGTTTTTAGGTATGAGCTTTTCGGTATCTGTAACGATTTAAGCTGGCGTCCGAACAGTTGGAAGCACAATTTATTTATCGCTTAACGGACGATTTATTTCAAAAGTCGTAAAAATTAAATAGCGAAAATCTAGATACTCTTCGCCGACTGGAAAATCAACAACGACATGAATTTAATGTAGAAATCACGTTTCTCGTGATGGTTTTCAAAAATACATTGACCGTAAAAAGTCTATGGATTATGATGATACACCATGGAATTAACAATTGCTGCAGACTCGTACAAAATATAACGGTAAAAAAAAAAGAGAAAAAAACGGTGCCAACCTATAATTTCATATTTAAGCCAAGTGGCGACGGTATTTCGAAAAACAATGACACTTTGAACCGTGTTTCTCGGAAAGGTGTCAGGCCGGTAACCCGTACTATTGTTATAGATATTATAACCGACACGAGGACACATGCAGAGTGGTATTTTTTATATTATGGGGATGCATGTCCTACACATTATTATAACAATTATTTTTTGACACTCTTCCTGGCCGAGGTGTTAGGTATATCATTTTTTAAATTAATCATATCGTATCTGTCAATTGCGTTCCGTTTCGGGGCGTCGCGCTGTTAGGTTAGGTAACACCGGGACGTGTAGAGAATCTATGTACCTGCGGATACCACGATTATGGTACTTATATTATTCACGGTCCCGTGACCTCGTGCCTAGGGGTTTACGCGCGCGCGAGTACACAAAACGATCGCGCGACTCCGCGCGTGAACAGGACGCAAATGCGACGGCTAAGACGACGCGCGGACGGTCGGCTGAGCCACGAAAAAATAATACATTATTACACTATTAAATTCCGATGACCGCGACCCGTTCCACCGCCGAATTTACTGGAATGTCATTTGAGTGCATTATAGGCAGTAGGTATGGGCCGTCGACAACGATTTCATACACACGGAAATCCATTAACCGTGCGATATCATATCATTATTATTAATATTATTGTTGTTACATCCCTCCGGGACGGATGGCAGTGTGGTGGAACCGATGTCCGCCGGAGGAATCCCGGGGACACGGATCAGTGACCAACAAGAATATGGCTATTATAATATTACTGTTGTCTGCGTATAACATATATATATATATATATATATATATAAATACATATTTTATTGTTAAGGTCGACCGTTCCAAATTAAATTACTCCAATTACACATTATTTCGTATAATATACGATTGTCTGTAGTTGACGCACATAATACACGTGTAATATATATATATATATATATATATGACGTGTGTGTATGTATATGTATGTATATATTGTAGTGACCAGAGGTGGTAAATGGCTATAGTCGTTGTTGACCAACTTGACCGATGACTTTTAACATTCTCGAAACACTTCTAACGTTATTCCACTCTACAGTAGTGTTTCCGGCGTGTCGTGATTTTATTTTTTTTTTTGTCGATATTGCTAATAACATTATATGTGTAACGCTAGTCATTCCCTTTTTCTATTAACTAACACAACACTTTTTCTAATTTCGAAACCGCTCATAAATGTATGATGCTTTTAAAATCGTATTTGTTGCCTATGAATTAAAAATGTTTAAATGTGCAAATCAATTATTCTGTGAGTGACTCAAACTTCTGTCCGACATTTTATATGCTGTAGTTTAAATATTTTTGTTTTTGGACAATTATTATTGGTCGATCAACATATGTTATCATAACATTCCATTCAAACAACACCAATGAAAACATGGAGAGCATTACGTTATTTCTCGTCAATATTCGATATGATAACAATGACAGAACGACCAAATATAATGTATTGTCGGGGCGTCGTAAAGATAATATTATTTTGTTATAATAATCTGCGAGTAACATTATAGTGTGCGCTGTCGAGAGTTGAAAGAATTTGTTGGAAATGTTCAAGCAAAAAATAGATACCAATAAACATAGTAGTTTTAAGACCACGTCGCATTTACAGCTTTACTTCTTGCGGCCGAAAACTTCCAACGTCCGTATTCTATATAATAATGTGTATAAATCTCAAGACCGTATAACCGTCTAGCCATGAAATTCCTGTCGTAAATATAAAGGCGCCGGGCGACGGATAGCAGGGAAAATGGTTCTCCAACTTTTTGACAAGGCTTTACGGCAAGTTAGCCGGTCAAAATTCTAAAGTTCTGTGTAGCTGAAATCGTTGTAAACTATGAATAACTTTCTACGAAAGTAAATTACATAAAATACAGATAAAACATCACTTTAAAAGTCACTTCCTTTTAATTGATAATTATTGTGGTTACAACTTTTGAGGTAGGTATCGATATAATCACTATTTTATTTTTATTCTCCATACGAGTATTATGCTACGGAAAATACCGGTAAACCTATACAATGTTTGGGAAATATAAATAAAACTTGTGGTATTGTAGTTTTATTTTAAATTCTGGGCAGAGTGAATTTACAACGTGTTTTTTTTTGTGTTCATGTCTATCATCTTTTGGGACAGTAAAAATTATTTGATGTTTAAGAATGGGAGTGATTTCTGGTAAAAATTTTGATCTAATTGGTATTTTTGAAGGTTAAAAGTAAAAAATTTCTAGTCACATTTTATAATAAAAAAAAAAAAAAAAGATTAAAAACAAAGAATTTTTACGCAAATCGAATTTTCAAATAAATCAATTTTGTTTTTTTTGTGTAATTCAAAAACAAATTAACCATAAATATTTTAAATTTTCATCAAATGTTTATATTATCATTTTTTAGTAACGATAAAATGTTAAATAACTAACTGTTTTGGTTTATATATATTATGTATATCCACGATCAACTTTCAATTTTTTATTTTTTTTTCTTAGAAATATCGATTAAACATTATTTGGTGAATAAAAATGCTTGAAAATGTAATAAAAAGCTCCTCATAAGTTGTTAATTTTTCAATAAAAAATATCTAAAATGTTTACATAGTATTTTTTTATATAAGAACATTTAAAATTAGAATTTTAATGAAATACTTCAAAAAATGCAGAAATAGCTCTTACTAATGCCATAAAATATAAAAATATGTAAGAACAGTTTTTTTTTTTTTTTGTTTAAATTTAAATGAGATAACTTATTTAAAAATAAATAACGATGTTGGTTATTTTATAATATTTTAAAAACACTATTCGTAATAACTTATAACTTTTAAGTATGGCATAATATTATTATTAAGAATTCGACTACACTCTATGTTATTCTTGATTGATTTTAAGAAATTATTTATTATTATACTATAAATCTATTTATTTTATGGTTTTGCAAAAAAATGTTATTACATTTTAAGATACAATATGGTATAAATAATATATATCATTATATTAATTAAATACTAATAATATATATAATAAATGCAATATTTTCATAAAAAATTATATTGATCTACCGCAGTACTAAAATAAAATTTGAAAAAATTACTTTTATAACTATATCAAAAAACATACTACGAAATAAAATTAGTTATATCTGTAGGCTGACAGACCGTCTTTATTAAGAATCTTCTTCATGTACAATAATTTAATATCAGTGAATTAAAATATAATATACTCTTGATAGTGGGTCACTCGACACCTAATGTACAGCAGATTGATATTCAATTATTTACATCTTTATTAACAAACATTGATACAGGTTTTAGCATGTTCACAAAAATATAGTAAAAATATTAATTTTATATACATAGTTAGAGAAACTTGAATGTATTTAAAAGAAATCGATAAAGTTCCATAATATACTTACTGTAAATTATACTTTTTTTAAAACCATACACATTTTATTAAATATTGGTAGATATCGATTCGTTTTTCAACTTAAGTAAATATTTTTTTTAACTAACCTACAATTTTCTATAATGAAGTCAACAAGATTCTATTTCTCACATTCTTTTCAAAATAATATTGTTTTCAAACACCTGCCAAATATACGAATTATGAATTGGTTTCAACTTTGTACTGTAATTTTTGCTATATAACCATAATGTATACATAACATTACATTTTTTATGAGGTATTTATGTATTATGCATATAGTTTTTGTTACCACGTCAGAAGGAGGCTTAGCCGATGAGTCATACCACGATTATGAATAAATTATAGCGGAAGTGGGGTGGTGAATCAGATTTTTGCAAGAACCGATTAGTCTTTTAATCCTGTAAAATATTAACAAGCCCGATGGAAATATGACCTGTAAATGACACTTGTGTATATTTTGATGTGCAAAGCATTGCAGTGAAAGTCTCTTGAGACGCACGCGTTTGACAGTACAAATAACAACAGGATAAGGGTGTGTGAAATAGATGGCATGTAGACACAAGGAGTATCGTGTATGGTGGGAATAATGCTCATGGGCATTCGTTAGGGGTGGGTTGTGAAAATCCGCGGAAATTCCGAGAGGTTATATAATAATGAAACTGTTTTCGTTTAAAAAAATCTTCAGTTTAACATAAATTGTTAGGTAAAATATGTGAAATAGGACAATGCAGAAACGAAATTTTCAAGTACAAAATATAATTGAAATAGTTTTTTAAGAAAAATCTCGTTATTATATACATTATGATTTCATACGTCCATCATCATACGTTACTACAAATAACATTATTATATTATTGTTGTACTGCATATAATAGCCTTTTTTTTATTTTTTTTATCGTGGCATACCTCAAAAACTATATAATATACCTGTTATGCCTATTTAGATATTCATTGTGTTCCAGGAATTCATCATCCGATAAATCCTAATATCAATTTCAATATTAGTAATTTTGAGAGAGGTACGTGAGATGTCGCCTCGGGGCACTTCACTATTATATATTATTTATTATACCCTACGCATGTTCGCACAAGCTTTCGATGCGATCACTGTCGCGCGTCGTTGTTTTCGGTTCGTTGGCATTTTTCAAAGGTTTCGACTCCCGAATACACGGCAGCAGGTACTGAACGGAGGCGGGCTGCAGATTTGATTTCACCGTAGACAGGTGTATTGACTCGGAATAACACAGCAAAAGAATGTTTTCGCCCGACGGACATCGCCGTTCAACAGCCCCCGGCTGTTCGACGTTTCGTACTAATTTCAAATTTGTGCGTTGATTTTACAGACTTGAGTTTTACACACACACACACACACTTTAAATCACATAAATCGATGGCGTACAATGAAAAGAAAATACCGTTCGGTCATGTATAGCGTTTCCGTTCATTTAACTTGGCAAGTGCGTGTCAAAATCAACGACTCATTGTTTTGACGAACACACGAAAACGTTGTCAGGCAATAAAATTATATCACCCGCTAATCGATCGCTGCGACTAGTGCGTCACCGAAAATTTGTAGATCTTCGCATAATATTATTTCAAATTTTTTTTTAACCAAATAGTAGTTAGAATTTAGTAGGAACATACAAGCTAATCGTATTCAAAATCGACTTAATCATCTATTGCTCATTAAAATAGTGAAAAAATGCTAAATTTTACGAAAATTCAAGATATAAATGATTTGTGTTGAGTAATTTTTACTCAAAAAATGAAAAACATTAGCACGTATTTGTCTTGTAATTGTATAACATAATATATATTATGAATGAAGTTATTGTTTGACATTGAAATAGTGTATATCATTTGAGCGTCCAACAACGATTCACCAATACAGTTTGAAATGTTTGAGATGATTATTATTAGTTTGGTACTAAATTTACTTCTTGTTGAATTTATTACTTCAATAATTTACCTACATTATTCAGATTATAATATTATATGACATAGCATAGTCCAACAATAATTTAAGTACCTTAACTGATTTATGACATAACAGATAAACTAACTAACTAACCTAATAACAATGACATTAAAGGGCCATGAACCTAACTATAAGTACATACAATTCTTTTCAAAATCTAAATCACTATTTTCACTGTATTTAAAAATACCGACCAAATTTTTTATCATATAGTATTTATTAATATTATCATGTAAATAAAAGTAAAATTAAGTATTTAGTTAAGTATGTTTATTTATTTTTTTTTATAAATAAGGTTATGGTAAATTATATATTTTGTTTTAAAATAAAACTTTTAAGTTACTCATATAATATTATGATTATCTATTATGAACGAATGGACATCTTTAATTTCAAAAAATAAATAGATATAAAAAATATTTCAACACAAAAAATTCCAGTTTTGAAAAATATTTTAAAACTGTAGGGGCGAGTCTGGAAAAATAATTGTATACAAGGTCAGATTGCATTGTAAATGAATAATTGTTGGGCTGAGTTTGAAATTATTAACCCTTGTAAATTTTTAATTACTAAACGTTGTTTAGGCAGATGAGTTATTAATATCTATCTAAAAACTAATAAATATCGAAATTGCTGTAACAACGAAGATATTAATTAATATACATATTAATTAATGACAATGTTTTTTAAAAAATAATGAACCACGCCAGAATACAGAACTGAAATATTATTTCAAAACAAAATATTGTAAGCAAAATGTAGAAATTTGTAATTTATTCGTGTATGGTGTATACAAGTAAATCGCACAACAATAATATTAACATATCAGATTACCAATTATAGAAATTAGGTACAATGATTTTTTCATTTATTTTATAGTCTGTTGTCAATATTTTGAATATTTATATTTGTGAATCATCCTGATTATTATTTGTTTTTTTGTTTTTATTTTACAGAATTTACAGCTGGATACCAGAAAGAGATAAATCCTGAAATCCTAAATATTTTATTGTGATACAACTAAACAAGAGACTCACAAGGTGACTCATAAAATTAACAAAATGTAAACGTATTCTCCATGCATATACCACTCTGACGAGACTACTCTACATTTGAGTAATAATTTATCAAAACATCGTGGTCCTCGGAAACTCTTTCCACCCCAAAAATCCCATTTGAATCACCGAGATGGGTTTGTATTTGATTCATTGTCCGTATGTCATGCGAAAATAAATTTGTTCAAAACCTCAACAGCTGAAGAAATAATGATCCGACGACAGACGTTGAAGTGGCTCTAGTATACCGTTTATTATACTGTACGGTTGATAATAAGAATTATTGAATGAAAGCAGACTTCAAAGTATTATTCTTCGAATTTGGGGACATATAAATAAATTGCATTTTACACGATAGTGGTTATTATATACCTTACCTACTTTAATAGGTACCTTAAAATAAAATCATTTTAGTGAGATTTATTGTATTTTATTAATCAATTGAAATAAAAAAAAAAAAAGAAAAAAGTACACCAGAATTTTTGTTTTTCTTTGTTTAATCGATCTAAGAATAATGTTTATGGCAAAATATAATCATAATAAAATATTGTTTTCTTTCTTTAAAATCATATTTATTTTTATGAACTACGATGTTGTATGAATAAACATTTTAATAGCATCTTATGTTATAATACTTAATGTCATATTGTAACTTATACTTAACTAAAATAAATGGAAAATCGTTTTTATGTCCTACAAAAAACACATAAATGTGTAAGATTAAAATCATCAAAATATTAACCGTTTAAAAATGAAACATTTTTATAGTATTTTTTTTTTTTTTATAGGCTTACTGCTTCTAAAATTAGACCATTGTCATATTTTTGTATTTATTGTATTAAGGTCACATATTCCATTACGAGTTTGTTTACCATTTTTAGAAGTATTAATTACCAAGAGACAAAAGTGTTAATTTTAAAGAACAAGCGCGATTAGGTAATTATTCTGCTGTAAAATATGTGTCGAGTGTAATGTCACTGTAAAAGATGAGTTAAATTTGAATTCTAAGATAAATTATTCCACACAAAATACAGTTATGATAATATAGCTTGTCAGCCTTTATGATTAAGCATATTTTATTATATAGTTATATTATAACTATTATAATAATTTATTTCACTTAAATTAATAATACTGTAAATTGATTTACTTTTTAACAAAAAACATACCATTTATTATATCATTGATTGTAAAAATAATGTATCATATTATTTATACTCTATATTATAACTTAAATTTAATATAAGCAAAATAGAAAAAAAAAAGAAGATAATTAAGATTACAATTATCAGCAAAAAACACAATAAAAAGTTAAACAATTATAAAAATTATGTCATAGTTAATACTTTCATACATATTTATTATTTGGTACTCGCATTCATAGCAATTTATTTTTGAATTACAGCAAAAAATTAAATTGATTTTATTGATAACTATCGAAAATTTCCTGGCCTTTTATATTTTAGTTTTCATTTTTTTTAAATTATTTTTAAATGAACTAAGAATATTTTTAAGCTTCCAAAAGTAATAAATATATCAAATTAATAGTCAGAATCTACTTTCGAAGTTTAGAATAAAGAATTGAAACGTATAAACAACCAAAAGAAATAAAAATTTTAAAAATAATTTTAATAAGGTTATTATTATTTTAGTAAATAGTTTAATACATATCAAAAATTAAGGACTATAATGATATTAAAAATGCATTTAATATGTATTGGTCGTTTTGTTTTTATATATTGCATTGCGTATAATATTTTATCGTTCTGAGTCGTAACGTGATCTGCATATACTCATACGAGACATTTATATTGGACTTACGGATTATAATCGTAAAAACGTACAAGATAATATAAGTCGATGTCGAGCTAGTTTATCTTCCTACAGTTAACATCAAGTCAACACCAGTCCCAGTGCAATTATTTAAACACGAGATGTGTGGAAAATTTGTTTTGGGCGTTTGACAGTGCATATGTAGTCTCAGTTGTTACAGTAGAAGTATTTTTTTTTGACCATCACACTTTTTCATTCGGAACAAAAACGGTTGAGACGGAATAACGAGAATGTTTTCATCCGAAGAGAAGGTGACACGCAGAGTGTCACTGGAAAGGGAAATAAAAGGGACAGTATAATAGACGTACACGTATACGTAAGGAGAATGAAAACCTTTTCGCTTTTCCGCGTCTCGTCCACCAAAGGATCTGCACCGAGTCATCCTTTCGAGCTGATTTATTGTCAAGCCGACGTAAGACACAATCATTACACCGTCCGTTTTCCCATAAAGGCACCAAACTAAAAAATCTACTCTAATAATAATTGCTATCCCTGACTCGATAATATAAATATATGGCAGAAGATCTTTGTTTGACCAGGACTGTACTGGAAAATAGTGTTCAAACATATTATTTATTTGTATTTGTTATAATTCTTGCTGCAATGTATTTATTTTGTTGTTATAATATTAACGTTTTATCAATTTAGAAGCGTAATGTTTATTGAATAGAAGATAAAATTATGTATTGAAAATATACATATAATACAATATCAAAAAATACTCAATCGTTGTTAATTTATTTGTAAAATGTTTTTCTGACAATTTCACTTGATGAATTCTCCCTTTGCAACAATTTAATTACAAGCATTAATAGATATGTACCTAAATTGTATTATAATAAATAATTAATATAATGCAGTAGTTGGTAAGTAAACTAGAACATTTATAATTACCGACATTATTCAAAATTTGACATTTCAAGAACTTATATAATCTCTATAAATTCCTATGTAAATATATTTAAATGTTAAATTATTGAAATAAATAATCACGAGCAAAATAATAAAGCTTATTTGGATCTAAAATATATCAAAAAAGTACACATAATTTTTTTAATATGCTATTTATAAAAATTAAATCAAAAATCGTCTAAATAATAGTATTATAATTACAAATTATTAAAAATACTTATAACAGTCTACCTGAACACTGCGTATGGTATATATACAATTCGAGCAAATAATGTTCATAATATATAAAAATATATAAACATATATATGCATGTATAAATAAGATACGAGTATTTAAACAATAAACATACATTTTTTTTTTCTACAAACGCATTTCAGAATGCACATATTTTGTGTCTATACATTTATAACTGCCAAAATACGAATACTGACGAATACGTCGAATACTACGAACATGTTAGAGAATTGATGTTTAATTATTGAATTTCATTATTATATTATTACTGGTGACATCGAAATTGATCGCAGTTGTTTATTTACACGTTATTTTGTCAATACTCGTACTTCCAGTCCAGTCATTTGAAGCCTCACAAATACCATTAGTAAACACACGAGCACTGCAATGTATATAAAATATAATATAATATTATTGGCGAACAGACGTGTAAATAATATGTATGTGTGCGTAGGAGTGTTGTGCGAATGCGCTTTCGAAACAGATTGATTTTATGGACAAATAAAACCATCACTTGGAGTACACGAGAGTATTGTTTTACATCGGCCACACACACACTGAACCAAAGACCAGGCTTATAATCCCGGCAAACGTGCGAATTTAATGACTCGTCCTTTTTTATATGCATCGCGGGAGACAGTTGTACACGGTTTTAGCGGAGTTAAAAATGTGCTGAAAAGTATATTCCCACCGACCACGCGACATAGGTCGGCGGCGTCGGGCAGGGACGCGCACCTATTAAACGTCCGTGATAAATTCAGTTTGCGAACCATTAAATATGCGGGCGATCGTCCGCCGATTAGATCGATTTCCAAGCCGGGTTTACATGCATTTTTCCGGTAACAAAATATTATGTTTAATATACCGCTGCATCGCAGGAACGCGTGAACAGAGAAACAAACGACAATATACGGCTAATGACGAACGGGTGGCAAGTCATCGCGGTACGGACCGGATATTTTATTATTATTATTATTATTATTTCGCAAACAGTTCGAGTTTGAACGGCTTGTTATTTTATTGTTTATGTAAATTCCACAGAACCGTTGATTTTATATTCAATAAATATAGGTATATTATACATATACACACAATAAACACTGATTTCCAAGGAGGATATCTACAGTAGGTACACAAAATAATAATAACAACAGCAATAATCGTAATTTTGTTTTTATTTGTAAGGATATAGGTATAATGGTATATATTGCAGTGTAATAACATGAATTAAAAAGAAAATATAGCGTATCTATCATCATTGGTTCCACAAATTGTATTCACACTTGTCGATTTTTTAATTTTAAACAATACATTATATAATAATCATATAATAATAATATCACTCGAAGTAAGTATAAAATGTTCATCATAAAGGCTCACGATTTTTATGTAAAATACTTCAAAATATACTACCATTCTGCCAGTGTTTAGCAACTCTTAACAAATAACGACCAACATTATTCAATTTCTATCCTGTATGCTTCGTGTTTAAAATCAAAATTTTAAAAATTTACTCGAATTCGTTTTTTGGTACAGGCTCAGAGTTTCAAAAGTTTTCAAACATGTTATATTTATTAGGTACTACATTTTTGGACAAGTCTGAAATTCGTAAGACAAGGCGAAATTTTGCAAATAATTTAATGATAATTGCTAAAATATTACTAAACAATAACAGTAGTTTGGTCAAAATATCCATATGAAAGCTATTAGGGTCAATTTCGTGGAGGTACATTTTGTTTTCTCAACCTTACCTTGTATAGTTGAGTGCAATCTGAAAATATATAATATTGTAGTTTACTGTTTAATTAATACAATGTAATGATATTGATGTATCTATACCCTTTTACTGTTTTATTTCATTGGTTCGTTACCGTGCATTCGTTTTTACATTATGCACTTTGTCATTCGTTTAATATTAACAAGTACTAATTCAAAAAAAAACTCCATTCAACTCAATCGCCAATATAATATTATTCATTAAGTTTGTCAGCGGCGTAATATAATAATAATATTATTGCGATTTTAACCGTAGTATAATACCGATAACACGAATGCAGATCGTAGACGTTTAAAACGAATTCGTAAATATAAACGTAGGTACCACGGGGTCTGTCGGTCTGGTTTTTATTATGATTATTTTAGCCATCTGCGCCGGTCCGCAAAGCACTCCTATTAATGGGTTCTCTAATTTTTTAATTGCCTCCGACCCCAGAAAACCACCGTTGGATTTCTGGCCATATTGTTATTATCGTTGTTGTTTACCGCGACCAGCCAAAAACGTTCCATAAGGTATCCGGAGAACGACGAAATATAACAAGTGCAAACGTCTCCGGAATAATTATTATTATGGTAAGTGTGAAATATTAGTGGTTGAGTATAGTCACACTCTGTTTTGACGATCATAAATCCTCATCACGTAATACTCTGGTACTGGTGGATAACAGGCGCTTTTAGAAAACAGAAATCGTGAGGATTTTGACAAAATCCCGTTGATCCTTTCTAAATGTGGTTTTAGGTGGCGTAAATGTGAAGTATTCTTTGGAATTTGCATATTATATATATTTTTGTTAGCGCCTAAAAAATTCAATAGGTACGTGACGAAAGTAATACTCTGTCACGTAATGAAATATTCATTAGTTTTATTTTTATTTTTTTATTTAAATTTGGTTTATGAAAAATGTTATGCATTGATTTTGCGCAAGAATTAGTGGGTTTAAAAAATTCGTTTTAACAGCGATATTCTTTTCTAATCAACACACTAAGAACTATAGCGTTGTGTATATACCAAAAAATGCTATAAAAATATAAATGACGTCAGTTTAAAAATTATGTTTGTATTATCTTATGAGAATCGGACCCAAGAGTGTAATATAGACGACACAGCTATTAAGGAGGACGCCTTCGTTGTGTATTGCATATAACTTAGAAATGACTAACCTTTCTTGAAACATTTAAAATTTTACGTTTTGTGACTAAACGCTAAAAATTCGTTTTTTATAATATGACCTTTAAAGATTATGCTTTGATTATTTTTTTATTTATCTACATAGCGTATTTCAATTTCTCAAAATTATACATACAACATGATATAATTACTCAGTTATTATTATTAATCTAATTTCAATTAAATGTGTTTATATTAATATAATTAATTTTATATTTGAATATATAGTTATTGTATTTTATTAACATAATACATTATAATATAGAAAGTAGTTACAAATTGTGATAAATAATTGATTTGTGCATAATAATGTTGATACGTATAACATATTATATTAATCATTATAATATGCATGCACATAATTAATGTTGATGAATTGCTAGTAGTTGTGGTAATTGTATAGACTTGCAATATATTCCCAAAACGTTGACAGTATACGTGAACTTGGAATGGAGTATTATAGTGGTGGTAGCTGTAGTGGTATAGTAGGTCTAAGCATTATATACGACTAACAGTGATATATCGTACCTCAGGGTTGTGTAAATTTACAGCAGACCGTTTAGGAAGTGTTCGCCAGTCCTATGAATATTAAAGCGGAGCAGCGGGTTCTTAACTTTTAAGGAGGACTCGTTTGAAATCGGCCTATTAACGCTGTTGGTCGTTAACGAAAGGGGTGACTTTCTACGAGGGGAAGGAATTATGGCCAGAGGTATCGCGTGTTTTTTTTTTTTTTAATAAAAGCTTTCTTTCATACAAAATAAAGGTAAACTTGGAGGGGAAAAGTTTTTACCGTCATCATAAATAATGATACGTTATAATCTCGTGCAACGGCCGAATGGCGTTCCTATTATATTATAATACACAAAGACAAAACGTTTTACACTGAACGACAATGGAGCTGATAATTATTTTCTAAGATTTTTCGATTATTATCTCTGCGATAAAACGTACTCTACTACAAAAACCTATACATAGGTGCCATTAGAACATAAAATATTAATAATACCTGAAATCAGTAAAATGAAAGTACAAATAGAAATCCGAAGCAACTGGTCCTAAAAACAGATAGGATTTTGATTTGGGTACATGTATATCAAAATCGGTCAAATATATTCGGCAACAACAACAAAAAATAAAATAATATGTCGTCGTTGCAGTTTCTGGTCGTTTTCACACGTCATTAGCGAGCGTAGAAACGCATTAATCATGTTAATGATATTTCAGGCTCGACGGCTAAAGGATTTCACGAATACGCGTATACGCGTGACCCTGTGACCCGCTGTAAATCTCAAGTCGATTTTGTTAAAAGGTCTTAATGCGGATAAATCGATTCACGAAACATATTATTATAATGGGATATCATGTATACGAGTATACGTATTATTTTATTATCGTCATATGCTCGTTGTACTACGTAGGTCGTCGTGATAATAATATACGCGTTGTTTCGTGAATTCCGTGTTTGTTGCCGCTGTTTAACGGGCGCAGTGTATGTACGAAAGTTACGTCTAAATGCTCTCGTGATTTTCGAAGTGTAACATAATGTATTGTACCTATTATATTAGTCTGTGACCTTTGTGCTGCGCTCGAACGCTTCGAATACTGCACAAAACCCGAACGCCGCCGCCTCGGCGGTTTAATCCTTTTAGATCGCGTGGCGCGAAACTTTTAACGACCACACAAGTCCAACCAACGTTATAATGTTTTTCGCGCTCCATTCGACAACCGCGGATACATTATTATTATTATTTTATAATATATATATATATATATATATATGTGTGTGTGTGTGTGTGTAATAAAACTCGCGAGACGCCCCGCGTGGGTTCAGCGTCAAGTCCACGGCGGAGGCAATAACGTTATTATAATAATATTTATCATTATTATTATAAATTATCATTATTAAACACGAAAGACGGTTATAATAATTGCGACGTGTACCTAACTTTAACATATTGTGTTCTTCGGGCGAATAAGAGACCGACAGACATTACGCAACGCGCTGTCGAAGGAAATTAATGGACGACGATATGTAGATTCGAATCGTTTATTATAATACACACGGTGCTACACAAACATATAACAATAAAAACAATAATAGTAATATAAAGTATCTACTGAAGTGAGTACCTAATACCTGAAGGTATATTAACGACCAATGACAAATTTTAATGCGTTGTAATAATATCCAAATATATAATAATATACGTATGAGAATAATACGCCGCGTATCATAAAGAACGATTGTAATATAATTATACACTTTTAATAATGTATACTATATACGTTTTTTATACGCCGTATAGGTTGCAAAACCATCATTGATTGTTAGTATTGATAATAACTTTGTTACGTCGCCGCAATACGCATCGAATGCAAACTTGCGATGTACATTGTACGCCGAACATTAAAGTCTGATTATGTGTGTGTCTAGTATTAATGTATTTAATTGAAAAAAAACACTAATGATTCCGATGATCGCGATGAACGATATAATTGTATTAGGCGCACGTAGACTGAATTGAATCCATCGATAATAATATGTTTTTAATAAATTGTATTTTCGTTTATAAAACTATTAAAAATATAATATGTACCTGAGTAGGAATTATGCGTATATGAAAAAAGAGGACTCGTGACAAATACTGAAAAATGAAAAAAGAATTCATTTTAGCGACACAAAGGACACAATCATATAAATTTGTGGGTGTACAGTCTTCAAAAATAATGTCTGCGTGAATGGATGAATCGATTTTCACCCGTTTCGCGCATAGGAATATCTCGAGTTAATAAGATGCTCGCTTCGCCGTTATTCACATCATACCATTCTGTCATAGCTTTATACCTTTTTTTCACTCCATTTGTATATTGTTCAAAGACGTACATAGTGCGGTTGAGTGTGACTTTTTATTTTCGAGACAGCGAAGTTTTCAATACTGTTTCAAATACCTACGTACTATATTTTATATTATAAGAATGAAATCCGTATTTACTTAAGGTGGTAAATAAATACGAGCTTTTTGTATAAGTATATCGGTTACTCGAGAATAGTGTTCCTTTTGTGCAGGATCGTCCTTTTTTTGTACGTTGAAAACGTTTAAATGGGCCACCGATGGTTCTTCTTCTGAATCCTGTAGAAATTTTACGTGATATTTTCAAAGAACATTAAAATAATTTTATTGCATTTATTGTACAAGATAAAAAATGTGCAATGTACTTTCATTTATTATCTACCTGCATAATAACGTTTTTGTAACATACACGACACACAGACATAGTATGAATATTAATTAATATGCTATTTTTCCGTTAAATGGGAAATAATAAACATTATTTTTTGTATTCATACATTATTAACTGTCAAATTAGTTTCAGATTAATTTAAATCAATATTTTTTTTATATATTTTACATACAAACTACATTATTATATTGTAAGATTATTTATACCAATTATTATATTCATAATAATATGTAAATTTTTAATACATTAATTCAATTACCTTTTTCTTTATTGCTATACATTAATAAATTATGGTTCACATATTTTATAACCTAATAGATTATGATGATACTACAACCAACACGTGAGTAATATGTTTTATTTCACCAACTCCGTGTTTAAACAGTCATACAAATTCAAGTCACGCGATCTGCAAATATTATTCTAATATACATGCTACTATTTAAAAGTATAAAACAAGTACTCTAAATAATATTAAAATTTAATTTAGAGTTGGTTTTATATTTTTGTTCATTATTTTTAATATTGAATAATACGGTTATAAATACTTTACTATAGACTATTTTTTTTTATTATTGAATACTATATAACTCACTTTTCAAATAATAATTATTTTTAAAATGTTGAACAAATATATTGTAGGCACAAGTATTAACTAAAACGTATGAACTTAGTTTCATACCAAAATATAATTTTATTAATGGTTTTTTGAATATTTATATTTAAGTTTAAAATCATTAATCTTTAAATTCCTACGTTTTACTTTTTTCATTATGTTATTTAAAATTGTGTTTTTTTTTTAAAAATGTCTTTAGTTGTATTTTTTATTCCTATTTCTGTAATAAAAAAATAATTTTTATCCTTATACATTGTGCTTACCATTAGAATTTTAAATTATTAAAATAACAAATTTTATGCTAAAGATATAATTCTAACCAATAATGTATTTCACAATTATTTTACTATTTTAAATGCATTCAGTCATAAAAAAATATATAAAAATAAACTTTGAATGAATATTATTTTTTCTTAAATAATATAACTTTAATTTCATATTTTTATTAGAGGCTTTTTTATATAATAATGACTAAAACGAAGTATTATCAAGATGAAGTATATTTTTAAAATTTACAGGTATAAAATATTTTATTGAATTTATCATTATATTTACAATATTAAAATTAATTTATATTGTATATGTAAATATTAAGATGAAAATAATAAATAAACATTAATTACTATAATAGTAATATAATATTATTGTTCAAATATTTAAAACAAAAGTTTTGATAAAAAATTAATATTAGTAGTTATAATATAATACCAATAAGTTAATTTTTTCTGCAGTTTACAACAAATAAAATCCAATCGACAAATAAACGTGAATTAATTTAAATTATCAAAGCATATAAGCCGAATTCAATGTGTATTAAATATAATTCTCAGAAACGCATTCATAATAATTATGAAAATCAATTATCTGAATAGCGTTGCAAGAACTTAAGTATTAAGTATGGTATTTAATATAGCCAAAAAGTTAAATTTTTGTGTAAAGTAAAATCTGCACCTATTTTTTAATTGGTATCATTTTTAAAACCTTAGGTACTTGATTATTTCAAAAATATTTCCCGTGGAATTGTTATATGCTACATTAGTATTAGTTTAATAGTACCGTTTTTATTGGAATATTATGTATCTATATACTTTATTTTTCTACTTGCTTCGTACGAGTAAACTTTAAAACAAACTGACGACTAACATGTCAACAAATATGTTGTGTTTCACAAAAATGCATAGTAACTGAAGTAAATATTTTGGATATGAGATGAATGAGTGAGTAAACGAAATTCAGACATGATATTTTATCCAGTGCTAAGATTTACTAAAACATTCCTATATTTAATTGGAAATAATTACTTTAAGCATATCACAGTTAAGTTTAAACACATGCATAGGTATATCTATTTTCACAAATTTCATATTATTTATAGATTTATATTATTTAAGACTTATATTTCTCTCGTTTCTTTATTTAACCAGTAGATAGAGTTTTTAAAATTATTCAAAAACTGTTATCACAAGCAATCGATTTACAATAATAATATATTTAATTAAAAACAAATAATGGATAAGTTTAAATCATTTACCATCTACCGCATACTGTATGTTGCAAAAAAGTCAAATTTAACTATATTATAAAAAATACTTGAAAGTATAATTGGTTTGTAATTAAATACTAAGTATAAATAGCATAATCTTATAGCGTCGTAAATGTATTACTATTTTGAATTGTTCTATTTTATCCAAAGATACATTTTGGATTGGAAACTCTTGAAATTTTGTAACAACATTGTTTAGTATAACAATATTATTTTTGATGAGTATGATACTTAAATAATAGTGAATTACATACTTTCACTGTTCAAAAATTATGGTGCCGAAAAAAAATTTGCATTTTAATAAAATATCTTCTGTTCTATAAATATTACTACTTATCTAGTACTATCGTTCGAAATCTAAAGAAATCGTTTTTATAGACAATTATTATTTTCTATTGTAAATCGTTTCGCATTATAGCGTTAACGATGGAAATAATGAAAGTGTTTGTATAGGAATTGAAGAAATTATAATGTGGCGTGTGAGCGCGTTGGGCGCGATAATAAACGTTTCTGAGCGTTAATTGCATTTTTTCCTCTCAAATCGTGTACATACCGTAAGTCCAAGTAAAAGTGAGAGCCGTAAACAAACACGATGCCAATGTCATAATCTCATGCATTTTTATTTTATATCAATAATAAAATACAATATTATTTTACATTATATTGTTGGATAGAAGACGATTCATTCCTATAAATTCGGAAAAAAATAAGATTATATCTACCCTCACATGTACATGTTATTCTAATCATGAAATAAAATCATGATATTTATTCGGAAGTTAAAACGGAATGAGGAAATCGTAGGAAGACTCAATACCTGTATTTCTGATATTACTAGTACCCACACTAGTAACCTGAAGCCAAATTTAATCAAAATAATTTCTAACTCGTTAAAAATAATAATTTATTTTCTAAATATTATAATATTATAATTTTAGATTTATAAGTTTATTATTAATTAAAGTATTTATTTTTTTTAGTTTGATAAAAAAAATATTGGAAATAATAGGAAAAAATAATTATAATTTCGATTATATTTTTACTGTTTATAAAGAAAATAACTAATTTTACAAGTGAAACAAGAAAAAATATTATTTTTTTGAATTGATAAACAACCTATTCCTTAATATTGTCGTTCATTGTGCGAAATTTTATCAAGTGTTAAAAAATGAAATATGAATCACAGGATATTTATTATTTAGTCGTTTTGACACTTTAAGACCTGACTATACTACAATAACTATTGAAAATAAGCTCCATACCACTACCACTAAAACTCAACAATGTGCAGTTTATTTTTTAGAAATCGACAGTCAAATACTTCGGAATCACATTTGATAAAAAGCTGAACTAATCTTACATTATTATTAACAAAATTACAACTAGCATAGTTTCATACTATCAGTTATCGATACTATTTCCAATAATAAACAAAAAAATTAGTCGCGACCAGTCCTAATTTAAAACAGCTACTAGTTGTATTAATTACTTACTCATATACAATCTGGGTAAAATGTTCAACTAGACATTTAAAATACTTCAAATATTTTAATATAAAGTTTTAAGAAATGCTTCATTGTTTATATGTAATAAAAATTTATATTTGCGTCCTACCAAAAGATGTTCATAATTCAATACTCAATTTAACACGATGACTACACTACAACTTTCATATTCATTCGCTACTCCATCAACGTTTATAACTCAGCCACCCATACAACTTCATTAATTAAATTATATTTATATATCCTTAATACGCCTATGAATTTTTATGTTTTATATTTGTTATTATTTGTTCTATAATTTATATACATATATATATATATATATATATATAAATGTTAGTTTAATATTTAAGGAAATTGCCAGTACGCACACTTATTAGTTTATTCATACTTATAATAATTTTTTTTTTTTTTTTTTAATATTCATAAACTTATTATTTTGTATTATCTATAAATATCGATGTTAATATTTTATTGTAAAATAAAAAATAAAAATAAAAATTGAAGATAAATAGAAAGATAAATAATTATGAATTAAATTCAATACTTTAACGCTATAATATATTTATTTTGTGTAACTGTAAATTTAATTATTTATAACTTTAACACAATTTATTAGATATACTTTAAAATATCTATTTACGTAGTACATATTTTAGCTAAGTTTATAGAGCACTATCTACTTAGTTTTATATGGGAGGCAAATATTGTGAATATTTTTGGGAGACAATTTGTATACAGAATATGATAAATTATGATATATTTGTGCACGGCAGAAAACCTGCAGTATTGGTATTTTATTTGCAATAAGGATGGAAGGCAATTTGTATATTTTGATAGGTGATAATAATATTTTAGAATTGGGACAAAAACAAAATTGTGCGTTCTAATAACGACGGTTTGTCGACCGTTGCGAAACGTTTGCGATCCAAGCGCATATATCTACACTCACCCATATTTTCGATCGAACATAAATTTAGTTAATCGTTTTCTAACGTAAACGCGAATGACACGTATAAAATATTATGTATAATAATAATATGCGTATACACCCGCCGCGGTCGTGTACGTCATTATTTTTTATTCACTCTTCAGTCCTTTTACCTCGACGCGGTACTCATGTATTATATATGTTATACAATATATATATATATATGTGTGTAGGTGGGCTACTGACCCGACAGTCACTAACAATCGATCATTAGGTTCGATCGTAACGCATTTTGTCGCATCGATTAAAGCACATGCGCCGCCCCCGTCCTATATATATATATATATACGATGGCGGTGATTACGACTACGATGAAGTCTCCGACGACAACGACGACGAATGGTCCGAAAAGTGTCGCTTGCAAGTTGCAGTATTGTATAATGCTAGACACCTATATACGCCCGTCTATAGCTGCTTATACATTCTATACATTATATTATTACTACACTGCTACGATGTGAATACCCACGACTAGCCATGTTTTATCGGTCGCGGACGGACATAGCACGCGGAGGCAAGACCGCCGACGGCCGCCGTTACACAATCGCCACGCAGTGTTTGACCGGGTCGCACGCTAGTATTTACTTATACCTCTGCACTTGCCCATATATATTATAATATATATATATATATGTGTGTGTGTGTGTGTGTGCAATGTGTGTTTAAGCGTGTAAGATTCGTACTTGTACATATTTTTTTATATTGTAAACGATCACGAGTTGCGCAAACAAACGGCGCAGTGTGTTTTATCAACGCGGATTCGACGTTTGTGCGTACAATATTATTATTACGCATATTGTACGACGAGGACCATGTGTGTTTTTTTTTTTGTATGCTTAAAATCGTAAACGAACGGGCGCGCTTTCGCCCGCGGCCGAAACTGTGCTGAATATTAATAATAATAATAATAATAATAATAACAACGACAGCAATCCGAATATTATATTATTTATTATACGTGTGTACACGTTTATTGCATAGCCACACAGGTGTATGATATATTATTATTATTACCTACTGCAGGTTCTCAAACGACGTATTTTGTAATCGGCCGGACCGCTGTACGCCCAAACCCGCTGTGGGTTTACGCGTAAAACTCGTGCGTTTCCGAAACACCACGTTCCGCCTAGAAACGATACAGGCATTTCCAGCGCGTCCAGTTCGTGATATCGTTGTTCTTAATATTTATTTTACGAACATTTCGTCATTGTCATTATCGATTGGCCGATGGTTTTCGCGTCTTTGAGATTCTCTCCGACGAGTGCGTAGTCGAATTATAGATATAGGTATCTACTATGAGCATATTCAACTCGAATTTTGCAAACACGCATTAAGCTTAATAGCATAGCACAGTAAAAAAATTCATCTCATAATTTCCGCCCGTCACATCAAACAATACCAATCAAAAGTGGTAAAACTAATGTGGGTACTAGATTTTTCGTCGACTGGAGGTGACGAAAAGCCGAAATGTACGCTAAGTAAACCGCATCCTCGACCTCTGTAGACAACATTTCGTTCAACACCTTTCAAGATATTAAATAAACAATACAACTTTTAGACAGCACCGTTCATGCTTTCGCCTCTACCCAACACAAAAAAATCACAAACTCACGAGAGCATTGTTGTTTTTCTACATTAATTTTACACTCGTATAATAATTGAAAAAGTTTTGAATTTTGTCAAACACAAGAAATTAAAATGTCTACAACAGGAGAGGAAAAGACGTTCTGCGGTTTGCGATCCGACAGTCTTTATGTACCTATATTACACCTCGCCATTGGATATAACGTCGAATGACCGAACGAATCGGGCAGTAGATGTTATATGATAATAGGGACGAGTCAACGCACGTACGGCTGGCATACAGCCGGTCTTGCCGACAGTTCATGGGAAGTTATGCGACATTTGTTTCAAAACCTATGTTATTGCGGTTGCTCGCGAGTGTTTATAGAGGTATATATCGCCGTCGAACGCAGAGTAAAACTCTCTGTTGTGGCGGAGGCGGTGAGAACTTATCGAGATCTGATACACTTTAGACGCTCGTCCTGCAGAACAAAGTCGGAACGCATATTATACTAATACAAAACACACACACACACACTTACAATGCATATTATACGCGTATTTTATTATATATATTGTGTGTATCTATATGCAAATACTCACTGTATACATGTACGGATTAGTCATCGGTCAGCTATAATAGTACACACACCTATATATCTATTATATGTATATGTTATACCTCGCGGTTTTATTTATACAAATTATTATTATTTTTACAATAGCAGTGTTAAGACTGTGTTTGCATGTATGTATGTATATATAATACAAGAGTGCACATAATTTAATATACAAGACTTCGACGCCTCTGGGCGGCTTTACGTCTGTCTATCTGTCTGTCTGTCTGTCCGTCCGTCCGTCCGTCCTTACTTCCATCTCTCTCTCTCTCTCTACCCTACACAAACACACTATTTCTATGTACGTTCTACTGTCTGAATGCATACGCGTTTTTGCGTGGTTCGGCCCGTCCCGTATCACGTTCACCGCGTGCCCTGCGGATGACACCTACTGAACCACTGTGGTTCATTATTCGGTATTCACAATAATACAATAATATTATTACAATATTGTGTACAACGTGGGAATACGCGTTCGAGCCGGACGACATACCGATCAACCGATATTCGGCCAGTGATCGCAACGGTTTGCTGGCGCTTTTGGTTAGGATTTTCGTTGAAGTACGTATAGATTATAGATATTATCATATTAATATGTTCTGAATTAAAGATATATGTACACCATTATTTAAATATTTTAAAAATCGGGATTTATATAATATGATGGTAGAACTAAAGACATTTTTCCATATTCAAAACTTTGATCGTTTTGATTTTTTGTATTTTTGTTTAAATCACAATTTGTGTATAAATTTTATCCTTCTTGGTTATAATAACCAAACAGACAAATAAAATATTTGAGAATTTGTTTTGTTCTTCTAACTTTCAAACCGAATCAAACCAATTATAATAGAATTTTAGATCTCAATGCATAATAATAATATAACATGATGGGCAGCTACTACATGGAAATTTTTCGGGATTCAAAAGATTTTCTTTAAATTCTATTCATGATTAAGTTTCACACATATTACATCCAATATTACTATTAGAATTGTATATAAAACGGCATCTATTATATACTTAATGGTTCAAATACCTATGTGATTTGTATACTTTTATACGTATCTAGAATTCCTAAATTACATTTTCCTCTTCAAAGTTTGTATGCAAAGAAATGTCACATACCATTTTTGTTTTACACGTCGCATATTAACATTCATAGTACCTACTACCTAGGTCTTAAAATAAATCGTGATTTTTCCGCTACTCAAGTCATTAAATACATCGATGTCATTCGATATATGCACTTTTAATGTGCGTTTGAATCCAAATGACTCGGTGTCTCAACTCATGGTCATTAAGTAATTCAGCAGTGTATTTATCCGCTAGTCACACACATAATTTTTTATTACCTTCGCGTACCACAGGTATTATTCACGTGCATGCAAATTCAAATTAATGACCCGACAACGTTGTAAAGTTTTATTATATTACACACTTCTATTTTTCAAAAAACAACTTTGATATGATCAACAATTTATAATATGGTACAAAACTAATGTCTGGACGGTGTTGTAAGAAAATTTTTTTTACATTTTTTCGTTATCTCGTCACCTTAAATAACTATAATAATTTATTAAGCATAGCACAGCGGGTATAGTACACAACATAATATACTGAGTGAAATCGAATCCAATTATAATTCATACGCCGAATGTATTGATTGGTGATCGATCAATTTTTGAAATGTCTTGCTTTTATAAATTAGTATTGTATTACATTTTCAAATAATAGGTATATAAACTTTTTACATAATCTAAAGTACCTGTATAATAACATACACTTCGAGAATACGATACTTTCGATGAAACTCAATACTATAAACGCTTTTAACGAACCACAGAAAATCGGTAAAAAAGATTAATGTTAATTGAATTTAAATTATTTTAAATTCGTTGAAATTACTTACGCCCGCTTGGATTTGCAACACAATTTTATTTATTTATTTGTAATTTAATTTTCTATACAATTACACACGATTTATTCAAACAACAAAATATATTAGTTTCTTGATAAAAACACTATAATCTCAAAATTAAAATCTATTCTCTTAATTTTATACATATTATTCTAAATAACAAACTAAGTAAACATGTAAATCTTTAAAACTAATACATGATAGCAATAAAACTATGATTATCATGATCAATTATCACGATTTCATGTATTATATTTTGAAAAAAATAAAACGAATTACCAAACATAATTTGTGTTTACATTTCTGATTATTAAAATTATATACAATATTTATAAAATGTCTGTTATTTATATTATATAATATTTGTAGATTATTATTCAATAAATATTTTGCATATATTTGTAATAGTGTTGTAACGGTTTTGATTTATTAATATTTGAGGTCAAATGCCTGTAGGCGAATTGTATTGCTGCTGTTACGTTTGAAATATAGTTGAATCTGATAAATGTCCAACCAGGACAACATTATTAATTATCCAGTATAAGTTCAGTAATCGCAAAATTACGAAATACAATAAAAATAACTGACTTATATAAAATAAGTCAAACTAATATAACTAATATAATTTACTAATATAAAACTATTTTATACTTATAAAATTTTTGGTACATCTAGAAGCTTATTAATAATATAAAATGATACAATTTTCGGTAGAAAAATCGAATAAGGTCGTATTAATATACGGTAGTTATAATAATTTGTGATATGTACTAATTATAAAGTTATTACAGCAAAATTGTATTAACTATTTATTTGAAATTAGTATACGAGCATGTCACAGTATAAATAAATTACCTATTGGTAATACATGTCTGTTTAAAATGATTACAACAATGTATGATAAAGATAAAAATGAAAATAAAAATTATTTACTAATGAATAAGGTAATAGAGAGGGTGTAAAATCAGATTATAGGCTAAGAACGACAAGCAAAGTTAATTCATTTCATTTTGTCGCCCTTTTTTTTGTACATTTATGACTTGCCAGCAAGGCGAGGGTCCAAACACGGGAACCATAAGCAATATTGGTTTTAGGGAACTCGTGTTTTACGGTTAGTTTTTATTACGAAATATTATTACTGCCCGAAACCGGGGGCACCGAGGAGCGGGTAAAGCTGTCCAAATCCAGCAGCCGTCTTTAATCAAAAGTAAAAGCAAGCAAAAATAAGGAGAAAAGTTTTGCGCGCGTGAAGATATATATCCGCGGATCACCGTTAAGTTTTATTAATAATAACGTCTTCTAGAACTCATATTTACTTATATATCACAAATGAGATGATACACGACCGGAATACGGGCTCGACGGTAATGACGAAGACAGAGAAGGTCAAAACTTTTTTCGAACCATACACACTTCACTTCCTTCCCCCTTCCTAATTCCTGAATGAAACTTTGGAAAGAAAAAAACTTATTTAATAAAAGCACTGCGAGAAAAATATGTCGTCGCGTGTGTGTGCGTGTGTGAACTTTTTGGACCCCGCGAGGGTTAGAATTTATGTCGCCCATATATTGGATAGCTGCAAAACATCCGGAAACGCAGACAAAACACGAAACAATATTATAAATCATTCAATTCAAATGCGTTTTTAACAATTTGTGTGATTGAAAAATGAAAAAGTGAATATTTTCATCTCCTTGCACCACCCTATCGGGCACATTCATCATAGTTATTATTAATATTATAATCGCTTTTGAATATATATTCTGGGTATTATTGTATCGCTGTAATGGTGCATCGAAAAAATTGTTTTGCTTAAATTCATAGTACGAGATGTGAGCAATAATTTAACATTCTCTAACCGATTTTAAACAAAACCTATTGTAATTTATGATTTTGTTTCATCGTGTTTTTGTACTATATACACTTTGAACTGTACCCATAAAATAATTCGTTTAGCAATATCGGTTTCTGAGTATATTATTACAATACTATAATATATTGCTAAACGGTGAACAACCAAAAGAAAAAATAATATTTTCTTAAACTGAAATGCATTGTATTTAGTGTACTCAAAAGTAATATGTAGACGAATATTTTATTATACATGTACGTACAATATTATTATGTGACAACAAAATATATATTATATATTCAGATAATAAATAAAAAAACGTTGAAGAAACCGTGTAAGCCGATAAAATATTGTTTCCATTGTATCAGTTTTATAAGTATAAACATAAATATAGTGATGTCGTGTGTCAACCCAAACACAAAACAAATTTATTTTGGTCTTTATTATTATACAAAATATTATATTAATGAAAGACTGAATTTGATAGGTTTTAAACGGATATTTCAAACTTTTTTTTTCTATATAAATAATTTATTAATATTCACGAACGATTCACGTGGTTCTAATTTGTATTACTTTTTCTGTTATTTTTATACACATACTACCTTAAAATTAACACAAATCGAACAATAAACTAATATTATAAGCACAAAATATATTTACGAGTATTATAATCAAAATAATAAAATAAACAAATAAATACACCAACGCTCTGCTGAGTCACAATAGTTATTGTATTTGAATATGGTATTTTTTCTTTTTTCCTTTTTTCAAGGTGCGAAGAGACTATAACATGTTTTCAAAAATCTTGCACGTTTAAACACCAATGTACTTATAAACATCAAAATATTTAAGCACGCAATTCGAATATTATGATGATGTATTTCTCTTAGACATGCATGTGTGTGTATAACTTTGTAACACATTACACACCACGTGTTTCTATCTCCGGTCTCGTTTAAATTCATAAAAGCATTCTCTCGTGTTACCACCGCTCGGAAAAACATTTTCAATGAAGTCATACTTTCGTCGTTTTCGACCCAAGAGAGTAAAATATTTCATTCGGAAACGTTATGATGATTAAATACTTAAACACGTGTATTCGTGGTACTATCGTTAGACATATTAGATTTCAATGGCACGAGCACGTAGTCGACTGCGAGTTTACGTCTGCATCACCGCTACAGGAAGTAGACGATACGTTAACTTGCATTACCGCTGTGACACATTTGCAATTTTCGAATAGTTATAATATTTTTTGAAGAAAAAAAAACGTGCGACATTCAAACGTGCCGACTCGATGAATACGTTGCTCTGAAATCCAATACCTGTACAATATAACATTATTTTGACATAAGAGATCGTATACCGTTTAACTACAACGATTTATGAACAACGTGTATTTAATTACAATATAGATTGATTAAGAAAACAAAGTATCTAATAGATGTTGATAAATAAGCGTTATTTTGAAAACGTATAATTCATAAATACAATATTGTAATTTTAAGTGCGATTTTGTATGAGTCTTGAACTCGGTTTGTGGATGTGCGACGTGCGTACAATTTGTCTGTACAATCAAGTAAATATATTATTCTGTCGTAGATCTTCGTACTTATCTCAACGTGACCAATAATAAAAAATATAAGCAATTAATAACATCGTTTTCAGTTATTCATTTATCGTTTGAATTCCAATAATATTATCACTGATTATTTATTGTCAATAAACGCAGTGTATTTTTCTTCGTAACGATAATATCATTATATAGTATATACCTGTGCAATGACATAATATATTATATTACCGTATTCTTGGTTTTTAATCGTGTCTCACGTAGTAATGTGTGCAACATACTCTAGGTTCGTCTTAGTAATCTATCCATATAGTTCCGCCTAAGGGTGGAAAATTTAAATAATTTATTAAAAAAATAACAAAATTAAAATAACGCGATGAACTCCACACTCTTCTTAAAATTTATTGCACACAGACATGCACGGTGGCAATAATATTCCGTAATTGACCCACAAAACACAATAGGTCGGATATGCATATATGTACGCGCACGTGTGAATATTATAATATTATATATTTATATTTTATAATACAAAGGGAGGTCGGTAAAGATCGAATTACACATGCCAAAGGTCCGTCTATGAAATCCACGACTGAATATTTACACGACCGACTTTCTTCGGCACCTGCATGGTCGTTTAGCAGCTCACACTACGGTTTTATATATATATGTGTGTGTGTGTGTCTGTGTATCTCTATTGGAACAATAATATTAAGTTAACTAAAATTGTATTAGTCAGCTATTTATTATGTACTTTATATGGCGGGGTTCACATACATTTATCTAAAACATTGATTGTATATGTAAAAATAAATAATTATTATTACTGTAATTACGCCAATAGGAATCTTTATAGTAATGAAATAATAACGGCCCTGTTATACATAATATTGAATGTATATAGAAATTAGCGCCTACGCGAAGCGATGCGTACACGCCCTGTATAATATTACATTATATTATTATTACTATATACACCATCCGGATGCAACAGCGTATTGCGGTTGTCGAAATTAGGCATTATTGTTTTGTAAGACGTATTTCAGCAGAATGCAATATAATATATTAATAATTTATGCATTCGTTCGTGGGTGGTAAAGAATATAATATATTCCCTTTTTATCATTATTATTATTTTTGTGAGTGGAATACCAATGCGCTTGAATACAATTATTGTGGCCGCTTTTCCCCCCCGAATTCTGCAAGTGTCCATGTTTTAATACAGGACTATTATTATTACTATTTTTGTCATGGTTGTTGTTGTTACTGTTGTTTTCATCATTTATCCTGTACATAAAACTCAATTATTTTTCTTTAGTTTACAATAAAGTTTAGAAATTTAGTTAAAGTTTTCAGTCAAAAGTTTCGCCTTTAAAATAATGAAAACTGTATATCTGACTTGAACGCTATTCCTCTATCTATTGACACTTGTATTGCAAAAGTTATTAAAACCTATTAATATCATTATGGTTTTACGCATTGAAAATCAGTCGTAAAAAAAAAAAAAAAATAGATTTGTTGTTGACCATATAATTTTAAATATCATTAACCTGCAAAAATAAAAATAAATTCTTAGTTAAAATTGTTAAGATTTCTGGAACTTATCCAATGGTATCTTTTCAATTGATATTTAAAACTTTTCACAACATTTATCAACGTTATCAATAAATTTAAATAATATACTATCTATACTACAATACAACAACCAATGGTTTTAATTTAATAACAGTTTCAAACTAATTTTAATTATAGTTAAAGTATAACCTAACTTATAATTAATGAATAATATTAATATAGGACCCTTAAAAAAAAAAGTGTGTTACATTACAGTACTTTAGTTTCAATGAATAATATTAAATTTATATTAGTTTTAAATATTCGAGTTCAATAGATTCACGTAATGCATAGTATCGTGGGCCAAAGAACACAAAAATAGTAGGTAATTGATTTTACTATAGTAATTCTGAATTCATTATACTAAAACTTAATAAAGCATTGTTGACTAAGATACCATTATCAAAAATCGTTAATATAATAATTTATGTTTGAATAATACACATATATATTTATTTTACATATTATTTTATCTTACCATCTGTTTTCTCATAAAAATAAACAACATGAAATTGCGTTTTCAATAGGAAATAATTTTAAATAACCAAATAGCAATCAAGATAATAATTTTAACAATTATTGAAAAAATTTACATTTTTTATGGATTTAATTAGCGTATAGGTAGGTAACAGTTAATTGTATTTTTTCTAGGTATGATGTAAAATAGTTATGTTTTTACTTCATGAATAATGTATGATAAGTAATATATATTAAAAATATAATTTAAATGGTTATTAGTTATATACTATTGAATAATTTTTGGCATTTATTTCAGCCGAAATATTATTATTAAATAATTATCTACTCCTAGTTTTAAAAAATTGTATTATAGTTATGCAGATAATTAATTATTGATTTAATAATTAAAATTCAAAAAGGTTTTATAATTTTTATATCAAATCGTTGTAAAAGATTGAAGTTGAACAAAGAGATCGGTTAATACCACGCTTTTTTATATCTCTAGATTCAATTTTTTCAAAAGCCCCACGTAGTCCTTTATAATATTTGAAAAACTACTTAGTCAATTGAAAAAAAAAACTATTTCTTCAACGTAGCATCTAGATTCGATTTCCAATCGACAGATGGAGTTTCTTGAAACTTTTCCAGCACTTTTTGTTCAAAAATATATTTATAGAGAATATAATATACAAATAAATAAATCATAGTTGTAAACTCGTAAGCCTATATTTCACACTTCGCTGTGGGGTCTGAAATGTTGATAATTGACTGTTTATATTTATTCAATGTGCTGCCATAGTCAAAATAAAATATTCATCATTTCATTATTTTAATAATCTATGCCTTATGGAGTTGATTTATTGTTATGTAGTTAACCTGTACAAGAATCCCACACAAAATACAAAGAAAAAATAACGATTACTGTACTGTGTAATTAAAAATAAATAGAAATAATTTGTCCACCTTCGAACTAATACAATTAAGTAGGTTTATAGGTATAATATATTTTTTATTACACTCACATGATAATTTTACCTATTAATGTGTTAGTAATAGTAAATCTATCTCGTTGTATAAATAAATCAGTGAATTCTCCTTGAATTTGTTTTTGTTATAATTTATTGATTAATTTTATGTTAAACATAATTTCAAGTTTAAAATGTTTTAAAATCCAATTTGTATTTCAATACATTTTTTAACTTAAAATGTGTATTGTAAATTTATAAATATTATTTGTTCAAATCATTTAGAAATGTACGCCAATTTCATATTTTATAAGTTACATTGATGAAAAGCCTGTATTATAATTGAATATTATATACGTTTTTCAGAGTTACCTAAATATTATATTTTTGTCTAAATAAATTGTATACAAATTTAAACTCACCTATAACATTTATAGGTTTAGCCGATTTAGGTATCTATAAATATCTTATTATAATAATGCGCTATGGTTTGAAAGTATTAACACTACGTTAAAAAAAATTGTATACTTATCTTTAAGCTAATTAATAGCAATTATATCTGATCAGTATAAGACTATAATATACGGAATTAAAAATTGAGTATTGAAATAAATTATATTAATAGGTACTGTATTGTATAAGAGGATGATAATATAAACCATTCATGAATAAATTATAAACTATAATTATCCAATTGAAATATTGTGTTATACAATTTCAGAAAATTATTTAAATATTAAATTTTTAAAATAAATAATTATTATTTAGGTACATGGTTCTTTTTTATGCTCATATCTTTTAATTTGAGTTATATAAATTAGGGGAAATTTTTTATCCTCATAAACAAATAAACGATCAGCATTAGCTTGTGGCGAACGGTTTTTGTGACGTTTGTTAGCACTGTGTAAACAGTTTTTGACAGGCTGAGATGGATTTTATTTTTTAGGTATTTCAACGGATTAACAAATCTTCTTAATGAAATCTCCAAGCACGGATTGTTCCAAATTTGCACATGACACATCACCGGGATTATTTAAAAAATAAAAAAAATAAAAAACAGACCTTTTATAAATACATAATATATTATTTGTGTGAACGTGCGCGTCTGTGTATTTTAGTGTGCATGTATGGTGAGTGTGATGTGCGCGCATACGTGCGTAAGCGCGCGCGAGTATATAAGGCCGAGAGGCATCGGTCCCCGACCTTTTGATGTGTTATTTTGACGCGATTTCTAATTATATTGTGCGTCCTTCTTTCATCTTTTTTCATACGCATATATATAAATGCGTGTGTGCGCGTGTATGTTTACACGTTTACACGTATGTATGTGGTAAACACACACTAGCGAAGGATCACAACGCTATTTTAATTAGCTATTAATCTGGGACTGGTGATGTTTCGCACAAAAGAAAATACGTACAGGCAACCGACGTTTTTTCTTCTCCGTCATCTCCGTCTTGTCGTCGTATTTTTATGGTCCGCAACCGTTGTCAATTAAACTGAGCTAAAAAAAATAAATTTGACGCACACACACACACACACACGCGCGGCAGATTTTTGTACGTTATGTGCACACATGATATGATAGTAGAGAGGTGCATAATATCGTGTATTTTAATAGCAAACCCACCGTATATATTATTACCTCTGCCCACACCGTAAACGCGTGTGGTGATAGTGGTGGTGGTGGTGGCGGTGGTTAACTTTTGTCACGGGCCATTAAAAATATACACGCCTTGGCTAGGAAACATTATTCAACCAGCCGCCGCGCACTTGCATCAATGACATCACGAATTAACGTTTCCGAGCGCGTTTTAGACATAACAAAATATGCTCGTGCCCGACGTCCTATTGTCTCTTAACAGTTGGACAGCGTATCTGCGTACATACCTACCATAATATATTATCGCTGCGTCTGCGTAGTTGTCGAGCACGAGAATTTAAGGACCTCCGTCGCTGATTCCAGACTTTGTAATAATAATAATATGTAATATACATCACATTCATTCCATACGATATAGGTATATTATATAACGTAACAGAACTCGATTTATCGATTTCAGAAGAAATTGTAGAAATTATGGTCATTAAAAAAAATTATGTAGAGTGACATCACGTGCATTATTTTGCAAACTGTCCTCAAACGTATTAATTTCAGCATACAGATATACTTTTTTATGTTCAGTGCTTAAATTAGAAAAAATTACATATTTTAAGAGTACCTAATTGTACACGTGTGATTGAGAATAATAAGATAGTATCCTGCAATTTTCTAAAAAATAGAACACTGAACTTAGGACCCGCTCCCAAAACCAACTGCAGTTCAAAGCTGTGAGTATTATACAATGATAATTAATAACACTTTGTTATAAATATAAAAAATATACAATTATTACAAATACAATGTAATGTTTATAATACATAATTTATTTTATTCTGATATAATACAAATAAAATGTCAATATTTATGTACGTATACTTGTATTTAATAAAATCTAACCAGTAACTAATGTGATACAATATAATTACACATTTGCATCAACTATACAATAAAAAAATAATGGTCACTTACGCGTTTTTACACAGACTCTTCCGTCCTCAAACATATACTTTAGTAAACATTTATACTACCTAATCATTAAAAATAAATCATTGAATAATACGTATATTCTTTAGAAATAATGTATGCAATTTATAAGCTTGCGGTCCGTTAGCTGTCATATGTCGTCACAAAAAAAGTATTATTATTATTATTATTATATGGTGAATATGAATAATAAATTACATTTCAGCATTCAGCAACAACGACATGAGCAATTGAATAGACTAATATGATTTATCGTCTTTTTTATGTTTACTATCTTAAAAGTTTTAAATATTTACTTACCTATGTCATTAATTTATTACTATTTTATTTTTTATTCAAATAAATGAACAAAATTGCTACACTTGTATTTCTTCCAGTACGCATGAGAGGTCAAGTGCATTCACAGAATTACCTAACAGGCGACGGCGGTGGCAAAAATACTTCTTATATAATGTAGTAAATAGTAGTAATACTGTGTATATATGTTCATTTGTCAATACTGCGAATATTACTTGCTTAAAATAATGACGCGATAGTTAGCCAAACAGTTTTTAACATTTCCTTTATTTTAGTTGGTTCATTAAGTTGCTGATAAAATAAAACTTACTCGTCTAATAAAAATATATTATATCAATTATTATGGTATAATTTAAATTTACAAAAGTGCGACGCATACCTAACATATCACACCATATCTTGTATAAACTTGTTACGCTCTATACTCATAAACCATAGTTCATTATATAAAATCACATCGGTATTTAAACTTTTTTATTCGAAGGTTAAATATAAAAAACTGAAAGCTCTTATAGTGGATTGAAATTATATAAGTAAACACATAATTTTAATTGCAAAATTTATACTAAATTATAATTTAAGCGATCACACCTGACACGTGATGACAAGTACATGCAATAGCAATTTGGAATATTTTAAATAATTTTGGTTCATTCATCGTAGTTCCTAAAGACAAGTTGTAACTTCGTTCATGGGTCGTAGTTGGAAACTCCTGCAGCTGTACATTATTCGTCTACAATCTACATTAGTGTCGTGCATTGCATAGAGATTGTTTAAAATTGTTTTCCTTCAAAGTCGGATTACACGAATGAATTCGTTTTAAAATACATTACAAATGATTTTCATTAAAAACAATATTATTACACATAAAATATAACACGCGGTATCAATAATAAAAAACAAACAATTGCACCTACAATACACGATGACTGTTTATAACATATAATCTCAACTTTCTTAATCTAAAAGTTGCACAAGCCCTATATACGCAGTAGGAACATGAACAATAAATTATACATTTTAGTCTTCAATACAATAATATGTTTAATGTTATTAGTTATTACATATTTCATTTATAACGTTGAGTAGGTATATTTTAACTGTGTGTTTTGTAAGTATATTTTATATACGTATCATATATCTATACTAATACCAATGTAATATATAAATATTATACATAAATATATAAGTGTAAGTTATTGTTTATTAGTTTGGACTAACGTTAAGAAATACAGTGAGAACACCTTAAGTTTGTATGTTATGTTGTTATTTTATCTTTACCATACCCGCTATTATTGTGAAGTATCTACACATCTATTATACAGCATACAGCTAAAGCGTGAATAATAAAATAAAAATACGGCTTTCAATAAATAAAATTTCATTGGTGTTCCGTCACTTTATATATAATAATGCATATATTTAATGTTGTAGGTATATAAGTTCTGACGATATATTTATCTTTTCACATATTAACGTTTGAATATTATGTACCGTTCGGAATCTTTACCACTATTATTTCTAGATTAAATAACATGAGGGAACTCTAATGTTTATAAATTTAAATTTATGTAACTACCGTGTTGCGTGTTTAAAACTTTGGTAATTCCATAAAATTTATCGACTGTATAAAAGCGTAGTTTTATATTCGGAGTAACCCGATGAATAAAACGATTGGAAATCGCAATATTTTTTAGAAATATTTTCGACCGAAATTCCTCAAGCGACCATTTTAAAATCTCCTGTAATGTTAAAAAATGAAAAATGTTTGGTTAATAAATTATAAATTCAAAAGAGTGGGCTATAAAAAAAAATAAAAAAAAATTATATAACATAAAAATTATAAAGAGAGTTCAGTAGAAAAAAAAATGTAAAATAATTGTATAAAACGAGTTTTTAAAAATATGTTGAAACTGTTAATCGTTAATTTTATTAAACAATGTTCCATTTGATATCCATTAGAAATATTTATCTATATCAACATTAAACGGATTGACCGTTAATTTAAAAATATTATGAGCATCGTTTCAGTAACACACTCTAGATCGTGTATAATTTAAGGCCTAAAATCAATAAGACTTGTTGCGACTCGTCATTTATGAACAATACAGTCACTGCAGTACTGCACGTGGGTTTAAACAAACGAATGCCATTACATAGCTATATAAACTATGTCATAACACCGTGATTATTGAAAAACCGATACTGTGACTGTATTGCAACACAGCTGATAAATATTCGAGCAATATATTATAATATACAACGTTGCAAGTGCAGCGATGAATTTCGTGAACAATGTGTACTTGTGTTATTTCAAAATGTCATTCGAACAATGACTGCTGATCCGGGGCTTATAGACATAAAACTAAATGAACTTTCATCGATTTGTATCGATATTATCATTATTATATTTTCTTTTTATTTCGCAAAATATCTCCGTCGGGGCGACGGGGCTTAATGTGCAAACCACGACGAGTAAATTATTGTTACTCCGCTACCGGTCGCGGTGATATTAGGTACCTACACTGCCGCAGTGCAGTCGAAGACGGTAAAATATCTTTAGAATGTAATAACACGCGTCGAAAACGCAAATCACGCGAGCTCGCGGGGAACGGAAGTCGTAAGTCTGCGGGATAACATGATAATAATAATCATAAAAATAATATTATGTGGTACGCAATTACGTTGTGTTCGTATCATCTATCCGTTGCGGCGCGGCCGTTATTTTTTATTACATTAATATAACTATTAATTTTTCTTTTTGTTTATTGATATCGTTCCCGGGTATACGGGGCTAAGGCGACGACTGGTTTTCGGTGACCGAAAACCCGTCGTAGACGACTCGCGGTTGTGTCGGCAACGGAAAGTCGTGATAATTATTATACTATTGTCGCACGACAATAGGGTTCATGCGGACAGAGCGAAGGCATTCGCCATAAATCGGCAGCGCCCGGTAGCTGCTGCAGCCCGCCACGACCGTTGCACAATCGTCCGTCGTCGCAGCACTGTAAATAATACCTTAGTATTTTATATCGTATTATTATTATTATTAGTGTAATATACAAATAAGAATAATAATAACGTTATATGGTACGCGCGCGACCGTTCGTACTTGTCCCGCGCGCGAAGACTTTCGCCGAGGAGTTACGACCTCTTGGCACGATACCTACGTCGAAACCGGCTACAGTGGTGCTCACACACACACACACACACACAATATTGAGACATCATAGTCCCACCGGGTGGTCTCGTGTAGTACACACACACACACTCATGCACATACACTGATACACGTAGGCGCGACAATGGGGAAAAAAACACGATTTCTTCTTTTCGCTTTTCACCGTGCGTGCGCGCGTGTATAGATGCATTTTATCATTTCTCTCATCCACCCCTCCCGCCGATCGCAGCAGATCCCCCGTCTTGGTACAAATATCGTGATTTACACGTCCGGGAAACCCGGTGGTGCGAATAACGGGATGAACGTCTCCTCCCCGCGGGGTGGAAAGTGCAAAAATGTGTCTCTCTGCCGCGACGGGTAGAAAGTAGATTCGGTCGGGTCGTGTTTTACAAAAAAAAAAAAAATCTGAGGGCACACGCGGTAAATCGCATTACTACGAGTGAAAAAAAAAAGCAGAAACAAACGAACAAAGGAACAAATGCGTGGACCTACCCGAGTTCATACATCGCGAGTGCCCCGCGCGTTCCGCAACCCCGCTGCGCTTTTTATTCTTCGCCCAAACGCAGGATTACCGTTGGCTGCGTCGGCTGTGGCGGCGGTGGCGACATCGTCCGAATCTCTCCGGATTAGTCGAACACGTCTCTCTCCGAAATAATGGTATAATAATAACGATAATAATAATATCGGGTGCCTCTATTATGTTATTATTGTTATTATTATTGTACATCATACCAGGCTGGCGTCCAGTTTTCTTTGAATCGCATCTGGAACTTATTTATTCGTATCGGTCCAATTATAAACATACACTGCAGGCCGTACTAGGTTATTATTATTGTTACTATTGTTATTGCCGTTTGTCAGGGTACGTGTCGTTGACAAATCATTATACTTCCGTTAACACAATAAAAACGAAAGTCGAGCAATAGCCGACTCACGCTGTTTCGGGTACTCACCTTTATGGTCATATGGCGACGAAAACGCTCTTTTCTTTTCAAACAACAATTATTATTATTACTTGTATGTCTTCTTAATAAATTATCGACGCGCCAGAGTCCCGTAATTCGGTATTGCAGTAATCTTTACCATGTGTATTATAATCTGTTGAAACCGCACGTTCGAGGAATTTTTGCTTATACCAAATACCGGACGTTTGTTTGTTGGACGTATCCGTATATAATTTTGTTTGTAAAATAGTTTTTGAGTATAATAAAAATACACTATGTGTATTATTATTTCTCGTTTTATTATTATTACACATATTGCATTGTAAAAATTATAGAGATGATAAACCTGGACCCATTCTATTTGGAGCATTTTTTTCACGTGACCGTCCAAGGTCAATATAAAATACAATACATTATTCTAACGGTACTTGATATTTTTAATACAATAATTATTAATAAAACAACCTCTACACAAGTACCCAACAACTCAAAAAAGTTGTTTCTATTTGGTATATTAAACCGTGTTTAAGAATTTTCGCGGATTTTACAGAAAATCTATATTTAAAATACTGATTCTATTTTCAAAACATTATGGTATTTATACCTGCGTATTTATTCTGAGTTATAGGTATGCATGCAAGTTATCATGTAAGTAAATACTGCAGTTCAAGCAATTTCACGTGACGTAAACGTAATTATAGCTTAATTTTATAATATTTTGTGTGACATGCATAGACTGCATACAATTAATTTAATAGTTAAAATGTTCCGAGTAAAATTATTGTAATATTTGTATTTTGAATACAATTTATTAAACCGATTACACTTTAAATAAAATCTATTTCAATAAAACCATTTTATTAATGGCTCATTTTGTTTACAAATAACATTTCATTTCATGACGTCATCTTAAAATGGTATATCGCAAATAATGTAAACCCTTCGAGCATTGAATCGAAATCAAATAATTAAATACTTTATTCCTTACAACCTTTATAAATCCTTTAAATATCTGTAAACGGTTAATCATTTTATCTTGTTATTTAATAAATACTTTAATAAATTTATATAATACAACTGACACAAGTACATCGAGTCGTGAAATTTAATAAATACTACAAGTAAAATATAATAAAGTATTTTTTAAAATATTTTATAGTATTTAAAATTGCATGTAAGTAAAAAAAAAATAATTATACTTAATTTATTTTAGTAATATCAAATTTAAAATTTATCAATTACATGTTGTGCAAATTTAAAATAATTTACAATTATCAAGATCAAAGCTAAACCATTATTTCATTTTAGGCTTTGTTATAAATTAAATTTTCTTCTTGGTACTTAAGTATTTTGACATTATAAAATAAGCTTGAATTACAATTGGATTTATGACGGTTGAACTTTAAGTGCACTTTATAGTGCCAAACACCCCTTTTAAACCATCTTAAATATCTTTTGCGTTTTAATACGGGAAAAAAAACTAAAAATATATTTAAAATATTTGTAATTTAAATACACAAATGCAAAAAACCGTTTTTTTTGCGACAAATGTTAATATTTGTATTAAAACAATGATGAGATATGTATAAAATAATAATAAGTTACAAATTGTTATGAAAAATAATTTATATATTTGAATTTTATTGAATTCGGACATCGTACAAAATCAAATTATTATAATTTAAAACCAATTGACACAAAAATTGTAAATATAAATTATATATACTATCGGAGTTCTACCATAAATAAATAACTCTAAAAAATTTCTCTGCGTCTTGATACTTTATTTTTTTGCACGAAGATTATTTCCGAAAAACATTGATTAACATAATTATTAAAAATTCTATTTTAATAATAAATTCATAGTTTTTTTAAAATATTAAAAATACATAACATTTCCATGATTTAAAAACAACCAGTGCTATTTGATGACTAGTTAAAATAATATTATATGTTTTCCGCCTTTCGGGATCAAAGGATAAAAAGTATATATTGATAATGCAGTTTATGTTTAATGCGGATATGTCAGTTGAAAAATTACTTCACGTTTATTTTTATACTAACATATAATAACCTGTATACCTGCACTTTAATGAGATGTCCTAAGAAATGATACATATTTTTTGTATAGCCAACGCATACGTGTATGTACTTAAACAAACCTGAATAGTGAACCCTTCCTTTTGTATTTCAACATTATTTAGATTGTCCGTATGATAATATGCGCAGCGATGGTCCATTGAGTATAAGCTCTAAGGGCGCACTTCAGAAATTCTTTGAAAGATTTCTGAGTATTTCCATAATATTATACAGTTAGGTAAATGTATATAGCATAACACAGGTAAAAAAAAAAAAACTAATAATATTAATAAACTGGTTATTATGTGCATCATTCATGGCGTGATTTCGACAAAATACCAAATCCTTTTAGTTTACAGTCAGTTTATTTATTTATTTTTTTTTTTAAGAACAATACCATTCATACGTTGACGTTAATTTTTTTAAATTACAAGTCATATTATATTTTCATCCTTGATTTGGAACAAGTTATTTGCTTATACACTGGCCGACAAACGATTGGGTGCGTTTTAGTCGTGGAGCTAGTATTATAAAATTATTTTATTATAAAACACGATATTTTCTAGCATAAAATACCTCTACACTTTACAAAACTAGTATTATTTCCTTTATATTATTATATTTTTGTGTTTCATCGAGAATGGATTTTTTCTCGACACAAATCACGTTGACCAGCAAACGAAATGTAAAGACCTGTGTGATAGTGATGTCACCTACTGCCTACTGAGTACTGGCTACCAGTAATATAATATGTTAACTAGTACTAATATACCTACACGGAAAATCCTTGATAGTTGGGTCAAAATTTTACTTAGTTTTAGTTGACAATGGCTGTAATTAATTATTTTATAATAATGTTTCACTCGTTCGAGTATAATATATCATAAATTATAATCAAATGTTTGACAAAATACCACTACGCAAACACTACTACATCGACCCAAACTCATAATATAATAATATGTAAAACGGAAAAGTCATGACTTATAATTCAAATAATTGTACACAAATTGTGGGGTATTTTGTTTTATGTATAAAAAGTACAGTTTAAACGTGCGTTGTAAGTACACGCGTTTTATTTCAATCGTTTTCAACACTCATGATTAAATTATAATAATTATTACAGAATGCTATTTTTCAACTATTTCAACAGTGTACTTAACACATAAAAAACATGTCTAAGTAATATTATTATAATTACAATATGAGAATCTAAGGTTACAGACTCATTGTGTGTGTGTATTTACTACGTGTAAGGATATTTAAATTACTAGAAAGTCGCGTTATTATAATCATTACACGACGTGGAAAACCAAAACAATAGTAAAACAAAAAAAAAAAAAAAAAAAACGAAACGAAATGGAAGGAAAATACAATAATTAACATGTAAACCTACATTTGTTTGGCGCTGATGTGATTGTTTTGAATAATTAAAGTGGTTGGTTATTTTTCAATTACTAATGTTAATGAATGAGAAGTCTCGTTAGAACAACAAAATTGTTTTATAAAAACCACCAAAAATTAGAAACATAATAATATTATAATAGGAACTGGTTAAGAATTTAGTGTTATTGTAATGGCGTCAGAACATAATATTATTCGTTTAGAGCGGTCACACACTCCATGTGATGGACAGCAGCAGTTTCTATGCATATTTTTAAATAAAATTAATAATAATCGACAAATCTAAATTTCAAATGAATAAAATTATTTCCAATTAAAACCGAATTTCCAAACATAAATTGCAGTTTTATTTGGTTTTTATTTTATTATCATTATTTATAAGTGTATATATACGTATATATATGTGTGTGTGTGTTTATATGTATATATTTATTAGTTATGTATTTCTAATAGTTTTAATAGTTGACATTATTTTTCTCGATAGGTAATAATAATATTATGTATGCATGATAAAATATACTAAAAACTTCAAAACGCCAAAAAAGAACAACACTATACCTATATATAACATGATTTGTTATATTTCAAGTATTTGACGAAAAACTATCTCATAAATATTAAACATTTTTATACATGATGTGCATTTTAATAACAATAATAATAAAAAAACTTACTGACATAAAATTTATAAGTTTTCAAAACTATCACTTTAGTAACAAAATAATATATAACGTTCATATGGTCGAATACGTCAATACTTATTTATATCAAACAATATATTTTATTTAAATAATAATAGCTTAGATATAGTTACTATAAAGTTATTTTAAAAGTCAACTGAATTTCTTTGGAATGTTTTGTTCGATATCGTAATACAGTCGAGTTTCATCGGCGTTGACCCTCATCAAAGTCGTATACCTATAGATATTAATACTTTATATTTATATTTTAATTTTGTTTTTATTTATGATACTAAATTTTATAGACATTATTTATTTGCCAAACCTATAAATTGATTATAAATATATAAATACACATAAAAAAATAATTTATTTAATTTTTTTATCAACATATTAATATTAATACAATTATTAGCGTTATAGGTTTATGTCTAAATTAATACCAAAAACGGTAAAAAAGAAAAGAATATAAGATACAGATCATAATTGATACAATTATAGATGTTTAATGATTGTTTATAATATGTTATTAAAATTCTGATAAATGGAGAAATTTTAGTAATGATTTCAGAATTTGGCGTAAGAAATACATAGAAATAGTGTGGCATATTGAGCTTGACTTTGCAGGTTCCTTGGGATTTATAGAACTTTTAGTAATCGTGTACTCAATTGTAACTGAGTGACATATGTATCGTAGAAAGACTGATATTTTTTCCAGTCACGTGGCGTACAAGTAAGTGGGTTCAATTCGTAGTCTGTTGATAATTATTTGAATAAGTTTTAGGAGAGAAAAATTGAGATCCTACGAAGAGGTAGAAAACTAATTATTATTGATCACTCTTAAATTATTGTTTATGACATTATGTTTTCACTTGAGGTTTCAAATTTATTTTTTATGTCACAGTGGATTGAGATATTCCAAATTGATTATTTGACTATATATAATATTATGACGGAGTGTTGTTATTATCTATCAAACCGGAGTAGGTATGAAGAACGGTAGGTTGCCGACAGCGGTATAGTTAACGTAATACGAGTCGTACAAATTAAAAAAAAAAAAAAAAAAAAAAAATGTTTAAAAATGTCAACACGGCCGTCATTACAATAATAGTGCACATCGCTTATAAACTAGATTCTATAGTAACCGGACGATAAAAAACACGTCGTCTCACGTGTTAGGTTAGGCTATGGGCTTCTCGCAGCGACGCGTTCGCGCCAAAGCCTTTGCGATCAACACGTAAATGATATCAGGTCGTTCTGAAACAAACAAAATAAAGCAGCGCTGGCCGAACGACGCACACGTCGCACGTACCCGCACAACAGTAAAAACAATAAAATATCATACGATATTATTATTGTGATATTTATATTATCGTTAGACGGTATGATATTATGGTATTATTTTTTTATTTTTATTTTCCGCTCGCGAGCGCGTTACAAAATCTTTCACCGCGGAATCCGCCCGTCGCTCGCCACGAGACACGTTAATTATCGATAACGAGCTAATGAAATATCTCCTCTGCCGCCCTGCTCGCCGCCGCCGCGGACCCGTGGCGATGATAATATTACGTGGGTGTGCGCAGTCACGATCGGGGGGTTTTTTTATTTTTTATTTCGTATACACATACACACGAGTAGGTACGTGTACAATGTACGAGATTTGTGCATGCGCGTACCGATTATTATTATTATTATTGGCGTTGTTGTTGACGGTGGTGCTGTATTATGTTTGTACATTGAAATTTATAAATTCATAAAACATAATATGTCGTGCGTGTGTACACTTCATCGTTTTCGTGTGAGTGATAGTGTGTGTGTGAGCGCGCGCGCGAGCTTAATCGACGTCGCGTTATCTCCGCGCACATAAAAGGCCATTATAGGTTTGTATAATATAATCTGTTCAAAACACATAATAATAATAATAATAATAAAAACAATATTATAGTGTACACTGTAGCGGACACGCGGCCACATGAATATGCTAATGAATCTATTAGAATTAATACGCACCGCGTCGTACAGTCGTGTTGTTTACGGCGGCGGTGTCGATTTCGAGGCCCCGACCGTTCGCGATCGGCGGCGTCCGTCGACCGCGGTGCCTAGAAAACCGGATTCGTCACGAAAACGGCCAAGATACTGTAATATTACTGATGGTTGCCACTTGCCAGTGTGTCCTGCTCGCCCGCAGTCATTGTCCTGCCGCGGTACGGAAATCTCGAATTTAGAGGAATCGTTTTTTGAAACGTTCCTGGGCAGTAGGTTATAGGTCAGGTTAGGAACGGCTTTTTTAACGCGAGAGTCTCGCAAACGGCGGACCGAAGCGATCACACCGCCGGTTCAGTTCGGACATTTATGGTCACGGGGCACCAGCGGACCCGATTTTATTATCGCAATAGGATCGATGACGGATCTGGGAAACAAAAAAAAAAAAAAAATAAATAAAAATAAACATGTATATAATATTATTATATATTATATATTTTTTATGGCTCGCTGCATTGTGTTTTATAAATATTATAAAAACAATAAAACGTGTACGTCGTGACCGGAACAATAGATAACGCGTAGGTATATTATCATAGTCATAATAATAATAATAATAATAATAATAATAATAATAAAAGTTTTATAACTCACTACCTATACGAATCAAGTTTATCGTAATATTTTTCACAATATTAATTAGTGGTGTGGAAAAAAAATATTATATAATACTCGTATAACTTTATATTTTATACTGGTATATCTTCTGTTTTATATATAAATAGATAATATATAATGATTTTATTATTACAAAACTGATATTATTTATTTCGATTAGTTTTTGTGTATACCTACAAATTGTATTTTTGTATACTTATGAGTTTATGTTTAAAACAATTTACCTAGGTACAATACAATTATGAAATTCTTCCTATTTCTTTTTTATTTTTTTTTTATTTAAAAATATACTGAATAATTTAACGTCTTACTTACCTAACGTCTAAATAAACAATGCATAATACTAAATGTTGCTAAAATAAATAATATAATTTGTTTCTATTTAAAAAACCGACAACGACATTACATATTTTTTTAACTGAAATTTATATAGGTATCATTAAAATCTAAAAGTATTTTTTGGTTATTAATCATACAAAATATGCGTAGTTATTAATCTAAAGCATTAAGATAAAATTACTTGAGTTCAAATTCTAATACTTAATAGTTAATATAGTATAGCGAGAAACAAAATAATTTACTTATTAATATGTAGTTTCGAACAACATTGCAAATGACTTGGAGGAAAACGAACATATCCGCCCATAATTTGAATACTGAAACAATTATCGTTGTTGTTGTTGTTAACTATATGGTAAAATAATAAGTTAAACTACCTATCTATATGATCATAAATTTAAATATATTATGAAAATGATTTGGATTTTGGAAATAACTCCTTGAGGACAATAGATATTATGATACATAATACTATACATTTTCTAGCACAAACATTGTGCAAGTGCAATACCTAGTTATACAAGTGTAATATCGTTAACGTAGAAATGTTATTTTGTATACCTTGTTATTTAAACGGCAGTTTTGTAATGTTGTTTCGTATGCATTAGTGTAATTGGTTGATCCGCTATGCTACAGATATAATACACGACAAAAAGGTACATCATCATGAGCCCCTGCCGCTACAAACTATGATATTTTGCTCACTGTAGACTTATATTAATACATAATTCTATTCACCCGTATAAAATATTATTGGATAGCATTTTTTAATATAACTATGGTCGTGCTCGAAAAACGTTTACGAACGGCATTAGGTTATAATAATGTTCTAATTATAAAAAACATGTAATAATATAATACTAGTTCTCTATAACGCTATATTATAATATCAACGCAATACACGTACAATGTAAGTACCTACGTGAAATAATAATTATGTGATCTGATAAAGTTTTTTTTGCAAAAATAATCAACTCGATGTGTGTTTTATGGGTCAAGCGATCGGGTTGTTTTCGAATTCACTTGATCGTGAACGTATTACGTGGGTAAATAATATAATCAATTATTATTTAGCGTTTGGCGGTACAATATAATATAAATGTTACACTTAATCACATACAAAAATTAGTGTTATTTAACAGACCTAACGAAAATAATGTGGGCGCCCTCGGATAGTAAAGAAATATTATTTTCGTACATATAAACAATCACCAATCGACTATACACAAATATAATACAATAAATATATCTTAACAATTATTGTACTTAATGAATGTGTAGTTCCGTAGTGGTAAATGATCAGTGGGTTAACACTTAACAACGAATAACGTAAACGATACAAACAATAATATATTTCTTAAAAATGTATCATTTTGTTTATCGTATAATTAAATTAAATTAAATTATCTGTTTAATATTTATTTTACCTTACACTTTACAATTTATAAGATATACGATGTTACAATAATATAATGTATACAAACACTCATTTCTTACCAAAGATACCTGAACTGTAAAGTGGTGTTACAAGTTTCAATTCCATTCTAAATACAGAATAAAGGAAATAAAGGAGTAATATTTAAATATAGGGAAAGTTCGATTTCATTTCAAAACGAATAGCTGAAACATAAATAAAGACATATTATTTTATGAGTTATAGACAATAGGTACAAAAGGCTGTACTTAAACTTTTATCTAGATATTGCTATTGTTATTGTTATTATTTTTCAATTACACTTTTGTTTATAAAATACTTAATACAACATGTTTATTTTATGCATAGTTTATTAATAATTATTGTTTTTACAATTGACACAAACTATGCTTTAAAAGATAGATCAAATTATTAATTTATATTAATATATATTATATATATACACATATGTATACCCATATTACATTGTACTTGCTCTTCTTTTTGATTTTAATGATAATAAAAATACTATTCTGTACCTAAATGTATGTAGTTATTATATAGCAAACATATAAAATATAATTTAACGGGTAAAGACATTGACAAAGGTATGCATACAGAAAGTAAGGCATTTTCTTTTAAAAAGTTCTGAATTAAAATTTATATTTTGACTATAAAAAGATGCAATAACACCTGTAGTTTATTTGTAAAAATATTTTTGCATGGATGAAACTTATTAAGACAATAACCACAAAAGTTTTATCTATTTTTTACATACAATACGGACTTAATATATGTCATATAGTGTCTTTGTTTTGTTTTTTTTTTTTTAAATAATTAAAATCAATTATTCATTAAGTTTAATTTTTCGTTTTATTTATTAATTACACATTGTGAGTAATGATAACAGAAAAATAAAAATGCTATAACACAGATAAAGTTCTTCATTATGCATATTATAATAAACATTTGGTAAAGCTAGTATGATTATTAAACTATGTTGTAAGTTTGTCCCACCTTAAAACATTTTTTTTCTTATTATTTTATCTCATTATTATTCAACAACTATTTTTGAACTGATATTGGACCACTTCAAAATATTTTAAATTTAAATTTATGTATTATGTTATTTCATTTAAAATTTTTAAATCGTCTCAGCTTACCATGAAAATTGCCTATATCAAACTCCTTAAATAACAGGTATATATTTTTTTAAATGTGTAGAATTTCTTAGTACCTACGCCGTATTAATTATTAAATAGTTTTAACTACTACTTTAAAATATCATATTTTTACCGTCACAACGATTTCTTAATCCATGCATCTATAACTTTTAAAATTCTTTTTTTTTTTAATATTTTAAACACAAAATCTTAAATTTATTACTACTGAGTTGTTTAAGAAAAAGAAAATACTTTTCACGATGATACGATATAAATGGGTTTTTTCTTGAAGTTTCTAAGTGCCTATACATTGGAATATCTTATATACTTCGTCCGTACGCCTTTGATACAGTTTGGTATGACATGTCCGTTGTCTGTGTGCTTTTTTTTTCTCTCATATATTTTTTTTCTTTTTTCTTTCTTTTTTTTTCACACCAATACTTATGTTCCCCTCATATAACAATATAATATTTGTTATTTTATGTGTGTCACACCCTATCCTTGAACATTCGGTGTCTCTTGCACATCCATCTTCGAGTTGTGCTCTCACGCGAGAAACGTTTTTCCGGACGAGACGGAACGAGCACATTTTTATGCACTGCACCCTCGTACCCTTTACAAGACCGGTATTCCACCGGGGGGGGAGTCTTATTTTCACATAATATATATTATTAGAATAATCGGTTCATATTATTCATTTCTATGGTCTGTGTTGTGAACATAATAACCATAATAATAATATCCGCAGTGGTTAACCCGTAATGTTGTCGTTTGCTGATGACCGAAATATTAACGTCACGCTAGAATTTAAAATCGCAATAATTTACATAACATTTATTAGCTGTCTACGCTTTTTGTTGGGGACATCGACATTGGACTTTATGTTGTAAAAAAAATATACACATTTATTTTTCAATATGACAAGATTAAATGTGTGTTTATATTATACGTCGTACATAAATCGTCGTTGTCTTCGAAAACTTAAATGAAATTTTTTTAAATAAGATTTTTCACTACATTATGGACGTAACCGTTACAACGATTGCCCGAAGAAATATTTACGTATACCGACTGGCGTATATTTTATGTTTTTTAATCTTTTTAATTCCAGTCCACGAATTCAACAATCGTTATAAATTATACAACGCTATTATTTATACATCGGCAATATCATTTCAGACCATATACTTTATATATATATTATTTTAAAACTGTTAACAAATTATTATGTAGCATAATATAATGATGGGCCTCGCAGATCTCCATAACTTAAACGTTTCAAAAAACGTATTATGTTTGATATTATGTATATCGGACTATATATGATAATGTTTATTATATATAGATGATATAGATATAAGACTATATAATATATTATTATAAATATTTTTGTGATTTAATATTTATTCGAGATTTCCAAAGTTAGTTGTTGAGATTATACCGTATTCCATATTTATTTAGAAAATATGATATATTTATATATATACTATACAATTTGGATTTTAGAAATAAATCATACTAGTTAAAAGTAATTACGTTCAAAAAATATTGTAATCATAAACCTGTTTTTTTCAATTTACCCATTCCTATTATATTATATCAACTATTCACTTGACAGTTTAATGTTTATTCATTAATATGTTGTTAAAAGTATAATTATATCGTTATAAGAATAATTTATTCTTTTGTTGTTTGCAGTTTAATTTCGTTAAGGTTCCAGGAGCAGAGTATTACCCTAAAAGAATGCCAAATAGGTGTCCATTATATCATAAATAGGTAGGTAGGTACTCACGGTTTAAAACTATTTGTATTTTCCCGACATGATTTCACATCCGTCGCCCTTTACACGAAGATAGTAATAGTGATAATATTAATAATATACAAAGATTCCCTCACCCTTTCAGCGATGCGAAGCGATCTCAGTGTTGTTAGCCATTGTACCTTCGGTTGGTTAAACAGGCTTTAAATCGCGTACAAACAAACTGCGGCACGGCACTGGGAAAGGTTCTGCCAATAATAATTACATTGCGAATCTGCCACGATAATATTTTAATATAACACAACGTCCGCTGTAGTAGCGCACAAGTAATTTATTTAATTTTTATTTTAAATTAAAATAATAACGATACGTTATTAATAGGCGATATAACTACCGTGTTTTTATATTAATATACCCAACATAATATTAATATTATGGAGATCCTAAACGGTTTTCGAAACGCGAAATTACCGGAAAATCGGCGGACGACGGCGATGGGAGGTCATACCGATCGCACATATATATTATATACGTCATGACAGCGGCGTGAGCACGCACGTTTGCAATGAAAAAAAAAATGGCAACTTGGAAATTGCTTTACACACAAACACACTCACACACGCGCGCGCGTCAAATATGATACGAATCATAAATATTGATGGTTAAACTGTACGCATGTATATACATAAGTACTGCTGCACTAACAGAGGTTCGTCGGTATAAGTATACCTTTATATAATATTATTTTATATTACATTATATATTATGATAGATTATTTCGATTGGTCCGTTTGGTCGTGCGGAATCTTATACATACGTATATAAAAATTGATAATAAACACGACGAGTGTGTATAATGAGAAAATAAAATCAATTGAAATGACCTAATATGTTTTATTATATAATAATAATATGGTCTACCGCGTATGACGGTATATTCCATGAACTTGCAGAAGTCTTCAATCATAATACTATATACTGCATAGATATTATTTCGCGAGTGGTTAATGGGAAATTCGTATGCTTAATAAAATTTAAAGAGCAAAATCCGATTATTCGCTGTCATTAAGTCGTTGGATATGGGGTCCCGGCACCAGTTTCATACTCAGACATTCATTTATAGAAGAGAGATTGGAATCTTAACATTTGGCGACTGGCGTGATATTAAATTAAAGGCCCAAATACAGGTATTTAAAAAAATTATCATGTATAAATAATTTCAGTGTGCATCTATCGAACAAAATATCAGCAGTTTTAGATACTTGAAAACTGATAAATTGGTTAAAAAAAGAAAAAAAAATTTGTGAGTATAATTCATTTGATGGAAAATCATAAAAGCAAAAAAAATAACACAAATAGCATTAGGTTATCGTAATATCTTGTTGACGATTTATCAGCTTTTACATATATCATGGTGCTCCATCAATTCACTTGAGGTGATTTTCTGTCTAACACACGTAGGTACATAAATTGTAATAATTTAGATGTTGTGTTTTATTTCTAACCTATACATACCGATGAATCTAGTAAAGCGATAATCATTCTAAAAACATCAAATGTTTAACATTTCAAATGTTATTCCCTTCAAATATTAACCCTAAAAAAAAGTTATAAATAAATTTAAAATATGTGAATTTTAATTTTCGGATTAAAAATAAAAATATGCAAAATTCTTGAGACTAAATTGAAATTTGAGTATGATACATCTAATTTAGTATATCACGCATAAGTGCAATTAGACAAAGATAGAAAATCACCGCTTTCGAAATCATTAAAATCGATCAAAACGTATGCCAACGCTAAACCTATTTTTGAAAATTACGCAACTCTTGCTTGCAGACAAAAGTCTAGTAAATTAGGTTGGCGCTGGACCCGGATTATATAATACAACCCGAACAGCCGACAGCTGCATCAGGGATCTTCCATCGAGGCCAAACGGTCGTTTCGCCAGCCGATTTTCTCGTTTTCTACGAGTGACGTTTGCATATAATTATACTAATATAATATACATTGTATTTACACTATATTATACCTGCAGTGGACAATATGATATTATTGTTATTATTTATGGAGGTTTTTTCCAGAGTCTACGCAACATTTCGTTTCACAACGCGTTTCTCGCCCCCCATGAAAAACTCTGTGCAAACATTTCGAAATATTAACGAATTAACATTTTTCCTTTTGTCCATTATATGACATGATATTAATATTAAAGTACTATTACAATATTATACGGACAGATATTATTATTATCGGATCATTCGGATCTCTGCAAGCGATTTCGGCAATTCGAGTCTATGAAGTGGTACGGCGACAGTGGTTTAGATTCTATCCTATACAGTACTCGAACCGGTAAATCCTGGCATCATTCGAACAGCTAGTGTATACAAGAATAATAATATGATAGTGCTTGAGTTATAATAATTATGTTATTATTGCCGTTATACACACACACACAGATATACGGGTTCTTGTACATAATAAATGATACAAAAAAAAAATAATAAAAAAACGTTTTTAATTTTTTATATTGTAAATATTTTTATAAATATATGGACGACTGCAAATTTGCAAAAAAATCTATATTGAAATTTTCAGTTTTTCTAGCAGAACATTTGAAATTATGTAACAATAAATTTAATTTAAAACTTTATTTCGTTTTTTTTTTTTACACATTTTAGGTTATTTATTTTTTATTTAATTTTGTGGTATTATTTTAAAATATTTTATCAATTACCTTTATTTTTAACAAAAATTATGAAATATATTTTTTTTACACAAGCCGTACTACTGAAAACATAACTGTACTATTTTGCAATTTAAACACTAAAGCACGTGCTTAAATAAATTAAATGATTTTTTTGTTTAGTAAATGTATTAAAATATTTTTGGTTCTTAAGATATATTTTTTTTAAATACTAAATGTATATATATTTCAATGCATTTATCATAATTATTATTAAATTTTAAAGTATTAAGCTTATTTTTAAAACTGTACGTAAGTGCACTAACACTTAGTTTTAGCTCTATTTAAAAACTTAAACATTACATTTTTACAAAAAATAAATTTTTAATATTTTACTTTTTAATGCTTGAAGTGTTTGAAGTTTTGTAAAAATAGTAATACTAAGAAAAATAGTGCAAACAACTACTGTATAACAATTTATATATCCTTGTGTAGAGTGTAGGTACGAATAAGATCATGCAATAGATACATGAAAGGGTTTTGGGACAGGCACACAGGTTTAAGGACTAAAACTACTGGTTACTTTACAGATTTCAATCCTTAGTAGTTACTAGTTTTGAACATATACACGGTAGTTTTGATAGTTGTTTTACCGAGCATAAACGTACACATAACAATATTATTGATTATTATCGTCATCGGTGTCAACGGGATATTTTCTTATTATAGATGTCCACTGGGTCTTAAACATTTTATCCTCTTTACAATTTATTGCAGATCTACGAAATTTACTGAAAATTATAATATTATCAAAGGGATTAAAAATAGAATCTATATATGAAAATTTCGAGAGAACTTTACAATTTAATATTTTATTATAATATTATATCATATTGTTATCATAATTCATTATTGTTAACTATTTGTCAAAGGCACTTTTATTTTCCTCGAAATATTATATATCTCGATAATTGTATTTGCATTAATAAATGTATAATCTGTTAAATTCTACAATGATAAATATCATAGGCACTTTATTGCATACAGTAAAACTCATAATAATATTTCAAGTACATCGAGCGACGTTTTATAATTTACTGAATCAAATATTCATGTGTGAAAAATATCCTGTAATTTTAAAACTATTGATGCTCGACATACTTTTATATTTTGGAGACAAACCCGCTATATATTACAAACACAGAATCGAGATCTAATTACCCTTAATTTAATGCGACGTATATTGCCATATTTAATTTTTTCTTAAAAAATACATAAATCGTTTTACTTTAGTCATATATGCAGATACTGATAGACCTACTAATATCCCTCGTGGGTATGATTATCTCCAATATATAGGAACATTATTTATCATATAAATACCATATTATGTAATATTATACTATATATTTAATGCATAATAAAAATTATTTTCTTTGATATCACCCAGCGTACTATAAATTAGTCATTAGTCAAAACTCTTGAGATTATCGAATTTAAACGAAGTAAGTTGTCTATATATTTTTTACACTTACAAAAAGTTTATTTTGTTTATTTTTTATCTATACGTATTTGCTACTTAAAAAAAATAAAATTTGAACAGTTTGTTCTATTGTTTTGTTATTTTGTAATTGCAATATATTTTGTACGCACATAATTAAAAAAGAAAGAGTATATATATATTTTTTTAATTATATAAGTATTACATATTTTGCAATCGGTACAATATAAGAAAGTAAACAGTTTAACTTATTTATATAAATACTAAGATTCTACAAGCATGAAAGTTATCCACGGGGGGCATAGAAATTAATGATACGTGGAGCTATGATTTTTCCCTCCCATCTTTATCTTTAATCTTTAAATAACAATATTTCACCCATAATACGTTTATATATAGTACGAATTTATGAAAACAAAAACATTCTCAAAAATAAGCAAGTTCAATTAAATTCCATTTACAAGAGAAATATTAAAGTGTGAATATCGATAGTGGCCAGTGATACTCTAATAATTGGATGGTAAATACTGAATACAATTTTAATTTAAATACATTCTGCTAATTGATAACGTCTTGTATCTAAATAAACAATTGAAATTAAAATACTGTTAAAAAATAAAAGTTAATCTTTGAACTAAAATATTTGAGAAATAGTAGACCACACTAGAGTTTGACTGACAACGATCTAAGAATTTGTAATCTAAACTTTTTTTATTGATTATCAACTGGCATGTTAAAATGTTTGATTATTTACTTTGACTATCTAGTAAAATTATTAATATTCAATTTTTGGTTATTATTGTTTATTTTTTTCTTTCAATAATAATGTATAGACAATCGTTTAACATTATTTTTACTACATAATAAAATAATATCCTTATGATGATTAATTTTCTTCATATTTTTTCTAGAATTTAGACAATGTTCATTTTACATAATATCTAGATAATTAAATTGTTTTTTATAATTACATTATTTAATATCCGTTGCTACATTACACTACACAATACATACAGTTTTTAATTAACATAACATGTTTTTAATAAGTTTAATAATAGAAAATGCAATTTTCACTGGACTATAATATTTAAAATTATATAATATTAACATATTGTACTCTATAGCATAATTAATAACAATGAGTTGGCTATTCCTGATCAATAACCAATATTTAATAGTAATTATATAATTATATTATGTTTGATAATAAATGTATTACTTGTACATAGAGACATTATAATATTAGTTATGACTTCATTTGAAATTCATTCTTCTAATAAATTCTCGTAATATTATATATTATTATAGTACAAGGTTGTGTAAACGACGCCGACGTCGTACAACAATAAACGTCCCGCTTAATAATAACTTAAAACAATATGAAACTTGTTATTGCATTTACGAGACCTGAGATAGCAGTGCCAATTATTCACGAGGGAAATTGTTATAATTTTTTTTTTCAGCGTTATCGAAAAAGATACGAGACGGTTCGTTAGGTTTAGCCCCCGCAATGCTATAATTGATGTAACGGAGATAAGACGAATCTTTAGTAAAAAAAGGGGTTTTTTTCGCGTCTGAGGCGATCGAATTTTTTTATTTCCGACGCGTAAATCTGCCGACCGCTAAGAATTCGAAAAATTACTAGTAAAAGATTTAAAATGAATATAAAAAAAAATATAACCACACCGAATAACCGTCATTCGTACGGCCAATGGTACGTTTGTCTTGGACACTTATTTTTTTCACCTCTATAATACCGCATTCCGGTAGCTGCAAATGGAATCGGACCGGTGTATTTTAGTGTCACCAGTCGTCATATTTTTTTTTATTTTGGTCTACACAATCTTCCGATAAACACACACTAAGTATATATTGTACATATTATTATATGATGCATTATACATTCATACATTTATCCATTGAAACTGAAGGGCGACCAGAGTCATTCTTAAATATTTCTTTTTCGATCATGTATAACGCGTCCTTAAATTCGTCTAGAAATATTTTATGCGATTATAATATTATAATTTATCACCACAAATTCAGGTTTATTACAGTAAATATTCCTAAATGCCGTTATATTGTTATGTCATTGTATGGAAATAAAAGTACGAAATTGTATCTCACGATCAATATTTAAATTTAAACGGTGGTGGTGTGTGGTGAACTTAATATTATTGTCTCTCGCTATTTACGTTTCGATGAGTTTTGTATCACCATCGTCTTTTCCTAAGTCAACTGATGACACTTACGAATTATATGTCATCAATCTGATCGACTTATAGAGGGAATGTGGGTACATCCAATTTCCTCCAAAATCCCAACGCCACGTGTCGGTTTACAAAAATATAAGAGAAAGATAAGGAATGATTCCTGCATTTTCTTTTGGATATAGCTAGTATGGTTCAAATGCTTCAATTATTATAAATAAAAATAATAATATACCTACAAGATTACGGCACGTAAGTTATCTAAGAATATGGCGAATTAGAATTAATATTTATTGGTCGTGGTTTAGCCGCAGGAAACTAATAAATAACGTTGACGAGAACTGCAGAAAATATAATAATAACAATAAATTATAATGATATAATTTTATTGCTAAATAATATATTATTATGGCTCGCAACTATTATCGTTAATCGATTCCGACTCATGTTTATAGTTTCCATGTTGTAATCGATCCTTATCGAAAATTGGGAGGTCCGAGGTATTATTAAATCTGTTTGTTTTTCATATTTTTTTATTTGAAACACATAATAATATTTTATTATCTTATATAGGTTTTACTGGCCACATGTATCAATAATATTGATACTTATATTGACACTGCAACATGTTTTAGATCGTTATTGAATAGCTATAGCTAGTAGGTATGTGAGAATTTCTTTTCAACGCCGTTATCTTTATTATAATTCTCAGTAGCATATACCCATACCCGGTGAAAAATAAATGTGGTTATCATTAATGTTTTGTGTTTTTTATTTAACTAAGAATATTTTTATTCGTCGTCGTTATTAAGTCTGCATCATTAAATATGAAAATATTACGTAGGTGGTAAGTAGGTACCAGATATACCATAATAAGTATGATATGCCATAATTGGCAATCGAATTACGACGACTAAAAATCGTGTTAATATTGTATATAAAATATTTTAAACCATTTTTGTTTATGGAAAATCTTAACCAGCATAAAATACAATTATTGCATAATTTTTTTAGTTTTGTAATGGGTCGTTGCTTATGACTTATAGTTTATGACATATAAGCCGAAAACTCAATACAAATATTGATATATTGACATATATATTTACTCACACGAAACTATATTATAATATGTTTCGAATCAGTAAAGTAAGGTAAAATATTTCAAGCATTTAAATAATATTTATACCTAATATTATTATTAGCGTAACTATGTATTTAATGTGAAAAGTTGGAGAGTTCTATTTATTATGCTGCCGTAATACAAGAAAACAGGCGTTCAGATTTTTTATAAATCAAATGATATTTTACCAGACTCGTTTTAGATAGTGAATGGTGTTTTATTATATTTGTTAACAAATGTAATCGATTTGCGGTTCATCACGACTGTAACGCATTTGTTATAATCGTGCGGGAAAACGTGAAATTACAATATATTTGACGGTCGTTATTATTGTATCATTGTAGTTAGGCATTTTTTTTTTCTTTTTCTGAAAAATATTGCAATAAATAACCAATTGTACTACTCGAATTATAGGCAATTTGTGGAAACACGTTTAATATAACATGGGTTGCCGGATAATAGCAATAATATAATAATAATAAAAAAAAAAAATGTTTTCTATATAATATTATGAAAAATATTGTGCCATCCGGCCACTCCCTTCGGACTTTGTTCATTTGGTAACTTCAGCCGTCGTAGCGGCGACGGGTGCGCAATATGTTCACCTTTTAACATTTGCATACGTATAGCATGTACCCCATCACTGGAGTCGCGTAATGAATCAAAAATTATACTCAAAGACACACGCGCTGCAGCGTGTCTACCCGGTCATTTAATAATACAAAGCGCATTGAATGAAATCAACAACGTCACGACCCCAACACAATAATAATAATATATTACAATATTATAACATACTCGTGTCCGGGACGTCCGCGACAAAAATGCAGCTGAACAAAGTTGGCATATTATATTTAATAATATAAATATGATATACTCAATTCGTCGTGCTCCAAGTACAAATGCATTAAAATAACAAATTATTGTTTGTATATTTATCAAGCAGAATCAGGGCCGAACTGGGCCACTGTGCTACTGTTCTATTTCTATAGCACAGTGGGCCGCACGGCTCAATTTTGTAATAAGATACTTGAGTTTAATAAATGAACAAAAAAAGGTCTTTTTTTTATATTGTATCCGTGAGTTTATGGGCTGCCTGTTTACTGAGAACAGTAGGCCGGTATTCTCCCAGTCCGGGCCTGAGCAGAATGATTTGACAGAAAAACCAAATGACATCATATAATTATTTTGTTATTAATTTTGGACTCTGAAACGTTATCACAGCTTAAACTTGTTTTTTTATTTTTTTAAATAACAGTAAAATATTATAATGGCTACAGAAAACAATTTTTTTTTACAATTTTGTCAACCGGAAATTGAAACTGACATTAAAAATATATGGTGTCAAACATTGGTTGAATAGCGATTAGTGTGACAGATATAATATGACAGAGAAGTACCTATACATAATACTGCTAATAATATGATATTAAATTTTAGATACTGGTAAAATAAAAACTAATTTAATATTTTTGCGGAAGTTTTATCATCAAATAATAATTTTATTTATCATTTTATTTTCATCCAACTTTGTAATATTATTAACGATTTTTTTTTTCAATTAAATACGTTTTAAAATTAAAATATTTAACTTGCTTTATTCATAATTCAAAAAAGTACATAAATAAAAATACCCCATCGGTATGTATGACATGCGTACCTACTCCAAAATCTTTAGAGGGTTGTGGTATGAGACACTAAAGCAAAGAAGATAAATTGCTAAATATTATGAAAATATACAAATTCGTTAAACTTATTATATCATTATTATTATTATTATTATTTTAAATATTGTAGAATACTAAATAATTACCTAAAATTAATTATCAAATAATATAGACATCATATCTCACAAGAATATGACAAACAAGTTTATATTGTACTTAATAGTTTTTAATCTTTCGAATAAATGATTTCCTTGTCAACGAATGTTAAAAATTCGTAACACAACAGCTCGTCAGCAAAAAAGTATATTTAAGACAGTTCACGTAGTATTGTATTCACATGGCATTTTTTTTATAGATATAATGAGATTATAATACATAATTTAATTGTTTTGTGTATTGAAATGTTTCTATTTAACAGCATGATGTACTTAAGAAATTATTTAAAAACTATTCAATATTCATACAATATTTGGTTCATCTCAATAAACGCATTAATAACGTTTACTCGTATTTTAATAGTTATGGATATCGAACGATTATGAATCATATTGCAATATTAACATGCCAAGAACGTATGAAAATTATATATTTACTTAAAATGATTAAAGTTAAGTCGGTAAAAGTCGATTTACAGCGTAGTTTAATCACAATAATAATTATATTGTCTACCATATGCGATCATACAAAACCGATTAAACCAAAGAACTTTGAGCATCGTCATTCCAAAATTAATATTCAATAGTAGGTATTTATGGTACGAAATGGGATCGTGAAAAGGGATTTCATTCAAAAATGTATTATTATTTTCCATTATTTCATATTATAATTGTGAAATGATACTGCAGACTACTACAGTACACGAATATTTTATAAATATAATATTAAGCATTGATTTCGAAAAAAAAATAAATGTATTACTGTTGGATATGAATCTCATGATACTCATGAATGTATTATAATTTCGATACATCCAGTTATTTATTATATCATTATTTATTTATTTCATCATATCCTTATAATACATTAAAATTAAATATTATAGATGGCTAGCTAGGGACAGTTAAGTTAATACATAATTATTGTAATATTATAAACAATAGTTTTATTCATAAGTTATTTACTGTATGTACGTACTCGTTTTTGGATTGCTTGACAATTTATATTTTAAGACGTATTCATCTTGTACTTAATTTAGACACATGAACACAAAATATTATAAATATCTATACACAACTGAAAAGTGTAACCAAAAATAATATTTTAAATGAAAACATGACGCTGTTAGAAATTTAAAAATAAAATTCTGATATTGTACATATGAAAAAATTTAAATATTTTAACTGAGTTATATTTTTTAAATTCTTACAATTTAAATGAACATAGTATATACGTATAATCGCATATTATGTAAATCATTTTGTTTTTAATAAGTATTAATTAGCTCTACCATTGTAATAATATAAAATAATATATTTAAACATTGAAATTATAGTAATATTATTATTTGCAATTATATATAAGCATGCGATGTTGTTTAATCTAAAATAATAATAGGCTAATTAATTAGGCTGTAACCAATTTTATGAACAAATTAAGTGAAATTATTAGTTGTTTTTCAATGTTTTTTTCAAAATAATTCAACTTTGTTAATTAAAATTTGCTTAAGAACTACATTCATATACATAAACGTATATAAATTATATCTACAATAAATAATAATTACATAGGTAGTTTAAAAGTGAACGTTAAATTTTTTTAAACTTTTTATTGCATAATTACCTAGTATATATAATTTAATAATATACCTTAATATATAAAATGTATATACCTGATACACATTTTTATTGAGTTTAATTATGTTGTTCCATTCATTTTTCTTAATCTTAAAATTGGTAATTGAGTTACAACGTTAATATTAGTTCACGTGTTGCTGTTAACAGTTGGAGTCCAATGTATAATATTTGAAAGTATATATTATATACTTTCATTTAACTATACGCATAATAATTGTTACATTTGATTATATTTATTTTCAAGTTCATTATTAATCCGTATTAACTTTTAAAGTGTACATATATAATCATACAAATTAAAAAGTGCACACTATGTTTTTCTTTTATTAAAACTAGGTACATATCGAATAATGCATTTTTAAATACATATTTTTCGATTCGTATAATTTTTTTAAACTTGATGATAATTTTGATTATTATTACGCTATTATAATCAAATGTGACAATAATAGTTCTTAACGAAATATTCCATTATCGCTTTTTTACGACATACCTAGTGAATAATTATAACGCAAATGTATTTACATATAATATGGTACTTTAATCTATGCCTATACAATAATAATAAAATATTTCATATTATCGTGTAGTCATGATTGAAAACATGTCTTACTCTAAGGAAAAATATTTTTTGTGATATCTTTTAAAATACGTATACTTTTTTTGTTATGGTAGTTATTAGACAATATAAATCATATTCTTTATGTTAAATAATAAATTTATTGTTTTACCTTACAATATGAATTATATTTCTTGTATTTTTAATAATTATATTTTAAAAAAGAAACAGTTGCCTACAATTTCATCTGCAACTATATCTTTGTATTTATTTTTAAATTTAAATTAATAAAAAAAAAAATATTGAAAATAAATTTATTAACACAAATATAATTTATTGTATTAGTAACTTTAAAAAAAAAATTAAACAACAATGATCTTCAATTGTATACCTAAATAAAGATTAATTATATGAAAATATAAGTATAAGTTATATTTTATGACTATTTAATATTAAGCACTTAATTTATAGTATAGTGTAACGTTAACTACTTATCTATATGTAAAACTGTAAAGCTAAATATAATTATTTTTAATTTTATAGTATTGATTATATGTAATCTATAAAATCACTACATTCCATTGTCATTATACATGTATCATAATGCCTAGTTGAGTAGCCAGACGTTTTTAAAATCTGATTACTATGTGTAAAACTTAAAAAAATAATATTATTATTATTATATCCACATATTACTATATATTCGTAACATATTAGATAAAACTGGCCTTTGTCGATTTGTAATAGTAATCTTGAATTAAATTAATTTTGTTGATGTTTTAATAACGGTATATACTATTGAAATACATGGTCGTGTGATGTATACTTGCAATAACTACTAACTAGTAACTAGTTTTATATCTTATAATAACTAAAAATAAACTTTATACTAGCGTTTAAGTCACTAACCCACCAATATTTTATCTCGTTGTCACTCAAGTGATCCATACACAGTATCATCAACACACCAGGGACGGCCAAACTTTTTTTGTCGCGAACTACTAAAAATATACTTCACCTTTGAGGATTCGACTTCGATAAAAATTATTTTTTATTATTAAGTTAATTTACCATTCTATCACGATCGACTTTGAAATCGTTTGTGATCGACTGTTTGCTATACACTGTTTCAATTACAATTTATTTCTTGATTTTTAACAACCGTTAAACATTAATCATTGTATACTTTATGATTAAAATTTTTTTTGGTAGATTGACAGTTGTCAGCCACAATTTATATTTCTTTTTCTCCAAAACCTTCATTACGCAAGGATCACCATTGGCCTTGTAAAATGTAATCCCAAATAGTACGAATCAAACTTGTAATAAAATGATTATAATATATTATATTTTGTTGACACATTTTAAATATGATCAATGAAGAAAAAAAAGATGCTATGAGTAAATCTAATTTTTGTGCCATGTTTCATGTAATAATATTATAATATAATTTATGTTGCGCAAGAAAAATACAAAATATAATGTAAATCAACAGAATTTTATATTTATTTTAAAAATAGGCTAATGACCACAGTCGTTGAGGTCTTAACAGATGATGAACAAAATAAAAAAAAAAGCACTTTCAGCATTTTTATATCCATCTGGCATTAGTTCAATCTTGAACAACCCTTTCGTAGTATTATTATCATTGATTTTAAATTGTTGTATTCAATTGAATAAGCAATGATGATATAATGATAGATTATGTTATAGCGTTATTTTTCGAAACACTCCAAAATATGTACAAACAAAAATATAATAGTTAAATAAAATATAATCAAATGACTCATCGTTGTTTACACCTTTATTCATAGACAATCACTTTATACCCAATGATTACGGATTCTTAATTTTATAGATTTCATAAATAGTTACAAATGCACCTGTACCTATACACCCATTAATTAGATTTTACCAAATTCATTCAACTTTTCGTTTATAATAAAATTATACACAATAAACCATATGACATGTAGGTATAACAATAATTCAACCCGATACTGACAGTCAAATATTTTTAGGAACATACAACATTTTTATCCAATTATATTATTTTCTTGCTCTTTGGTTCTATTTAATTTCAGTAAATTATATTACTCATCAATAATCGAAAATCACAATTATTTATAACTGATATTTTACGCTCGTTGGCATATTAAGTTATACTTGTATATCATTGTACACCTTATTCCTAACTTAGCAATTTAATTATCGTAAGTTATAAAACGAGCATTTATTAACGACAGATATTAATAATTAAGTTATTTAATTCAAAAATAATAAAAGTTTATTATATAATATGGTTTACAAATTTATAGTGTAAAATGTAAAAGTTTTACTAACAAAATTTTGAAAAACGCATGTTTTCAAAATCATTTCTACGCTTTAAATCACAGATATACAATATAAGTTCTCCACATTTGATAATATATTCTAGTATTATATAAATAAAAATTACGTCAAAATTTTTAAACTGTTTGTCATAAAATTTAATTCACTAAAACATATCAATCGAAAATATTTCAATACAAAACAATGTAAAGTTTTAAACTTTTAATTGAAATATTAATCAAATGTTTAGGTTAGCTTTATCACATAAAATATTCAATATGTTGTAAGTGTATTAAATTGCTTCAATCAGGAACGAATACAATTATTAGTAAACGTCGAGAAAATCGTTGTGCAATACAGAAGACGCGACGTACTTCATAAATTATGCTTGCTTGGCTAAGAAAACTACTGATGCGGAAATTCGATTTTGTATCGTTCGCTGACAGACTATTATATTTTGTTGTTTTAATGAATCTATAATGTTATATTAGAGTGTATGGATTAAGTGAACACGACGCACGTCTAAGACATTCGATGAACGTAGTTGGCGCCGACAAATACGCATCATTACCATGTCCAGACGTAGGCCGTACCGCGCCTTTCTATGTTCCAGACAACGTGGAAGGATGTTAACACATCTTCTGCACCCCCCCCCCCCCCCTAACTTAAAAATCTATTAATTCACAGTTGATTAGAAACAACGAATTTCGCTGTACATCTTGGTTAAAATATAATATTATATTACATGCCACGATTTATTTTCGAACTCAATGAAGATATGTATAAATACTATGAAGATCAATTTTATTGTACTACGTCGTCTTAATCGTCATTTCAGCAAGAGAGAAAGAGAGTTGATTTTTGAAAGTGACAACATACATGAGTTTTCTGGACGATAAAAACCCGTATAGGTATTACAGCCGGGTCGTGTTCGTGTATGGGTCGTGGGTGGTTTATTATTTATTTCGATTTTTCGACAAAGTGTTGTAGGTAACATTTCGTGTGTTTGCTAGCAATGGTGTGTGTGTGCATACGAGTCGGAGCCAAGACAAACATGTTAACAAATTAAACAACTACCGGACGTCGTCGTAAAGAGCCGTCCTGAACAAATATAACATCGATTTATACGCGTGTATGTTCTTTTTTATTTCCCTCCCCCTCTCTCGACGGCGAACAGGGTTCCCTTTGTGAGCTGCGCGTATACACCGAATATTCGGTTTCAAAGCAAATTGACGGAGAGCAAAAACAACAGAAATACTATGCTGCTAACACAAAATATAGTCGCGACGTCGACGACGACTTATACCACAATAGGTAGAGGAGAGGTACCTACCTATTATACTGAACACAACTGTAGTGAATCGCCGCTGAAGCACTTTATACATTTTATTCGATATGTGATGATGCACAACACATTGTATTATACTCAGCACCGCAATTATAGGTACAATGTATTTTCTCGCCCACGCGCCCGAAAAATGAAAAATGCATTTGTGAACCAATCTGTAGAGGGCCTCGGCGAACGGTTTAGTGTAAACAGACGTGACTCACGCGTTCGTGTGTATTTTATTTTGTCTTTCACGACGACAGTGACTGGCGCGGCGGCTGCAACGTACAAAATCAGTACCACCTGAGTCATTTAATATTTTGGACGTGTATATCTTTAAAATGGATGGTACACACGTCATAAGTAACTGCTAATCGCTAAACGTACAACGAGTTCGAAAGTATGGATGAGGTCTGGTCGCGAACAATTTGCTGGTGCGATCATGTCGCCTGTGCGTCATATATTATACGATTTTCTTTTTTAGGTCAATTTATGATATAAAATCAATATAATTCATAATGAACTGACTTAAAACGGGTATATCATTGCATTATTACATGTATCGCTCATTCGCACATTCGAATGGTGGTTTATCATTGGTTGGTCGATATCCTGTTCTGGCCAACCTGTCACGTGTCGTGAGTGACTATGTAATGAATTTACAGTCTGTACATTACACGAATATAATGTATAATGTTGGGGTTTTTTTTAACAGAAATACATGGTAAAGCTATATAATATACTCGTATAATGCAATTTTGAGATGAACTTTATTTTGAAACGGAAAATAATCGTTGATAATTTGAAAATATAGCGGTAGGTAAAATACTAAAATATATTATAACTATATTATAGTTTGTTAAACTTGGTATTAAGAAAAAGCATTTTTTTAAATATTTATATATGTTTATAATTATATTAATTTGTTATAATACACTCAAGACTATTAACTTGGATTAAGTATTTTTTTGTCTATTGGAAAAACTTGTTTATATATTTTCACTGAGCATGACATATTGAATGTATTGTACTTAACTCTTTTTTGTTTTAATTTATAAAATGGTTAATAACAATGTATATTATTATATTATTAATAAATTTTTGGAATCATAATATTTTTTATGTATTTATAAAATATAACATATAATTGATTATAAAGTAGTACTATATCCAAACTAAATAATATTGGTTTCAACCTCTTGGTAGTAATACTTTGATGTTGAAAACGAAATAAAGATAAATAATTGCTTATAAATATTTGGCTTATTAAATATTTTGTTGTATGACTTTGTCCTTTGGGAAAATATTACAAATGTTTGAATTCAATAGACCGAATTTGGTAACTTGCCCTATAGATCGTTTCATGGTCCCTAAACCGAGCAAAACAAATTAAATAAAAAGTTTTATTCTTTATTTTTTTATTTTTTTTTTTTTTTTTGAGAGAGAAAAAATGAAGATTTATTATTATAATTATTACTTATCATTATAATTGTGATATGTTATTATGTATAAAATAATGATATGTTAATATGTTTGCGTATAAGCAGCGTGTACATTTAATTGCCATTAACAAACGCCTGATACGATGACGGGTTTTCGTATGTCTTCGGGAAATTTAAACATTATTACAATTCTGTGTTTTCACGTTTATTCAAATCTACTCATATATATTTAGTTAACTTCTTAGACATAAATAATTTGTTAAACATTAAGTGAATAATATGTTGAAAGGTACGTGGGATACTATATAATATTATACTGTTCAATGTTTCAATGTTTATTCAAAAAATAATTTATTCCATTTTATTTGACGTTTCTAAAAACAATATGAAATAATAAAAATAATAATTGTGCGTACTAATTCAAACAGGGAAAATAATTGGTTTTGTGTAAATTACCGTTTGATACCAAAATTAAATTTGAATAATATGAAAGTATGGATTTGGAAAACGTTTCAAGAATATACACTTTTTTCAATATATTACATGTCCTGTCTTTGCGTACGTCATGTCAAATAAATACTATATTTCACTTTTCAAACTCCGAACAATGATGATGTACACGGCGTATATGAAGAAAAAAAGTCTAATTAAAAAAATATTTTGTTTAATCTTCTGTCATTCGAGTAGTGACATGATTGGCCGGATATACGTGTATTTTTATTTTTTATTTTTATTACTCGTCTATCAACGAGACATAGTTGACGGGTTCCAATGAAATCTCAGTCGTCCAAATATTTAATTATAATATAAACGCAACGTATAATGTTTCGACACATGATCAGAATAAAGAATGGGGCCAAAAAGCGTGTCATTAAAATTTTTCGACGAATTTAATTTAAATTTATTTCCAACGTCATGTTGTTTACTGTCTAACAACGGTTAAGAAAAAATGCGTGTAAAATCCAGTTGTTATTTATTTGATGTGTTCTTGAAAATTCTAATCGTAGGATTGCAATTACAATATATTATTATACTTGCGTGGGCTAAATAGGTTAATTTATTGATCAAAAAAAAAAAAAAAAACGAATTTTTATTTCATTGTAACTATATTGACAAGAAAATATTTAAGCACCTCGTAAAACATACCAATTTATTATGTTTCTTTATTGAACTCAACTCAGAAATTTAAAATTGTATTAAATATAGAGAAAACCATTATCATAAATTTATAAACGTGTTGGGAATCGTATTTGTATGATATTTTATGTAAAACAGAAGAATACAAATATATTTAATGTAGACAAACTACCAAAAAAGTAAGAATTTTTGAACTGACAAAACGCTGTTATAATATAAATTTAAAGGTTTCTTTTTCAAAAACACGTGCAGTTATTTCATTAAGAAACATAATGGAAATTTGATACAATTCGCAATGCAATGTATCTATTCTCGCACGGAGTTAAATGTATATAATCAACTATAACATACAATCGTAAAATTTTATAGGTATTCTTAAAACACGTGTAGATGAATAATAACATAGATCATCGATTTCCGGATCCAATTAATCATTGTTACGTGTGTATAATAACACCACGAAATAGTGTCTAAACACGAAAGTATTTTGAGAAACCAGTTTCGTTATTTTAGAGTAATCCCAGACGGTTTTTTCTTTATTTGTACAAAATACCATATCGTACATAATAAAACATTCAAAACAATGTCCGATAGAACAACGTATACTGTAGACCTATAATTCACTAGTCTTGTATAAAATCATTTGAATGGAATTTATATTAGATAATATCCGATGATTTAATGCTAATTTAAAAAATAACAATCGTAAATAATAATCATTGATTCGTACTAAAATTACTGTTGAAAAAAACTGTACACCTAATTTATTTTGTCGAATTTAATATATAGACTTTCCATATACGATCACATTAACTGTAAGTCTCGAATAAAAATAAATGAAAATTGTATTAACGAACAGGTGCTTTTTGACTGGATTGTAAATATATTACCTTATGCAGAAATAAAAATAATATATTCTGCGTTACTCCATCCATATTTTGACTTTATTTTGTTCGATTGAAAGCAGAGGACTGTTTCTTACACATATACCAGTGGTGACGTTTTCCACGATGTAATTTAAAATATTATACTTTCGATTTATTTAACAGTCAATCATGCAACGAACATTTTTATATACAATGTATGTACATACAATTTTGGGACCCTTGTCACAAAAATAATATTAAAAATGATCGTCGGAGAACGACGTAAAACAAAAATATGATCGAAAGTCTCTTGGGAAAACAAGGGATTTAGTTTACAGCTATAATATTTTTTTTTTCATATCGAAAGCCGCATGTTATCATTAATAAAATATAAGCCCGTGTACTCATCATGACAGGACTTGGCTATTGAGAGGACAATGGAAACTAATATTATTTCATGGTTTGATTTTATTGATCGGACGAGATATAATGTAGGTATATACATTTCAGTATAATTTACTATACTAGGAGTATCCATATTGTACATTTTATTAAATATGAAGTATGAAAATCGAATGATTTTTATTCTATTGTATTATATTGTATTTTGTTATAAGTTTTTTCATACTAATTTGACGTAAACAATAACAATGAGTTTCTTGCACATTATTTTATATGCATGCCAGGTATAGACAGATAGTGAACTTGTTTAAAAAAAAAAAAAAAACTGTAAAAATCGACTTCAGTCGTAATCGTTATATTTTGCATTACTCATTATTTCCTTAAAAGGGTCGGCCAAATGGAATTATAATAAAACAGCCGGTAACCCCTAGTAAAAAAATAGGTAATGATTGTTAAAAAAATATATCATACACTTACATTATAGGTATAATATAGAAAAAAAATAATTATCATAAAAATAGAAACTCGGTAATATATCATGCGTAAATATTTTAGTATGGCCAATTATTAAATAGTAAAATATCCAGTGGGTAGTGGAAAAACACGTGTTATACTATGTATAATAGGTACCCGCTGAGAGTTAGACACCATTCCTGACCGTAATCATTTATATTTTGTTAATCCTAGCTATATTGCACGTTGTATAACTGCTTAGTCGAACGGCAGCATACATTTCCAATTTGAAACAATATCAATGAGTGGTGCCAATATATAATTATAGGCGCAACATTAACACTGGAAAATATCAATAAATAAATACAATAATAATATTAGTTTTTTT